>NC_090925.1:533030207-533333237 GCF_040938575.1 Ambystoma mexicanum | reverse complement strand
TCAATGGGAATGGGGAAGGCGCTAATTACGGCACCATAAATTACGGTGCCGTAATTAGCTCCTAGGTCCCTTTGCGGGTTGGTTTTTTAACACCTGCTAAAAGCAGGCGTTAAAGTGCAACCCGCAAAGGGACCTCGTAATTAAGGATTTAACAGCGCCGCCACCTTTTACGGCGCCGTTAACCCCTTAACGCCTGGGTTGTAATGAGGGCCAAAGTGTTGGGTTATAACAATTATATATATATATATATATTTATATATACATATATATATATACACAAAAAACACAAATGTATATATATATACACAAAAAACACAAAATTAAATGTGTTTGTGTTTTTTGTATATATATATAGACAAAAAACACAAAAAACACAAAATGAAATTAATAAACAAATAATCAGAAAAAATGGATGCATATAATTTCCAAGGTTTTTTGAAAAGTAGAGAATCAAGTCAAAAATGAAAACAGTTGTGCTCCTGCATAGTAAAGTTTTCTACTGTTTTAAACAAATATCAGGATCTCTGTTTTTATACTCCTGATTCAATTGTCTAACATATTTAATGATCAATGCATGATCATTAAATATGTTAGAAAATTGAATTCTAAGAATTTTGAACACAGAACAATTCTTGACGAATTTCAAGGAATAAGGACATATAACTGTGCTGTCCTAAAGTGTGATTTCCCTTTCCTCCCTTGTTCTAGTTTATACAGAGAAAGAACATTGTGGGTCATCCTGAGTTTGCCAGCATCCTGGTGCTATATCCGCCAGGATGCCAGCAAACGGACCTACTGTTACCAGCACCTGATATTGCGGTATTAAAGAACAGATAATTGTGTTGTGCCAAAGTGTGGTTTACCTTTCCTCCTTTGTTGTGGATTGTATATTACCCTGAATCCACACTCATGACAAAGGGTTACCCTACTTTTTGTCGATCACTTTCTCTGTATAAAGACAGAGCAATATTTGCAGTTTAATTCCCCAAACTAATAAACAGCAATCAAACACAAAATGTCTAACATTTATGGGCATTGATTGCATGTTTGTAAAAGTTACAAGCTGATTTTGTGTGCTAATTTCTTCATTGACAATAAAAAATAAATCTTGTTTAGTTGCACAAGTCCATGTGCTAATATCCTTATACACACTGGAATGGTTATTGTCACTTGGAATAACATCCTTTTCCCAGCATATTGTCTTTACCTCCTGCAATAACATTGGTGCAGGTCATTATCTTGTGAAAATGGCCCATCCCTCAATCTAAAAGGCTTCAACAGGCAATGCTTGGTTGTAGTGACTGCTCTAGAGTATGGGCAGTTAGTAAAACGTTATGTTTATTAATATTGTATCTAAAGATAAAGGTAAGAAGTGATATCAATAAATGGAGTTCCCATGGTCCTCTTCCTCCCTGCTCCACTCGCCAACCATCTCTCCACTCTACTGCCTCACGTTCTGCATTCTACCTTCTGGAGTTTCCACCACACCTCCACAAATCCCCCTTTCTTTCTGAATGTCCTTCCTCCTACCATTGTGTATATTCTTCAAGATATCTTGGTCTCCCATGCCTTCTTCCACTTCTCGAACTCAGCGAACTGTCATTCGTGTTGCAAGACAAGGAAACATTTTCCGCTTCAGACCTTCTAGTTCCACCTTCTTCATCATGGTATGCTCACCCTTTCACTATCTTCACTCTCTCTCCATATGCCACACGCTATCATATGCCATCCTAGTGGCTCATTTATAAACACACTTAACTTTCACGATCATTGACCATTTACTCTCTTTTTTCAGAGTGGTACTTGCAACTTAATCCTGACCCAATGCCCTAGGCGGAGGCATGCCCGTCCTTCAAGCAAGTTCTGTCATATAACATTTTATCTTCTTTTCTTCTTATCCTATCCTCCATACCATCCTCACTCACACCCACTGTGTTCTCCTTCCTTAGCCATGGTGGAAACAGCTTGGTATTAGCTTTCCTTCCCCACCTGAATTCAAAGCGTGAAATGCCCTTACTGCTATGCGGTGTACACCTGTGTGCTTTCCCATTTGCCAATGACCATCGTTTTGTCTCTTTAATGACTGTTGAATAGTTCAACAACTCCATTTGTCTAGGAATGAGATATGGCACTCGTACGATACTGAATGGCATCGTCCTTAAAAGTTTCTCCATCTCCCATGATTTTAACTGTGTCCCATATCTATCAAAAGCATGTTAGAATAACCCTGGCGGCCACAGAATTCTTCCAGGAACTCAATTATTCTCCTCGTGTTTACCTGTGGTGTCATGAGGATTTCGGCCCCCATAGTCAGAAGATCTATTTATTTATGTGTGTATTTTTTATTGTTTGCTTGTTAGGTGATTTTACAGCAAGTAAAATACTCTTTCAAAGTGCCCAGAAGGCAGGGGAGGGAACAAGGGAGTGAATACATTACAAACATAATATTTAATAAGTGCAGTGTAGGGAAAAGGACAGAAGGACAAACCTATTATGCATTGTGAGTATTCAGAACGTGCAAGTGCAGCAACAAAGAGGAAGAGGGTGTAAGTGCTGGGGATTCCGAGCTCATTAGAGAACCACAGATGAAGTGATCAGGTTTTGGCCAGGGGCGAGTAAGTGCGAAAACTCATCGGGGGAGGGAGTGCAAGTGCTGAGGGAAGACAGGAGCTGGGCAGAATGGGTGCGGAAGGTCTGGGTCCTGAGGATGCATAAGGGCCCCAGACAACAGTCACAGCAACTGTGGGATTAGCAGAGAAGCAAAGAAGGGAAGAAGGAGGTAAAGAGGAAAGTCTTGAGCAGCTTCTGGTATTTAATGAAGTCCTGCTCAAAACGCAGAGGCAGGGGGAGGCTGGTCCACAGGAGGGAGCCAGCTGAGGAAAGAGATCGACCACCTACCCTCTGTTAAGCAAAATTCTTTACACACAAAGAGGTGGTGCCAGAGTACCTTAGTTTTCTAGAAGGAGAGTATTTAATAAGATAAAGTTGAAAATGGTGTGGACCCCGGGCCAGGCAGCGTTGTGGATGATGCAGAAGAATTTGAATTTAATCCATGCATCAACCGGGAGCCAGTGAAGACTTTTTAGGGTGGGAGAGATGCGGTGCCTAGGCTTAAGGCCAAGGATAAGTCTTGCTGCCCTATATTGGATTAGCTGGAGGGGTCGCAGCGTGGAAGACAGACGTTTCAGTAGGAGGCTATTGCAATAATCAAGCCTAGAAATTACTGGGCCTCGGGTAACATTGAGCCTCTGGGGGAAAGAGAGAAAAAGGAGAATTCCTTTGAAAAGGAAGAGCTGAAAGTGGGACTTCTTGGCAATATCCTAAGTATGTGGGAGAAAAGAGAGATAGGAATTGAAGATATCTCCAAGATTTCTGGCTTCAGAAGAAGGAGCCCGGGGAGAGCCCAATGAGGAAAGGCCAGAGTGAAAGGAAGAAAGAGGGAGCAGGGATCCCAATGGGAAGGATCTCAGTTTTACAGGTGCTGAGGCAAAGTAACAGAGGAGAAGATGCCCAGGATGACTTGGGAAGAGCGGTCAGTAAGAAAGGATGATAGCCAGTCCACTGTCATTCTGAGATACCAAGGGCATTATGGAGCCTTTGTATGAGGATGGAATGGTTAACTGTGTCAAAGGCAGAGGAGACATCGAGAACAATGAGGAAAGCAGGGGAATTGAAGTCCAGAGATGCGAACAATTCATCACAGGTGTTTCCGAAGAGCAGGGTCCGTGCCTCCGGATGCTTGGAATGCAAATTGATGGTCATGGAGACCATCAACAAGTTCAGTGTGATAGTTGAGTTGGGGCAATGCCAACTTCTCCAAAGGTTTCCGCAGGATTCACATTTCTCCCAAAACTACTGGGATCATGTTTTGAATTAGAAAAAGTGATAAGTTCTGCCCATTCGACACTCTGGCTTGTATGACTGTGGCAGTAGCTATTTCTCCAGTCGCCATGCAATGGCTGGATCATTCGGCCCCAAATGCTGAGGCATGGATCGAATTCCTAAAGTGCTTTTATGATAAACTATGGATTATTTAGAGAAAGAATTGAATAGTTTATTGAAAACCTGACATTATCCAATCAGGTATTTAAACTAAGACTAATTTGTTTTTATATGTTTTCCATCTTGTATTCATTGTTCAGTTGATATTTTAAAGCTGTATGATAAAATATTGTTTATATGTCGTCTTCTCTAATGGTTACTCATACAAAAATAAATAAAGGAATTTTGGGAAACATGGAAAGGGACCTGTTGCGATTTTAATATTAACACTAAACAAATGCATATAACCTTTACTGGAAAGTCCTAACTTCACAAGCAGGACCTTATGTAATTGGTAATGTGCTTGCAACACAAGGCTCAGTGATCAGTAGTTGCACCTTTGAAAGTATAACATTTCTGCTTATAAAAATCCTCCTTACCCAATCAAAGCCCCAATGAATTACCATGTCTTTTTAAGATAACGTGTGTGTAGTGGTTTTCTATGTATAGTTGAAGCAAGATTATTATGTGCATAGGGAATTTCCCCCACCTGTGGATGACAAATAACCTGATGTGGGTGGTTGGTCCCAGCAGATTGCTGCTGATAATGTAAACATTTGGACACTAATCAGCACAGGACTCATTAGGACAACTCTAAAATTCCACAGTGACTTCGCTATGAGACACAGGCGGAGAATTGTCTGAGTTACCAGGGCCATCCTTTAACCTTGTTCTGTCATATCAATGTGAATGTTTGCCAGGCAACCTCGTACAAACGATACACTCTATGTCTATAATTATCACTTTAATTGCAAGGACGTCACATATATTTTAACTCAAGGAACTACCACTTCCTTGCACCTGCAATTTAGTCTAGTCACATTACAGGAGCACATTTCTGTGAGACGTATTGGGAAATCTAATTTCAGGGTTATTTGTTCTTGCATATCGTGCAACTGAGATTATTATTTAATTTTCCTCATTCAACCTACCTGGTGAAAGGCTATCGCAGCTTTTTTATATGACTACACTTTACAATGCCCTTTAGTATATCTGCCCCTATAGTCCTCAGATGGCCTCTCATTACCTCACCTCCTAATCAGCTCGTCTATATCATAGAATCAGATAGAAGACCCTGGAAGCCCAGATCCGATCTGTCTAAAAAGTCATGACTTGCAGCTTCGTGAAATCTTTCCAAATCGTGCCCTTCGCCATCTTCTTTCTCTGCCCAGAACTGAATTAGGTCCAGCCGAGGACAAGCAAGGTACAAACCAGTTTATTTGAAGGGGCATTGTTTTTCCCCAAAGCAACATTTTTTAAAATGTCTTTTCTAAATATAGATGAGCAGATAGTAGAGTTTGATTATCTGAAATCTCTAAACATAGGTGTTTAAGGATTTTTCAACACACACAAACTGCTCCAGACGAAAGCTATTATCACAGGGAACATCTTGTTAGCCACATGCTCTCCAAAACCATGCTCTCAACAATAACAAAAACATTTGGTCAAGCTTTTGAACATTCCTCAAGTTCAAGAAGAGGCAACGGCCTTGGGTTAAAGCTGACAGACTGTCAATTAAATCCTGTTTCTTTTCAGGTCCACTATGAAGATTATGGGCCTCATTACAAGTGTTCCGGTCCTGGAAAAACGCTGGTAATTCGGGCTCTGGCATTTATTTTGGATCGGCACACTTCAAGTTTGTCGTGGGGTCCATGAATTTCCTGGCAGGCCTGACCTGCTGTTAAATCAGGCCCCTACCGGCAAAGAAATGCCTGAATCACTGGCAAGGCTAATTCCGGTGCCGGTGATTCAGGCAACCCCATCCCATGGAGTGCTTTTGGACTCCATGGGAATGGGAACTTACAGACTCCCCACCACCCATAATATCACAGTAACACTGGAGTATCGGGCGGCAGAGACAGTAAAGGCAGATTGCCAGTATCGCGCCAGTAATACCGGCGGGATACTGGAAAACTCTTACCGGCGGGATACTGGAAAACTCTTAATAAGGGCCATAGTCACAGTCCTCATCATCATGTGTCCATTGAATGAGCAGGACCAGCCAGTCGTTCAATGTTAGTGGCATGTGCATATAGAATAAATTAGGTTCTTCACTTTCAGTTTCCTGAAGACCCAAGGAGCTTTTTGGGGAGCCTGTATGCACACATATTTTCCAAAGCCATCTTTGAGCCACTCCAACCATGCTCGAAGCTCCATTTGAGCTGAAACGGGCCTGTGTTGCTGAATTTGGCACTACACAAACTTTGAGATGCTTACCCACATGTACGATCCATCACAATGCATTCTTGTACCTGTGAAGAGCACCACTACTTCAACTTCCGCTCTGATTAATCGCTGTAGAAGCATCCGACTTGCTACATCCAAAGAATTGTAACAATCCAACAGAACATCTTCTCTACCTGATTTGACCGTTGAGATTACCCAGTGAAAGTATCATTATATCCTAACTTGACTTTTGGTTTTAACCTGTTGGAACCCATCTACCTGCATTGTCTCAAGTGCTGACTCAATCCACGTAGAACCCCGTCTTGATGCTGAGTTGATGGTGACTTAATAGTGAGTCAATGCGACTTGATTGCAGAAAAGCACTTAGAAGTCTGGCTTGGCACTGTCGATCACCCAAGACACAAGATATAAGGTAGTGTCGCCCATGTCCACTTTTGGGAAAACAGTGACATAACCCCTCCCCCATCTCCACCTTATTCTCACAAGACATTTTCTTGAACACTGACAATTGAGTGTCTAAATTCCCCAGCACGCCTATTCAGAGTGCAATTCTAAAAAATAGCTTTGCATTTTTGTATTTCTTTAAAGGGATGGTGCTCTGCTTGTGTTTTTGTTAATTATTTGACTTTTATTGTTTAATTAAAGTCTATCTTTTTATGGAAACTTGATTAAACGTTCTTCTATTTTGGACTGCTTTGTTACTGCTGCTTGGGTTGCTACTGTAATCAGCTCACATCCGCCCTGAAGATATAGCCTCTTTCGTCCCGCGGTACGACACAAGGCGAATATACCGTTGGGATGTTCCTGTTTAACCTTTACACATTGGGATAACTGCTGGTTTAGCAATATTGTGGGTCTGAATAGGCGGTTTAGTTACTACTCATCCCTGTACTCCTATCACAAGGTGTATTCCACTTTTCACAACCCATCAATGGTGGGATTCCCGTTGGCCAACAAAGCATCTCTAAATGTTCCTTCTCTGCATTCCAGCATACACTGGTTTCTGAGACATTCTTCTATTTGGCCCACAAGGTTGCAAGTGCTGGCCAAAGCTTGCAATGTCATACTGTATTGCTCCACTGCCCCTCATTCCATCATATTCCCTTTCCAAAATAGTACTTTTCTATCAGTTACTTTCATCGCATGGTTCTTGGCTAACATGTTTACTTATCATTGGCCTAAAACTGAAAAGTTATCATACTGATCTGATCCTGCAGTGCCTAGGCAATATACCAGTAGTGATGCGTGTCTCTGTACCCCATACATGCTATGATATGCTGCTTGAGATTAGTGTTCACTGCTTTCTTTCTAAAATGTCCAGGCTACTAGTCTTTGACATGGCAATGATAGTAAGAAATGTGTTGGTGGTATTCTCCACACAATAGTGGGGTCCTGGCCAGGATTATTGAATTCTTCTGTCCCTAAACAGTTCTTAGTGGTTGTGTGACTAGCACCGTTTGTTTTTTTTTTCTTTTTTTTCTTGTATCTGGTAAAGCTGTTAAAAAAACAGCCTTTCAAATGTTACATATATAAAATGTAACATTACTTTAAATTGTACAAAATGTCCATAAAACATAAAACATGAACATAATCACAAGTGGTATCAAAACATTTTAAAACAAATAAAAAAAATTAAGAAGAAACAGATAGAAGGAACAGATATGTTATCTGAGTACATGCATATATATATATAGTTTTAAGTTCTTCAAACTGAATTCTTTGTTGGTACATTAATATTTTTGCATATAGATTTTTTCCACATGTTTGACAGTATCAACTTTAGATAGAGAATAATGACTCATGAAAACAATTTAGGAGAAACAGATATGCTATCTAGGTACAGGTACATAAATGTAGTTTTAAGTTCTTCAGACTGTATCCTTTGATGGTACATTTCAGTTTTTACATTTAGGTTTTATCCAGCTCATTGGCAGTATCGACTTTCAATTGAGAACTATGACTCATTATTATTACAATAGTTGTAGATAAAACATGAATCTGTTCTCAGATGGAAAATTCAATCTTATTTTAATTATAGATACAGACCAAACTATTTTCACTTATATACTGCATGTAGAGAAACTATTCCTAGGTTATGCCGGATAGCGGGCATAGATATAGATTGAGGTTGAGCCAAAATTGATCTCCAGCAGGTGCACTACATCCTTTATCAGTAAGTCTATGTTTGCCAAACTCTAGTTTCAGCTCCGTACGTTAATATCGGGGTCACCTTTTGTTTAAAAATGTGCCATATCTCATTTGAATAATATGTGCTTGGGATTTGGCAGTTCTCAATTTTGCGTTGCAAGTCCAGCTAGTAAGGTTTGTCGGAGGGGTGATTGGTTATAATAAGGCCCAGATATGTGTACTCTTGAACCACCTGCAGATTAGTACCTTGCAGCATCCAGGTGGATGATCTTGTCTTTCTGCACTTTTTTTGATCCACAATCATAATCTTGCATTTGGTCTGATTGACCTTGAGCAAATAGGAGTCAGCATATTCCCCCAGACTGGTAAAAAGTGTACAGAGACCCCTGGGTGTCTTCGCCAACAGCACCAGGTCGTCGGTGTGGAACAATCACGGGACAGGTACGCTTCCAAATTCATGGCACATGTCTGCAATAAAGAAATTAAATAATGTAGAAGCAAGAATGCAACTTTGCTTAAGGCCTCTAAAGGTTGTGATTGGTTCCCACAGGTTACCATCTAAGGATCATCATATTTGGATAGAGGTCAGTGAGTATAGTTGGTTATTCCAGAACAGCAAGTTCACCGGACAGTTGGCTTTAATGAGGTTTTGTATTAATAATTCTCGGGACACAGAATCAAAAGCTGCCTGGAAATCAATGAATTTCATATAGAACAGCTGTTCTTTTTTATTTTCTTGCAGCTTTTTGGCTTGTATAGTGTGTAACTGTATCACTGTACCAAGACCTGACACAAAACCTGTCTGGTTTGGATCTTGTAATTTGGTTGTGACAATCCACTGATTAAATTCTCTCAAGATTAACCTGTTGAATAGTTTTCCTGTGATGTAAAGCAAGGTTCTCAGTCTGTAATTGCCTAGGTTGGATCGATCACCCTTTTTATGTATCAGGATGACAATACTTTTCTCCAGGATGGGGGCAGCCGCCGAGTACGCATGGCTTGATTGAAGATAACCATTAGTATCTTGGCCCAAGCAGTGGGATGGGCTTTAATTGTTTGGTTTGGCACACCATCAGGTCCTGCAATTTTGTAATATGGTGTATAATGTCATCAATGTCAAATTGTAAAGTCCAGTGGCTAGTATTAGACAGGTGTGCCGGATGTCCGATAAAGGTGCCGAGGCATATAGTGTTTTATAATATTTTTGCCACACCTCTTCAGGGACTGCATTTATTTGTAAAACCATTTGGGACGAACCATGCACACTCTCCAGCAGCCCCCAAATCTGAGAAGTGTTTTTTCTAACATCTGTTCAGCATCGCACTATGTTAATGATTTTCTTGCCTTTAGCCAGTTTTTATATCGGCATTTAAGATTTCCTAATTTTGTTGTTATATCAGGGCACAGTTGGGCTAAGATCTTTCTTTTCTCAGTGCGATAAAGGGACTTTCTGACAGCTATTCCTAAATTAAGTATGTGGTTTGTTGGTAATGACTCTAGAAGAATGATGTGTTCTGATTTTAAATATTTGGATACTAGCAACATATGATCCTTGGTCGGATGTAGGAAAGACCCTGGATTTATTGGTAGATTTAATTAAGGAGTCATATACACTCTGAAGTGAGTTAGCTGTCCATCGAAATCTATTTTTTGCATGGGAAATAATCAAATCACAAGCTACGGAGGGAATTGGAACTTTATGGGAGTACCTCCATTTCCTCATGGCCAAAAGTAGATTATGAAAATGAGTTACAGAATCAGAAGATTTCCGGTCTGAGTATATGTGATCGATAAAGCCCATCTGAAGCCAATTATGCCAAGTGTGAACAGGAGGAACACCTCCTTGTATGCTTCCATTCAGCATGTAGAGTTGTTGTTCTTTCATTAATGCATTCCAGCATACAGCAACAGGTGTCAGGGGTATTGAAGAGTTTATGGTACACGTGATGTTGAGATCTCCTGCTAAGATTGTATAATCAATAGATGGATGTATGGCTATTAGGTCTAATAAGGATTCACAATCTCTTATGAAGTTATCATCCGAGATTCCTAGATGATTCCAATAAGCATTTATCAAGGCAATGGTTTGATTAGCCAAGCTTATTTTACCTAACCGCAGATAGCTTCGGTGGAAGACTGCGGTTTTAAGATTAAATTTGTCGCTGTTTATATTGCCACCATTAGACCTGCCATCGGACGTCCTCAAAACAGAATTTTTGCTTTAATCAGGGGCATTATATGCTGTTCCCATACAGGTGGTATAGTAAGCCAAATCTCCTGTAAGGCTATTATATAAAAGTCTGTTAGCGGATTTAGTTTTATGTTACTTAAATGTTTATATCCTCTGGTATTCCTGGATGCCAATGAACAGGAGAGATATTGGTTGGATTGTTAATGTGAGTTATGGATTGTTATTCTGATTGGTACTAAGTCTATATCAACTCATTCTTGTTTATTTCTTGATGGTCTTTGAGTTTTATTTTGGTTTATGTTTAATTTAGAAATGTACTGTTTTCCAAGGTTTGGGATATGTTGATGGCTGAAAGAGGAGTGGTTAATTAGAAGGAATCCCATATTATATAATTCTGGTCGGGCTTGCCACAATGCGTTCCTCGCTAAACCTGATCTCATTCACTATTTTACGACAGACAAGTCCCTCTTGTGAATAAATTTGATCTGATCAATGTCTTTCGAGAATATATCCTCTAAAGCAGGTATGTCAGCTAAGATGTTCATTACACATATCCTATTTAAGTCATAGGCTGGAAAGGGATGCTTGCGACACTGCAAGATTACATGGAACATACTTGATTTTTTTGCTGGGATCGTTGGTCTTTGATCGTTAACTATAGGTGTTAAGGGATCATCTCATTGTTTCTTATCGCCCAAGCTGGCTGACACCCCATTGGAGTAGTCATAAATTGATTATCTCTTAAATGAGAAGTGTTCTTAGGTTGTACCAAGTTGGGCTGACAAAAGAAGTCCTTTAAGGATTGGGCAATTTGTTCCCGCCTATCTGTAAGTGATACGAGTTCATTTGAATCATGGCTGTTGTCAGCATTAGATTTTTTTTTCTTTCCTTCTCTATAGAGTCAATAGATGGAAATGATGTGTCTGAGATACTCTACGGTGCTATTTCTTTTGAAGTCGAAGGAGCCGATTGATCAATATTTTGCTGTTCGCTTAAGTGCGCTAACATATCTAAAGGTTTGTATGAAAGATTTTGTCTGGGTATTTGTTGTCTCACTCTTTGTCCATTTGTTTGATGGTTTAATTTGCAGAACTTCTTTGCTATTGCAAATCTGGCTAGTCTAGTCGTGGTCTTAGGCAAAGTCCGTTTTTGAATGAATTGACGAGAGGTGGAGTGATTATAAACAGCTGTCATCTTTATATTTTTTGTTTTTTGGTTTATTAGTAGTTGCAGGTATTAGAGTGTTCCCTTTCAGGTTATTGGTAAACATATCATAATTTGATTTAACGGGGGGCCAAGTCGGTAACAGGGCCTTTCATTCTTTCACTTTCAATCAAGATTATTGAGGTAGCAGATTGATTTTCTGTCATTATTTGTATATGATTTGATTTCCTCTTTTTTTTATGCACGGTTTGTTCAGGTGACATGCTGGTTCAGTAGCTTCATCCACTATAAGTATTGTAGGATTCGAGGTGCTAGCTGTTTCTTGTACCAGCCTGATCTGTATTGTAGCTATTTAGTTATTATTTGCATATCAGAAGTTATTTCTGATTGATTCTCCATCCGGTAGAGTCCTATATCGTGGTGGGGCGAGGTACTGTTATCTCTGCCTTTGTCTTTCGTCTTTTGTCAATTTTAACAATATCTCATGTTGGATATGGAGTTTTGTATCTAATGTCTCATACTATTTAGTGAGTGAGTACAAGGTTGCGTTCATGACACTTAGGGACGTCTCGAGCCCTACTTTATAATCAGTGCTCCTACTACATCCAAGAGGGATGCTAGCTTTCTCCTCATAGTGGGGTGCGTGTAAGAAATGGAAAGTATTGAGGAGTTCTGGGCTGATGGCGAGAACATAGCTGGTGACTGAGAAAATTCTCTTGCCATGGGTTCATTACCTGATTGTGAAGAGGCATCGACTGATGTCTTCTCATTTAACACTTGGTCCAAGAAGCCATGGATTGAATTAACATTGTCAGATAGAACAGGAGCCGATATCTGATGGTCTGACGGATTAGCGCTGTAATGAGCTCCCGCAGAGGTGACGTTCTCTCAGGGTATTGGAAAGGTGCAAGTATTAGCATGCCAGCTTCAACAAGCGAGTCTGTAGGAGTATCAGTTACATCGACTCTCTCGTTGTTCGGCAACAAGATCTGCGAAATGGCTGGTGCCACGGGGGGGGGGGGCGAGCAGTGGCACTAAAACTGAACCAGTAACTCTATTTTCTGTTGCACAGAATTTAAATATATCTGATGTGAGGGATATCGTTCGTGCCTTTGAAGTAGGCGTGCTGATGCGCGAAAGATTTATAGTCCTCGTCAAGCTTTTCGGGGTTACCATAGTTTCAGAAGCTTGTGTTACAATGGCCCTCATTACGACCCAGGCGGTAAGGGGTTTACGCCAGCGTAACATCGCCGACCCTTACCGCCTGACTACGAGATCCCTTAGCGCCATGGCGGATTTAACACCTGCTTTTAGCAGGTGTTAAAATCCATGGCGCTAAGGGACCTTGATGTTAATTAAGCCACCGTAATTTACGGTGGCGTAATTAACGCCTTCCCCACTCCCATTATGCCCTATGGGGCAAAAATGGGAATGGGGAAGGGTAAATGGGGATTGGGGACTTACCGCCCCGCCAAGGTCGGAATGGGGCGGTAAGTCCGCCAACCACCATGGCGGAGTTGGCAACTTAGCGCCATGTTCCATGGTGCCAATAGCGCCATGGACCTCCGCCAAGGTCGTAATGAGGCCCAATATCTTTTACCGTCAGAGGTAAGAGTGTAAAGCCTCAGCATGCACGGTTGTTCGCTGGTAATGATATCAGCTTAGTAATAAGAAGAAGTGAGCAAGATTCAAATCTAATAGAATATACCAGTAAAAAGCAACTAGCCAACGCTTATGGTAAATAAAATAAACAAAGACAGTGCAGTATATATTGACTCACTAACCCTTGCCCATCGTCCGGCTGACAGCTGACAGCACTTCCAAAGGACTTACCCAAAAGCATGCACGCAAAATGTCTGCACACCATGTTTGGCACACCATCAGGTCCTGCAATTTTGTAATATGGTGTATAATGTCATCAATGTCAAATTGTAAAGTCCAGTGGCTAGTATTAGACAGGTGTGCCGGATGTCCGATAAAGGTGCCGAGGCATATAGTGTTTTGTAATATTTTTGCCACACCTCTTCAGGGACTGCATTTATTTGTAAAACTATTTGGGACGAACCATGCACACTCTCCAGCAGCCCCCAAATCTGAGAAGTGTTTTTTCTAACATCTGTTCAGCATCGCACTATGTTAATGATTTTCTTGCCTTTAGCCAGTTTTTATATCGGCATTTAAGATTTCCTAATTTTGTTGTTATATCAGGGCACAGTTGGGCTAAGATCTTTCTTTTCTCAGTGCGATAAAGGGACTTTCTGACAGCTATTCCTAAATTAAGTATGTGGTTTGTTGGTAATGACTCTAGAAGAATGATGTGTTCTGATTTTAAATAGTTGGATACTAGCAACATATGATCCTTGGTCGGATGTAGGAAAGACCCTGGATTTATTGGTAGATTTAATTAAGGAGTCATATACACTCTGAAGTGAGTTAGCTGTCCATCGAAATCTATTTTTTGCATGGGAAATAATCAAATCACAAGCTACGGAGGGAATTGGAACTTTATGGGAGTACCTCCATTTCCTCATGGCCAAAAGTAGATTATGAAAATGAGTTACAGAATCAGAAGATTTCCGGTCTGAGTATATGTGATCGATAAAGCCCATCTGAAGCCAATTATGCCAAGTGTGAACAGGAGGAACATCTCCTTGTATGCTTCCATTCAGCATGTAGAGTTGTTGTTCTTTCATTAATGCATTCCAGCATACAGCAAAAGGTGTCAGGGGTATTGAAGAGTTTATGGTACACGTGATGTTGAGATCTCCTGCTAAGATTGTATAATCAATAGATGGATGTATGGCTATTAGGTCTAATAAGGATTCACAATCTCTTATGAAGTTATCATCCGAGATTCCTAGATGATTCCAATAAGCATTTATCAAGGCAATGGTTTGATTAGCCAAGCTTATTTTACCTAACCGCAGATAGCTTCGGTGGAAGACCGCGGTTTTAAGATTAAATTTGTCGCTGTTTATATTGCCACCATTAGACCTGCCATCGGACGTCCTCAAAACAGAATTTTTGCTTTAATCAGGGGCATTATATGCTGTTCCCATACAGGTGGTATAGTAAGCCAAATCTCCTGTAAGGCTATTATATAAAAGTCTGTTAGCGGATTTAGTTTTATGTTACTTAAATGTTTATATCCTCTGGTATTCCTGGATGCCAATGAACAGGAGAGATATTGGTTGGATTGTTAATGTGAGTTATGGATTGTTATTCTGATTGGTACTAAGTCTATATCAACTCATTCTTGTTTATTTCTTGATGGTCTTTGAGTTTTATTTTGGTTTATGTTTAATTTAGAAATGTACTGTTTTCCAAGGTTTGGGATATGTTGATGGCTGAAAGAGGAGTGGTTAATTAGAAGGAATCCCATATTATATAATTCTGGTCGGGCTTGCCACAATGCGTTCCTCGCTAAACCTGATCTCATCCACTATTTTACGACAGACAAGTCCCTCTTGTGAATAAATTTGATCTGATCAATGTCTTTCGAGAATATATCCTCTAAAGCAGGTATGTCAGCTAAGATGTTCATTACACATATCCTATTTAAGTCATAGGCTGGAAAGGGATGCTTGCGACACTGCAAGATTACATGGAACATACTTGATTTTTTTGCTGGGATCGTTGGTCTTTGATCGTTAACTATAGGTGTTAAGGGATCATCTCATTGTTTCTTATCGCCCAAGCTGGCTGACACCCCATTGGAGTAGTCATAAATTGATTATCTCTTAAATGAGAAGTGTTCTTAGGTTGTACCAAGTTGGGCTGACAAAAGAAGTCCTTTAAGGATTGGGCAATTTGTTCCCGCCTATCTGTAAGTGATACGAGTTCATTTGAATCATGGCTGTTGTCAGCATTAGATTTTTTTTTCTTTCCTTCTCTATAGAGTCAATAGATGGAAATGATGTGTCTGAGATACTCTACGGTGCTATTTCTTTTGAAGTCGAAGGAGCCGATTGATCAATATTTTGCTGTTCGCTTAAGTGCGCTAACATATCTAAAGGTTTGTATGAAAGATTTTGTCTGGGTATTTGTTGTCTCACTCTTTGTCCATTTGTTTGATGGTTTAATTTGCAGAACTTCTTTGCTATTGCAAATCTGGCTAGTCTAGTCGTGGTCTTAGGCAAAGTCCGTTTTTGAATGAATTGACGAGAGGTGGAGTGATTATGAACAGCTGTCATCTTTATATTTTTTGTTTTTTGGTTTTTTAGTAGTTGCAGGTATTAGAGTGTTCCCTTTCAGGTTATTGGTAAACATATCATAATTTGATTTAACAGGGGGGGCAAGTCGGTAACAGGGCCTTTCATTCTTTCACTTTCAATCAAGATTATTGAGGTAGCAGATTGATTTTCTGTCATTATTTGTATATGATTTGATTTCCTCTTTTTTTTATGCACGGTTTGTTCAGGTGACATGCTGGTTCAGTAGCTTCATCCACTATAAGTATTGTAGGATTCGAGGTGCTAGCTGTTTCTTGTACCAGCCTGATCTGTATTGTAGCTATTTAGTTATTATTTGCATATCAGAAGTTATTTCTGATTGATTCTCCATCCGGTAGAGTCCTATATCGTGGTGGGTGGAGGTACTGTTATCTCTGCCTTTGTCTTTCGTCTTTTGTCAATTTTAACAATATCTCATGTTGGATATGGAGTTTTGTATCTAATGTCTCATACTATTTAGTGAGTGAGTACAAGGTTGCGTTCATGACACTTAGGGACGTCTCGAGCCCTACTTTATAATCAGTGCTCCTACTACATCCAAGAGGGATGCTAGCTTTCTCCTCATAGTGGGGTGCGTGTAAGAAATGGAAAGTATTGAGGAGTTCTGGGCTGATGGCGAGAACATAGCTGGTGACTGAGAAAATTCTCTTGCCATGGGTTCATTACCTGATTGTGAAGAGGCATCGACTGATGTCTTCTCATTTAACACTTGGTCCAAGAAGCCATGGATTGAATTAACATTGTCAGATAGAACAGGAGCCGATATCTGATGGTCTGACGGATTAGCGCTGTAATGAGCTCCCGCAGAGGTGACGTTCTCTCAGGGTATTGGAAAGGTGCAAGTATTAGCATGCCAGCTTCAACAAGCGAGTCTGTAGGAGTATCAGTTACATCGACTCTCTCGTTGTTCGGCAACAAGATCTGCGAAATGGCTGGTGCCACGGGGGGGGGGCGAGCAGTGGCACTAAAACTGAACCAGTAACTCTATTTTCTGTTGCACAGAATTTAAATATATCTGATGTGAGGGATATCGTTCGTGCCTTTGAAGTAGGAGTGCTGATGCGCGAAAGATTTATAGTCCTCGTCAAGCTTTTCGGGGTTACCATAGTTTCAGAAGCCCTCATTACGACCCAGGCGGTAAGGGGTTTACGCCAGCGTAACATCGCCGACCCTTACCGCCTGACTACGAGATCCCTTAGCGCCATGGCAGATTTAACACCTGCTTTTAGCAGGTGTTAAAATCCATGGCGCTAAGGGACCTTGATGTTAATTACGCCACCGTAATTTACGGTGGCGTAATTAACGCCTTCCCCCCTCCCATTATGCCCTATGGGGCAAAAATGGGAATGGGGAAGGGTGAATGGGGATTGGGGACTTACCGCCCCGCCAAGGTCGGAATGGGGCGGTAAGTCCGCCAACCACCATGGCGGAGTTGGCAACTTAGCGCCATGGTCCATGGTGCCAATAGCGCCATGGACCTCCGCCAAGGTCATAATGAGGCCCAATATCTTTTACCGTCAGAGGTAAGAGTGTAAAGTCTCAGCATGCACGGTTGTTCGCTGGTAATGATATCAGCTTAGTAATAAGCAGAAGTGAGCAAGATTCAAATCTAATAGAATATACCAGTAAAAAGCAACTAGCCAACGCTTATGGTAATTAAAATAAACAAAGACAGTGCAGTATATATTGACTCACTAACCCTTGCCCATCGTCCGGCTGACAGCTGACAGCACTTCCAAAGCACTTACCCAAAAGCATGCACGCAAAATGTCTGCGGCTTACTGGTCTCAAAAGATGCTAGGAAGGGGGGCGGAGTCAATTCAACAATTAACCCAAAATTCATAGTTCTTTCTTTTTGGGCAACAAATTCAGCCAGGAGACAGCCGACAGCACTTCCTAAGCACTTACACACAAGTGCCCTTAGTACCTGGTATGTCTGAGTAGTATGCCCTTTTTCCTTTCTCGTTTGTTCTTTTTGTTTGTTTTCTTCAGTACAGTTTTGCATTAGGCCGGCAGTGCAGTTAACCTTTTTTTTTCCTTTTTTTGCTACTCCATTGTGATGTGCTTTTCTTTACATCTGTCTACTGTGTGACAGGGGAGGCGACACTTGTTGTTCTCGATGCTATTTTCTGCGTCTCGGCAATGGGTGTAGCAAAGCACTTCACTGTACTTTGGTGCAACGTCTTCTTGCAGGTTTTGCTCCTCTGGTTATGTTCACTGCACTGCCTGCTGTGGCACCTATAATGTTTTCTCTGAGTTCTCCCATTTGGGCCATGGGAAAAATCTAAGTGTTGTCTCCTATGCAGAGATGGGGGACAAGTTCCTTTAATTAAGTACACTGCAGTCATTGAACCAATGACTGGCCTTAACTTCGCACCTCAGTTAACTGACACTCTCTGGCATTCCCTGTGACATCACTCGGATCCATGGCTGACATGTCCATGTCATAACTCACCAAATTGTCAGTATCTGTACAACTCTATCGTGAATGCAGTCTTACGGATCTCAATGTGCGATCTATAAAAAAACAGTTTAAGGGATTAGCTAAAAACTTTGAAACAGCTTTGCTATTTCTCAGTGAAATGCGACTGTGGGATTTCAAAAGAGACAGGTCCCACTGTGGCCTCAATAGGTTATTAGTGTGCGCCTAAAACTAGGAATGGTGGGACTTCAGAGCTATCTAATGTATGATTTAACAAAGTTAATAATATTATTGGTTATGTAGGGCAACATCTCATACATTTCTCCAATTGACATCTTGGTTTGGAACCTTCAGCCTAATATTTTGCATGGCTGACATGATTTCTGACAGTTGAATACCATTAACAAGTTCCATAACCTCATCCTGTGATAATTTGGGGTGATATAATAAATCTAAAAATCCAAACATCAGCAATAACATTTTCAGAATATACATTTTTATTGAATGTGCACAGTCTCTATGCAATTCTATGTTTGTTCTGTATGTAGTTTATTGTCACCCTGTTTTATCTGATTTGTTTACAGTTGCTAGGATAAAACAGTTCTCTTGTTTTCTTTGAACTCATATTCTGTGATTTTGATACTTTCTCTGATTGTATGCACCCGACATACCAAATGTTCAGTTACATATTGATGTCTATCTTGAATTTCAACAATCATTCTTTTTTTTTTCTGCCGGTCTTACCGCCTCTATGCAAAATATCTCTGCCTGGAGGGATCTGAGCCTGGTTTTCATGTAACTTTCATTCCCCACCACTGGGGCAGACATGGCATTTAACGGGCCACCAACCTGAGCTTTGGTAGACCTGAACAAGGGGTGCGGATACATTTTGTTTTTATCCCGATAGGAGATATGCTCAGCGTGAGCACATCTTGATGGCCACCACAATTAACATAGAAAAGTGACCTAGCCATTTTTGTTTACATTTTTTTTCTTCAACTGCAGCGGGCGGTGAAGGCACAATCACACCCGGGAAAGACGGATTGTGATAGGTCAATCCCCCTTTCTCAGGTGCGAATATCAGTTTTCACTTTGACCAAACGTTTTATAGTATGGCATCTAAAGGTAAACATACAAGCAACCAACACCAATCCAATGTTAATTGAAACAATATTGATATAAAAAAATGTCTTAGATGTACCTCGGACTGAATGCCAGAAAGTTACTGGAGAGAATCATTCTCCTGGGTTAATTACAGTACCTTGCTTGGCTAGCAGATCTCTTCAAACCCCTTGAAAGACTGGAGCTTGATAGAATAGATGACTAACCCTATTTTCTACATATGTTGCACAGTCCATTATCTCCTGCAAGTCCAGTCTTGTTTAATGGAGATACCTGTACAAATATAAAGCCTATTGTATTTGCCTACGGTGTCCTTGCCTCCAAATATCACTTAGGCCCTAACAGGCACTCATTGTTTTAAAATCACAATTATCTTACGTTACCAATTAAAATTTTTCTTAGAGGCTTTATCTATTAAAGTATCAATGGAAATATTAAAATCTCTCCCATCTATGACTTCACCTATATGCTTTTCTAAGATATGCATAACCTTATAGAAACGAAATGTATTATATTGATTAGGACCATAAGTAAAGTCATTTGTGATGTAATGAGTACCTAGTCTACACTCCATAAAGATCCCTCTCCCTCTCCCTTTACTGTTGCATCTGTAGCTGTACTCTAGGCTATCAGAATAGATTGTCCTAGTGTTGTTGATGTCTGTTTAGAACTAACAATATTTTTTATCTATGCCATTTTAAACTAATTTACTATTTTCTTGCTGTTTAAGTGGGTCTATTGGAGGCATATACAACTGGGTTTACAAATCCTGAGCATCTTAATAATGCAGTCTCTTCTTTCTACCACAGAGCCCATTGACATTCCAATTGATGTAATTTAACTACTTCCATGCCACACGTTTGGACCTGTTTGAACCGGCAGGATGCATGACCTGAACCCCTGCTCAGACAACATGTGCGCATGCACTGACATGTGTTTTCTCCCTCCATTCCCACAGGACATCCCCGCAATCACCAGGCAATGCCAACACCAATGAAATTGCCCCTCCTCTAAGGCATGGACTCCTCAATGCAGCAACCTCACCCACATCAGCCTAAAGCCCATCAACACCCCATCGCCGTCCACAACACCACAGAGGTTGATGCTCGCCAAAATCCGCTCAACTATCACCTATGCACCAGACATCGGCAACCTCATCCTTACACGGACCTTGATGCCATCTTCATCATTGAGACCTGGCTGACATCCTAGGCATCCTTGTCCCCGATGGCTACAGGATTCAACACAGAGACCGGCTGAAAAAGACAGGCGGAGGCCTTGCAATCATACACAAGACCTTGTGGCCCTCCAATAGACTTGACATCAACAACATTGGCTCCCTTAAAGACCTCTTCTGCCACTTCCCGCTCTCCCTGATGGACACAGCCACCTTCCATCTCATCTACAGACCACCCAAACCCAGCACTGCCTTCATCAGAGACTTCACTCACCTGGTCAACACCATGTTCCTCATGCATGAAAGGAACATCTTCCTGGGAGACTTCAACCTCGTAGGCAACAAGGCCACAAACTGATGAAGGAATCTCTCCTTCTCGAAACCCTCAGCCACACCCAGCACATGAAAAACCCAAACACACGAGAAAGGTAACATCCTCGACCTAATTATCACTGGACTGCCTTCCCTCCACTACAGCTATCCACTCCCGCTGGACTGGTCTGACCATCTAGCTGTGCCTTTCAACATCCTGCACACCACACCCGTCAAGCGCTCCCTGCAGAAACCCAGCTGACAAACCTTCATGCCCTTCAGAAACTTCCCAGTGGAAGCCTTCACAGAAGACCTCGGCAACTTACACCTTACATGGACCGAACACCCACAACTGAACTGCGACTCTCTACTGGAAGCACTCAACGCCACCCTCTCAGCCTCCATCGACCAACACAAGCCTCTGAAACAACACTCCTGCATACCAAAACCATCAGCATCCTAGTACATGCAAGAACTCAACCTCAGCAAAAGAGTCATCTGGAAACAAAAGAAAACCCGGCACTTCTCTGCATCTGACCTGGCGCTCCTCAAGGAATTCCAGGAAACCCACTGACAAATAATCAACACAGTCAAGGCCTCCTACTATCAGAATACCAAAGGAGAAGACAACAACAAAAGCAGAGCCCTCTTCAAAGTGGTCAAGCAGTGCGTCAACCTTTTACCCAACTCTGCCACACCACACTCCATAAAAAAATCCACTGCCACCAACACCTTCTTTATCGACAAAATCAGCAAGATTCACCAGCACATCAACACAAGCTCTGCATCTATAGACCCAACTCACGTCCCTCCTCATGAGATCTCCACACCCTGGTCAACATTCAAGACCCTCTCGACAGAGGACCTGGTGGAAACACTAGCCACCCTCAAACCCACATCATATACAGATGACATTGTTAAGCGATATTCAATCAACACTACAGCTAAGTCAATGCCTAATCTGGGATGCTGAGGAAAACCCTTATTGATGTATTTTTATGTCCAGTTCAGTACTCTGGATGACAACCCTTGTATAACACCCCCCTCTTAGAATCCCCCTGACCCCACTGAGCCAAGAAGTAGGTTTGTTTTGCAAATTAAAAGGTTTATTTGAACATTTAAACAATATATATATATATCACACTTCTATAAATAAATTGATAATGGATATTACACTTGTGAATATGATGTGGATCCACAATGGGTAATGTTACAGTGGTCCACTTGATTACTTAGGAGTAGTATAGAGGATGAGGTAGCTGAAATGCTTTATGGTTTCAAGGAAATGCAAGGTGGAATAAATGCAGTACAGAAAATAAACTGATATGGTTTCACAAGTTTCACATGAGATAATATGTTCACTTTTCCCCTGGTAGCAATTCACCCCCCCCTATATGCAATGCAAGGAGATGGAAGTAACACACACAGTCGTCAGGAATACAATCAAATACAATACGGAACTCAGTTCCCCCCCAGCAAGCTTAGAGGAAACAGGTAGAAGTTTGAAACACAGGCCCAAAATGCTTTTAAATGTGATGGCAATGGATGGGGAAATGTGCTAACTGATTTTAATTCCCTCTAGAGATTCAGGGTGAGTGAGAGATGCTTGTTGGTATTAGTTCAGGCTCACTTTAGCAATGCTCTATGAGTTATTACCAGGTTGCAAACGGATTTTTAACAAAGGAAAGAATGGAGCTGCTATTTTGACAAGTGGAGAAATTGAGCCAAATTGCGGTAAATTTCGCGAGTGCGTAAATCTCGATTGCGGAAAAAGTATAGGGAGTAGGAAGTCGGTTCTAGGTTCGTTTGAAAGCCTAGAATCACAAATTTCGTTCCTAGCCCAAACGGTTCCAGAGATACGGACGATTTAATAAAGGTAGATTTTCGGATTTAAAGTAAAACTCAAAATAACAGGTGACAGCTTGCAGCTGCAGAATTGACAGGTGACAGTTGTGCAGCTTTCAAAATGACAGATGACACGATTTCTAGAAGGCTGTTCTAATTAGGTTAAAATAGTTTGGATTAGATTATTTTAACTAAGAGATTGGGTTCTGCACAGTTCTGGCGGATACTCACTCCTAATTTTGAAATAGGCCTCGTCACGGATCTGGTCAACTGGAATGGACTTCGGCGGTTCTGTTCTGCTCGGCGGGTCAATCAGGCACCGGTTCTGCTCACAGCGATCCGGATCTCTGGTTCTGCTCACAGCGGTCTGGGTCAGCTCTGCTCTGCTGGTCTAGCCTCTCTAGATACAGCGGCCTCTGGTTCTGGATACTGCTCTGCTTTCCGGTCTGGATCAAGTGGATTCTGGATGTAACCCTGCTTTCTGGGTACTGGCAAAAGTTCTTGGCAAAAGAATTCAGACAGTTCGCCCGGCTGTGGAATAGTTTGCAAATGATTTTAAGGATGCTGAGGCCTGCTGAGAAGAGTTCTCAGTTTGTGGGTTTAGGCCCTTGCTTTAAGTTCTGAAGTAAATTTCTGGTCTCTGAAGATTGATGGATGTGAAGTCTGGAGTCTCCCGGCAGAGCGTCCCGCAGAAAATGGAAATGAATGTCTCTACCTGTCCCAGCAGTCTCTTTTTATGTGTTTTGGAAGTGGGTGTGTGCGTGGCATAACTGAGCCTGCCCCTCTCTACTTGTCATTGGCCCAATTCTCCCCTCTCCCATGATTGGGGGAAGGAAATGGATTGTCATCATGATGAGGTCTGTTTATGGGTCAGAGGATCCTCCCCTGGTCAATTTGCCCACAAATCTATATTTGATTCAAATACATATTTCCCAGATACACAATTTGTTGAAATTACATGTACACATTATATATTCCTTATGGTCCATGCTTGTCCGCCTCTGATCTTCCTGGGGGCTTGCATTCAAAAATGACAACATTTTGCGCTTTTTGACTGGTTTACCAATATCGGACATTTACCAAAAATTACACACATGTGTGCAAGGAGTATGAACATTAATTGATGAAGTGTCAGATTTGTAACATGCAGACATTTGGAGTAAGACCCTATTTTCCGCTAGCAACCCCCAGAATACACCACAGGGTCCTAACGCCTCTTAAAACGTGCACAGAAAAATCACAAGAATAATGATATTACTTATATAATTTTGACCAGTCCGCACTATGAGTTATCTATCTTTTTATCTTATGCCCTGGTCAAAAAGGGTTGTGGCTTCCCACATCACATGGTGGAAGAACTGGTTTATCCACTTCCCCAAGCTCAGCTGGCTCTCACAGGCACTTCTCCTCCCACTTCTCCCAAGAGGAAGCCACTTTACGGCCCCCCCAATATAACATTTGCCTGAGTCCATTGTTCAGTTTCCTGCAGTCCCCAGGTAATTCAATCAGAGAGGTGTCACCTCCTTTTTGTGGGGGCAGCAGAATGCAGTCAGGCCTGGGAACACAGCTGTTGATCCAGTTTCAACTCCTGTCGGGGGTAGTTGTCAGGCAGAATCCAGTTTCATTAAGCCAGGTTTCAGCTAAATGTCACTTTTTGTTCGCAGTTTTCTACATTGAAATCAAACTGACAATTTTTACACATGCAGCTAGAGTGCTGATTCTAAGTTCAAAACTATGACATTTCAACAGTTACAAACTATGTGACACTCAAAAGTAGGTCCCTCATTTAATTTAAACATTTCGATTTTAGTGGTTTTCAGTTCAGTTTAACTTAAGCTGCTGACCTCCACAGCTCAGCCAGTTTTGTTATGAACATTGTTTTGGGCTCTTTTTCTTTCCAGATTTTGTATGCACACAAAACTTCATTCTGCCAAATGTCTGCTGGTGTTCAGTGAGATTTTTGAATATCCTGCAATGTTTGACATAGGCATTTTTAGCTTGCATGCAGAGAAACCAAGGTGATTTCAAAGGGCTTTTTAAACTAACAGGCACTGCTGTTTTTCCTTTGGCACACATTCCACTCATGGCACCCCTGGCCCATCAGGCTCGCACTGGTGGGTGGAAGGTTAGGCGACCATTTTGGTGTGCGCACAAACTGCGGGGTTCTCCTGGATTCTGGCGCACATGTGGGCTTTTTGGCCATCTTGGATTTTCTAAGCCCACAGCACCAAATGTTGCAGATTAATGACTCAAACGTGGGTCAAAACACCTGACAACATCCTCCCAGCATCCATCCTCAAGACCCTCCCTGCAGATGCTCTCCTTCCCTACCTGGAAATCATCAACAGCTCCCTAACTCAAGGCACCTTCCCATCGACCCTAAAAACAGGAAAACCCCTCCCTCTACTAAAGAAGCACACTCTGGATCCTGAAAACCTAGGTCACTATCGACCCATTACCTATCTTCCCTTCCTAGGTAAGATCATTGAGAAGTGGTAGCCACACAACTGCAGCAATACATCAACATCAACAATCTCCTCCAAACCGACCAATCTGGATTCTGACCCAGATGCAGCACAGAGACAGCTGCCATACAGGTTGTTGACAATGCCCTCAACATCCTTGATGATGGCCACCCCTGCCTCCTGGTTCTAGTCGACCTGTCAGCTGCTTTTGACACAGTAGCCAACCACCACTTGAAGACACCATAGATCTGCACATGGGGATCTACAACCTTGTCCTACACTTGTTCACGTCCTACCTCACCAACCTCTAGCAGTTTTTTCAGATGGACTCCTTTAAATCCCCAATGCTACCTGTCACCTGTGGAGTCCCGCAGGGTTCCATAGTCTCCCCAGTGATCTTCAATCTATACATGGAGCAGCTGGGAGCCCTCCTAACCACACACAACATCCACATCCACCAATATGTTGATGACACACAGCTATACCTCAAGATCGATTCGATCAAGGACATCCACAGCCTCAGAACCTGCCTCTTGCTAGTCTTGGATGGACTCGCTGACACCCTCGAAGACAAATTTTTACTCCTCACCAAAAACACTGAACACCCAGACATAAAAACCTGGCTATGAACCATAAACTCTGAGGACTTCACACCCGAGCTCACCTCCTGCACCAAGTCCATCGGGTTCCACATTGACAAACATCTCTCCTTCAAGACACACCTAGCTAAGAAAACTCAGACAGCTTGGTATCATCTCTCTCTCCGGTGGAAAGTCAAGCCCTTCCTCCCTCCAGAAAGCTTTAGATCCACCTTTCAAACCATGGTCCTATTCAACCTGAATGGGGGCAATTTACTCCTTGAAGGTCTCTCGTCATCCTCCCTTGTACCCCTCAGAAGTGTCCTACATGAGGCTGCACGCCTCATCAAGGGTGTATGCAGATACAACCACATCACCCCGGCTCTCATCAACCTTCACTCACTCCCACTATGGGCACAAATCAACTGCTGAATCATCTATAAGGCCGTCACCCTCAAGTTACCCAGCTACCTAGCAGAGAAACTCTTCATCTCTGGTGGACAGCGCATCACCAGAAACCAGGACACATGTAGACTTGAAATTCACTGCTGCAAATATGAAATGACTAGAAAATAAGCCTTCACTGCCTACAACCCAAGGCTCTGGAACCTCCTCCCTGTTGGCATCAGTCCCGCTCCCACGCTCCTAAAATTCTGAAAACAACTCAAGACCCACTTCTTCAAGGAGTCTCTCCTCCTCAACCCCTAGGCCATCATGTCACCCTTTGCGCCACCTGACTTGCTAGATGCCACCCGCCCCTCTTCTCCCTGCCACCCGGTATAGCTGTACCACTCCTCTGTGCCCCTCTGTATACTATCCCTTGCTGTGTAGCTGTTCTGTTGTTACCACTGAAAAGTGCTCCGTTGTGCATCTCTAATGCTGTACACCTCTGCAAAGCACTCCATTATGTATCTGCATTACCGTATATCTCTGTAAAGCACTCTGTTGCTTCTCGAAGCTAGGTCCGCACTCACTAAATACCATAATAATATTAATAATAATACCTTTTAAAAACAACTTTTGTGAGAGGTTAATTTTTGATCATCTAAACCCCTGAGTGCTATCACACAATAGTCAAGCAAAGCTATATGCCACTATATTTTCTGAACAAGTCATTACAGACAATACACAGGATTGAGCACTAAGTATGCTGAAATAGGTCGAGTTTGCTAGTTTATTGTGCCAAATAACATTTTGGTGTGGTTTATTACATAAGGTCAATGAGTTGCTTGGGATTCACGTTTCCCCAAAACTACTGGGATCATGCTTTGAATTTGAAACGTGATAAGTTCTGCCCATTTCACACTATGACTTGTATGACTGTGGCAGTAGCTTTTTCTCTAATCGCATGAAATGACTGGATCATTCATCCCTAAATATTCAGGCATGGAGCCAAGAATTCCTGTTTGTATTTAAACTAAGACTAATTTGTTTTTATATGTTTTTCGTCTTGAATTCATTGTCCAGTTGGTATTTTACAGCTGAATGATGAAAGATTGTTTGTATGGTATCCTCTTTAATGGTTAGTCATACACAAATTAAAAAAGGAATGTTGGGAAACATGGAAAGGGAACATGTTACTGACCTGTTTCCATTTTAATATTGACACCAAAGAATGGCATATAACTTTTACTAGAAAGTCCCACCATCACAAGAAGAACCTTTTGACCCTGGAAATGTGTGTGCAACACAAGGCTCAGTGATCAGTAGTTGTACCTGTGCAAGTATCACATTCCAGCATTAAAGAAATCTTCCCTACCCTAACAAAGCCCCAAAAATATAGTGCGAGTATACAAAGCAGTCTATTACCACGTCTTTTTAATATACATTTTTCTCTGTCTTTATCATACAAGATAATAAACCAATTACATGATAATCAGTATATTCTCACTTATAATATAAGTACTCATTTCCTCTCTTCTCCTATCAGCATGCAAGTCGTTGAAAATTCTTTTTAAGCATATATTACATTAATTGTATGACATTCCAGTACCGTCCTTATATGCAATAATTTACACTAGACATCATAAATTCCATTTTGCAAACCCATATGTTGTTTCAACATAGTCTTCTTCTAAACAACAATGGATTCACGGTTATTGGCTTTTATATTATATTCCAACAAATTTAATAGATGAACATTCAGCCTTCGTCCATTAGTTGATTATGGTTTTAAGTTAATGTATTATGGAAAGAGTCTATGCTCACGCAGTGAAAGCTGTCCTTGAGTTTAATCATTTGCGGACAGCTAAAATATTCAGATGGGCCTAGTATAGCTATACGTTAATTATTGTACATTGTCGATCTTCTTGTGATGTGGACATAATATCATATGTCTTTATTTGAATTTAATTTCCCAATTTGTAACTGAGAATTATTCACAATCCAATTTGTAATGAAAGAGTTGTTTGAAATAACTTTCCCACTACAAATGGATGGCAAATATGACTATATCAGGCTTATCAGTATTGTAGCTGTCCAGAATGATTAAACTCAAGGACAGCTTTCACCAGGTGATCTTATCAACTTATCCATTTTAAATTAATGTACAAACATAATCAACATAATGGGAGTTGGGGCATGTGGAAGGGGTGATGTGGTTTTCTATGTATGCAAATACAGTTGCATCCTAAAGTGACAAACTCTGACGAGTTTTTGTAAATCAATGTTATGAAATCCAAAGAAAAAATCTAATCTTTTGGTGCTGCATTCAGTTGTGTTTGTGCTCTCTAAGCTGCACAGAACTAAATACAGAAAAAAAATAAGTTGCCGACACTGTAGTTTAACTGTAGTTTAATGCGCTCCAATTGGTTTGTTTATTCTTCAAAATAAAATGTCCTTTTTCTTGGAAACCATTTAATTTTCGTTACAAACATTGATAGTGACCCCGACACGTGTTTCCCCATTCTGTGTCAATGGTTCCTTAGGAGGGTAAACAAATACACTTTTAGGTTTGAATTTCTGCAATATAAGGTAAACAAGAAGCTTTTTGTTACTAGATTGTAACCTCTAATCATTCACGAAAAACACATTTCACAATATGCAACAGGATTGCTTTTTCATTGCGATAAGTTAAATTAGACACACATTATTTTACTTACTTTTTTAGTGAGCGTAGTTCAAATTGATCCTAATTTGAAAAAAAATTCAGACTTCAATGTCATAAACGTATAGAAGCTTTCATTTTTTAATGTTGATTATTCATTGTCATCACTGTTTTCCCTTTGTGACCCAGTTCCTGTAGAAATATATTGCATGTGTATTTAGTGTAGTTAAATTGATTTAAAGTCTATAAGAGTCCAAGGGGGTAATTCATAGAATTTAGCGCCCAAGTGGCGCACGCGGCTGGCGCACAGTGTGCGCGTGCGATTGTCTGCGCCAGCCGCGTGCGCTAAAATCCATTTCCGCGCACAGCGTATTCATGGATTTTAGCTACCAAAACCAGCCATGGCGCACAGTGGCGCAGCGACCCTGCAGCAGCACCGGTTACACCCCCAAGAACGCCCCTTGCGCAGGGAAAAGCCATCAAAATACCCAATCCAGCGCAAAGGACTGCGCTAACCCTGTACCAGCACGGCAAGCGGGGAATGTGTATTACTGAGGTTCGTGGGAAGTTACACATGCGATTGGCCCTGTGCGAGTGGGGTACGTGTATTCTTGGGGTTCGCGGGAAGTTTCACACACGATTGGCCCTGTGCGAGTGGGGTACGTGTACTACTGGGGTTCGCGGGAAGTTTCACACGCGAAAGGGCTTGTGCAAGTGGGGTACGTGTATTACTTGGGGTTCGTGGGAAGTTTCACACGCGATTGGCCCTGTGCGAGTGGGGTATGTGTATTACTGGGGTTCGTGGGAAGTCTCACATGCGATATGAGCAGGGTACGTGTATTTCGGGGGCGCGCGGGTAGTCCTACACATGAATTGGCAGTTTGGGTCCTCCCAGGTGTACCCTCCACACCCTCCACGGCCCCTGCAGGCAGCCCACACAACAGGGGACTACCCTGCACCCCTGGTCATGTCCCGAAGGCAGCCCATCCACTATGGGTATGCCCCCCAGCCAAGCCACATGTCAGCTTGCACTACTGATCACCAACTCATGTCCCCCTGCACCCCCACCCCCCAGCAGCGCGGGGCACCTGCCAGCAGGCCCCCACTCATGTCCCACTCATGTCCCCCTGCATCCCCACCCGCCAGCAGTGCGGGGCACCTGCCAGCAGGCCCCCACTCATGTCCCCCTGCACCCCCACCCCCCAGCAGTGTGGGGCACCTGCCAGCAGGCCCCCACTCATGTCCCACACATGTCCTCCTGCACCCCCACCTCCCAGCAGTGCAGGGCACCTGCCAGCAGGCCCCCACGCATGTCCCACTCATGTCCCCCTGCACCCCCACCCCTCAGCAGTGCGGGGCACCTGCCAGCAGGCCCCCACTCATGTCCCCCTGCACCCCCACCCCCCAGCAGTGCGGGGCACCTGCCAGCAGGCCCCCACTGATGTCCCACACATGTCCCCCTGCATCCCCATCCCCCAGCAGTGCGGGGCACCTGCCAGCAGGCCCCCACTCATGTCCCACTCATGTACCCCTGCCCCCCACCCCCCAGCAGTGCGGGCCCCTGCCAGCAGGTCCCCACTCATGTCCCCCTGCACCCCCACCCCCCAGCAGTGCGGGGCACCTGCCAGCAGGCCCCCACTCATGTCCCACACATGTCCCCCTGCACCCCCACCCCCCAGCAGGGCGGGGCACCTGCCAGCAGGCCCCCACTCATGTCCTACTCATGTCCCCCTGCACCCCCACCCCCCAGAAGTGCGGGGCACCTTCCAGCAGGCCCCAACTCATGTCCCGCTCATGTCCCACTGCACCCCCACCCCCCAGCAGTGCGGGGCACCTGCCAGCAGGCCCCTACTCATGTCCCAATCATGTCCCCCTGCACCTCCACCCCCCAGCAGTGCGGGGCACCTGCCAGCAGGCCCCCACTCATGTCCCCCTGCACCCCCAACCCCCAGCAGTGTGGGGCACCTGCCAGCAGGCCCCCACTCATGTCCCACACATGTCCCCCTGCACCCCCAACCCCCAGCAGTGCGGGGCACCTGCCAGCAGGCCCCCACTCATGTCCCAAACATATCCCCCTGCACCCCCACCCACCAGCAGTGCGGGGCACCTGCCAGCAGGCCCCCACTCATGTTCCACTCATGTCCCCCTGCCCACACGTCATGACGATCCTCAATCATGGCCCTTATGGCCGGTCTCCCCAGCCCAAAGACCCAACCAAGTATTGCATCCACCGACATAGAAAAGGCAATTACATGATACAACCCCAAAGGCAAGTATGTAAATGAACACATGTCCGTCACACACACACAATGGGTGCAAGTGAATGTGAAAACCCATATCATGACATGCATGAAACCAATGAGATAATACCACACATCGAAGTATGAAAAAAAAAATGTATTAAACACAACATGAATGTAATTTAAAAAAAACACACAACAATGGGAATAATTAAAGAAATGCTGCATGTCCGTAAAAGAATAAAAAACAAGAAATCATAATCCAAAGAAATCCAAAGGAAATGGTGTCCAAAGTCACAGTCCAACAAAGCAAATCCAAGGGAAAAAAGAAAGTGAAATCCATTGCTCCATGGTGAAAATAAAAAAATGTGAAAAATCCAATGGTGAACTATGTACAAATGAACAATCCAGGGTCCATGAGCCCAACTGATGAAATTAAACCTACCAAAAATAGTACCTAATAAAAAACAATATACAAAAACGTGGTGCATTGTCCAAGTGCAACCAAAATAAAAAAGAAAAGGAAAGGAAACCTAACACTATTTAACTATATACAATGGCGGCAGGCAAGTCCTGCGGCTCACTCTGTGGTGTCCCGGGCCAGGGCATCATCGAACTCCATGTCGATGTCCCGGAGGCGGGACTCTGCCCTGGCCCTGAGTTCTCGCAGGGAGGCACTCATGGCCTATTCCAACTCCCTGCGAGTTGCCTCGAGGCACTCTACCCGCCTCAACTCCCGACGCATGGAGAACTCCGCCCTGACCATGGTGAGCCGCGCCTCTTCCGCCGCCGCCACTCTGCATCTATAGCATGGCCTAACCGCTACCACACGGAAGACAAATCCAGTCCTGGGTCCTCCTGCCCTCTGGCCGATGCCTGCCCCTCCGATGTTGAAGGCCCTGAAACATCATGGCTCCCACCTTGTTGCTGCTGCTGCTGTGCCTCTGCCTGTGCCCTGGATCTTGCTGTCTGCACATCCTCCTCCGGCTGGGGTGCAGTTGTTGATGTGACCACCCCTGCTCGACATCCGACTCCCGACTGTGGCAGGGATGTGTCCTCCACCAGCCTGGCCGCAGGGTCAGAGGCAGCTCCACAGGGTACCCAGGTGATACATGGGTGGAAAGATGGCATGGAGAACGACTTGCGCATTGGGGGTTCAGGTGAGGAGGGGGTCGGAACAAGGTCCAGCAAACGGAGGAATCTGGACCTGGTGAGCTGTCCCAGTAGGTCTAGGCGGTCAATGAGACATTCAAGATGACGTGCATTGTCTTCACGAAAACACTGCAGGTCACCTCGCATGCCCTGTTGACACAACGCCATCCCACTCAGGACAGGCTCAACCCGGTCCCGGATAGCCACATCCGCAGGGAGAGGAAGGCCAGTTGTTGTAAGCGGATCCCCTCCCTGAAAACGGGTCTGGACATAGGCATCCCTGCTGGTGCAGGATGATGCAGTCACAGGATCGGGGACAGGATTACACACAGGCACCTCCGAGGTGGCCTGTGCTGCTTCCTGTCCCTGCCCCTGCACTGCACCACTAGCACCAGTGGAATTCCCACCTCCAGACCCCGTGTCTGTCCCTTGCACGGCCTCCTCCTCCACCAAACCCCCCCCCCAACCTGGATGACTCCGTGCCATCTTCCTCCATCGGACCTTGTGAGGTCTCAGCTGCCCCTTCTGCTGCCGAGGAGTCCAACTCCGGCCTCCGCCTCTTGGACGTACCCTCAGCAGCAGCGGCCTTGGACGCGGCACCAGACTCCTCACTCCCTGATGAGATGACAACCTGAAAGGGGAGCCGGGACTTGCATGTCCGGCTGGCGGTGCGATCCCTGCCGCTGTGCTCCACAGCACCCTCTCCGCCCTCTTCATCAGTTGACGCTGCAGAGAGGGAGAGATAGGACACAGGCATCAGGGTACTGTACAATGGTCTGAAACACACATGACAGTTGCACATGAGTGGCAGTGTCAAACTTCAGACATGGCATCACAATGCCCAACACACATGTCATTTCAACTCACACACATGAGCAATTCCACAGCCATATCACAACAGCCAGCACCATCCATACACATACAACAGCATGAGCATCCAAAGGTGAGCCAGACATCACATGAAACACAGGGAGTGCAGTAGACATGCACACAAGCCACCACACTTACATGCATGTCTATATCTCGTCCAACTGTTGCAGTTCAGATCTGCCATTCGTCCAACTGTTGCAGATGTCAGATCTGCCATTCCGCCTTCTAAATATCAGTGTCACATGCATCCATGTTGCATCACAGTTGCACACTTGTCAAGTACACACACATGCACATGTACACAGTGCAGATACATGCATTCGGAACCACCATCCATGCCACAACCATGCCAATGTACATACACAGAAATTCAACATGTGTGCTCCCACACCTTCATTTGTCCAGCATGTTTACCAACACATACACAATCAATGTGTCTCACACATGAGAGGACACACATGTGGCAGTCTCACGCCCATGTTCATACACATCCCTACATGGCCATACAAAAACACATGTGCAACCTGCACACAACTGGCACACCACGACACGCACAGCATCCAATCACTCTGCATGTACACTTACCGCTCGACTCCAGACGGGTCTGCCTCTCAAGGATCTGGACATATAGTGCTGGGCATATGCGTTCCAGGTCCCTCATTTGGTGGTCCGACAGCTGGCCCCTGCGCCCCTCGGCATCCGTTGCCTTTGCGAGGTGCCGGGCCTTGTTGAGGGTCGTGGACCTGAAGTCCTCCCAGCGCTTCTTGACATGATGTAAGTCACGGACTGCCACCCCCTCCGCGTTGATGGCAGTCACGATGTCCATCCAGATCCTGGTCCGTCCTTCATTGTCGGTGCGCAAACTTCCAAAAAGGGCATCATACTGCCCCAGGACTTGCTCCACCAGGACACCAACTTCCCTGGCACTGAAGCTGGTGGCCCTCTGCCTCTCTGGGTCCTGGGGCTGGGCTGTGGAGTGATGGAATCCCAGTCGGGAGTCTTCAGTTCCAGCAGGGGTGGTCACAGCAACTGCACCCCTGGCTGACGTGCAGGCAGCAAATGGCAGGGCACGTGGGCAGCAGGCAGTCAGGCAGCAGCAGATTGCAGGTGGGAGCATGCTCGGGGCTCTGGAAGGCAGTATTTCGGCCTTCTGGGCAGGAGCATAGTCTTCTGTGTGTTTTCGCTTGGCCAGCTTGATACGGAGTGATTTGGCATGTGAAAAAATTGCACGTCAGCATGTAATTGGAGGAAAGGCCTTTAGCGCGTAAGCGCATCAGCACACGTATGCGTTTTCATTGGACCAAAGGCCCTTAGCGGGTAAGCGCGTACGCGCGCGGGAGTTTCCCTCGTTTCGTGGGCATAGTGGTTCAGCATGCGTGAAAAAACTGCACGTCCGCGTGTGAATGCTTGTAATCCGAGGAAAGGGCTTACGTGCGTAAGTGACATGAAACGCGCAGCCGTTTCCTTCACCACGGGTTAAAGGTGAGCGGGGCCAGCTGTACGTGCCTTTCGTGGAGACCGACGTGTGTAGCTGCTTTGTGTTGTTTCGCGTGTCATCATATCTTCACAGCGATCAAGGACGTATCTCTTCTTTTGGTGGGGGTAATGGCTACGCGTGTTTTTCTGCATCGCACTAGTCAGACGGTGAGTCGCGCACGCTATTTTTCCCACTGCTGGTGCCCCTGTGTATCGCTCCCGTTTTCGAGGTCATAGTAGCCTGCGTGTCCCACGCGTATGCGTTGTTCGTGTTACTGGGTGCCACCGCGTACTGCGGGAGGTTGATTCCACGCACGTAGGCTGCAGGTTTGCGTGCACGGTTTGCTAGTATGTGTCAATACTTTCTCGAATTTGAGACTGAAAATCCGTCAAATAGTCAAAACCCAATGGAAAATCTTTGAGAAGAGTGAAATAGGGATTCCAGCTCCTCTTTTTGCATGCAAAAAATCCAAGACAATTGGGAACAGAGTGAGCAGCAACAAATTTAAAGAAAAACCAATCAACACCTTGAGCCTTACTGAAACCTGGGGACTAAAACCAATAAGTGGACATTACCCATGCACTAACTGTGCAATGTGTAAATTAACCCACAAAACCAAATAAATAGACATAGGGCTACTCACCCCTTGGAAACAAAAGCTAATGACTAACTGCAACTCTGAATATGTAGTATACATGATTACATGTCCGTGTAATAAACACTACATAGGGAAAACAAACCGGAAGGTTAAATCCAGGATGCTGGAACATAAAAGTTGTTTGAAAAATAAAGTCATCAATGCTCCTCTAGTAAAACATTTTGGAGAAGCATAACATGGTTATGAAAATTTCAGCTGGACCGTTTTATTAATGGTACAAGGGAGAGATCATAAAACAAAAAGCAGAATTCTGCTTGAAAAAGAACAGATACTTATTTTTATAACAAAAGGTGATAAAATAGGACTCAATGAGTCTATAAATTGGTTAAAAATCTGACCGTCTCAATTTATAATAATTTTTTCGTCTGTCAGTGGCAGAGTTAGAGGATTAAAAAGACTAGAGGTCCTTTAATTATGACAACATTAAAAAAAGACAACTAGAGATCTATATTTAGACCTCCTAAAGTGGTGGCCGAAATGTAGACACGAACCACAACAAGTGCGAGCACCTATGAATGAGGATCTTGCAGAAGGAGCCAATTGCAGCTCCTACAATACACCAGCTCACATGGATACCATTTCACCCCTCAGCGGCACCATTGGGTATGTCAAGAGATCAAGTAAGAGGTAAATCACTACGCACGCAGCAACCCGCTCCGAATACTGAGCTAAATAGAAGTTAGATATAACACAGCATTTGATTTGCTAAATTTTAGCTTAAGAACAGCTGTAGAAGGGTTGAACTGCAGCCTTTTTCGATCTGTTTTCAGTAACGGAAAACAGGAATCCCTTTATAACTAATGGACATAATCCTTGTGGATTGTTTTCAGAAACCACCTGTAGAAGCCGCAAGACAGAAGCTAGAAAACTATTAGCACATCCGCAAAACCCCGCGGCAAGGAAAACCATGAAGAGAGTTTTTTGGACTAAACCTAATGGTAAACTGACAACACGCGACCTTTTCTAAGAGTTTATGCACAATGGAAATGCCACTAAGGTTTCGCCACAATGTTTAGAAATCTATATAAACGAGTACCTATCACTATTGAAAGGATAGCACACCTCTTTTAACTAAATGACTCCTCAAAGGAACTACGACCACCAGAATGCATTGAGTTTTTTAACCTGAAGGCTGTAAGAAACTTTCTTGCAAATAAAACATTTATGTGTTTGCAGATTCTGTAGGAAGATCCTTCCTCGTAAGAAAATAACGCCCAACCTATGTGGACAAATTTTCGCCTGCTAATCAAGAAAGCCCGCACACTAAGAAGACCAGGTAACCAAAAGGACCCTGTAGTCTTCTTTGACACTTTTAAAGGTGTCGGAAGAAACATAAATTGATTCTCTTTTTTTATCGTTTCTTTATCAACAGTTACTATCATCTCTAAGAGAAGGCCAGAGGATTCCTAACTTGGCCAAAGTCCACTTGTAACCCCTCACATTGACCACTCCTGAAGAAAGTCCCAAGACCCACATAGAGGACTGAAACATGTCGAGAATTTTTTTGTCAGTCTAATTAATTAAACTGTCTGAGTGAATTGAATATTCCAGTGAAGGGATGTTCTAATTCTAATAATGAAATAGAATTAGAATAGAAGAATAGAAAAGATAACGATGAATCATAATCGTAACTCTGATCTAGAAGAACTACACAACAGGGATTTAATTAGAGATCAGTAATGTCAGTATCTCTAAGATTTTTTAGAATTGATTGTGCATGATGTTTGTCTTTGTTAATACGATACATATGTATCTTTTTAGAGGGTTTAATCATGTATTTTAGACAATTTTGTAATTTCTATTAAAATGTTTACTTTTTGAACTAATTGATGGCATTCAGATGAATGGATAACTGTTGATAAAGTACCAAGTCCTATCTTTTCGAGCCTTGTGTAGTCTTAAGTCCCAAAAACAAGATAGGACTCCACACTTGCGGAATTTGGGCTCTCTCCATTGTATTCCCTATGCAGCTGTGTACACCACCACCCAGGCTCAGGGTCTGCCAGCGCAGGCTGCGTTGACAATTGAAGAGCCCTAGGAAGATTTCCAACAGGCCTGTGTAGTGATACACGAAATTGCAACCTTGCCAATCAGGGCTTTAGATGACAGCATTAGCCGCTGAAAGCCAATAGTGTATTCAAAGTATGTGCTAAAAATGCTGACAGTAGTCTGTTGTAGCACTTCCATTATGCAGTAGTGAGCTACAAGGAATATGCAGGCCTAGTATGAAATAGGTCAAATTAAGCATTGTTGATAGACAGGCAGGGAGGGCCCCTAGCTATGTAGCTAATAGGTTTTTGGAGTGTTTGGAACATCATGGCACCTATATAGCGCTTAGATAGCCAGTCTTAAGCGCTATAAACACTAAGCTATGAGTGCATGCCTTTTAGAGCTTGCAGATGGGGTTAATACATCCCTGCTTCCCTTAGAATATTCAGCCTCACTAACGTTAGCCCTGGCTCCAAGCTAATCTTCCTTTTCTCTGGGAAGGTACTGATAAGACATTCCTCAGCCAGCGCAGATGGGAACAAGGGAGGGGGTAGGAGCGAGCAGGGAGCATCTCAGAGAGAGCTGGGTTTTTTCCATGAGCCAGTTGCACAGGGAAAGTTCTGGAACTGTGCGTCATGGTGACTGACAGCAAGAGATTATAAAATATCCATGCACACATGGATCAGGGGGAGATCGCCTGTGGACTTGATTCGTGCAGAAACAGGTGCCCGGCATTGGCTCATACGGTGTCCTTCAGCATTGTCCTCTGAGCGGGGCTTGTTTACAGCTAGCTTATGAGGGCCCAAGGTCTCCCCAGTGCTGATTAAGGGACGTAAGACTGTGTTTCTCTATGTTTCTCTATATTTCTCTATGTTTCTCTATGTTTATCTAAGTTCCATGTTTCACTATATTTTGCATTGCTCTTTGTTTTATGCTTTGTAATATTCTCTAACTTGAATCCCAAATGTATATGAAATTCACTGCTTAGAATAAATATGCTAAAGCTTTGAGGGTGTCATTTGTCACTAGCATGAGATCACTGCTCAGCACAATAGAACCTGTATTTTGGGCTGAATTGGGTATTTTTGCTCTCAAAGGGCTGGCCCCGAGGAAGATTTTGCCCAATATCAAGACATTTGGTGGCAGCGGTGGGATTTGTGAAGAGCAGTGCCATGACATGACAAATGGTGTGAGAGAACACAGTGTAGAGTGGGGAGCAGGCTGTCGCATTTCCTTGATGGTCTCACTGCAGCTCTGAGACTTCAAAAGGCAGCAATGTTGTGTCGGCTTGCCGTGGCCGATAGCTTGTGTGGTTAAGACTCCCTTCAGTAAATCAGTCGTGACTGACTTATTGCATGGGATTGGTGCCAGGGAGTACAAGGCAATAAACGAGCGGGAAATGGCTTTGTTTAAAGCACTCCGATGAATGGTTAAGAAAGATGTATGCTCAATTAGAAAAAGAATTTTATCATGTGGTTTCCCAAGTTTAAAGTTGTAATTTGGAATGCATAATGAGACGGAGTTCTCATCTCTATTCTGTCATGAGGGCAGGAAAAAAAAATATAATTGCAGGGATTTGACATGCAAATTGTGAATAGTGATTTAACCATTGACTCAGCCCCAGTGTGCTAGCGAGTGGGGGCTGTAATGTTCGGAGGCGAAGGTTCGTCTTTTTTGATGTATGCTTTTGAGTGTTGGCATTCCTGAATAATGAGGAAGGGGAATGAGCCATGCTTAGGAGAATGAGTAACATCTGTGCTGAGAGCCTAAAGAGTTTTTTCTTTCTTTTGGCAACTGTAAAATTCCATGTGCTAATGGTGGCAAATTCTGTTTAAAGGAAACACACTAAAATGGTTATATTGCATTTTAGGCTGTGCCATGCTTATGTTGGGTGAGAGACTCACTTAAAAGGAAAGTGAGTGAATGTTATTTGGATTTTCGATTTTTGTGTACTGATTTGAAATTGCAGAATCAGTTTGCAACGGTTGGGGAGAAAAACAATTTATATTTTTCTAAATTGCCCCTGGAGTATTTTTGACTGTCCCCATGCTATGCCATGGATTTGTGCTGTTGCCTTATAAGTGATGTATGCTTTGGAAATAGTGACCTGTTGACTGTGATACATGGGGAAAAATGTTGTTGACACATTAAACAGCCCACAAGCAATAGAGTGTGGGTTGTTCTTGCAGAAAAAAAAAAACGTGCAGGGAGCTGCACTAAATATGGCATTTTTATTTTTTAAATGCACTGAACTGAGTGGTTATAGTTTGGCAATGGTACAACAGAATTGACATCTGTGTGTGATAAGATAGCACAAAGATTTAATGGGTTGTGAGTTCTCTTGAAAGATCGCACATTACAAGAAAAAAAAAGACGCTTTGACATTTTGCAAAATTACATGGAGTAGAAAAATGATAAGAAAAGTGCCGCTTTTGAAAAACAAGAGTCTTGCTGTGTGTGCAGAGCTTGTGCCTTGAAGCTGTCTTGGGCGAGGTGCGTGAAGGCAAACAAAAGCGGAAACAGTACAAGAAAGAGGTAATCTGGATGAACTGTCTAAAACGAGTGAAGCCGCCACAGTATAAGAGTTATAGGCAAAAGAGATAAGCTGCGTGCTAATGGCGCTGCCAGGTGCACACGAAAGATAAACATGCCTGCATTCCTGAGGAAGGGGGAGCAAAAACAGAGAGCTGTTCAAAAAGTAAAGAATTTGCCCAGTAAACTGTGGTACGGAGCAAAGGCTTCATGCAGGATGGCAGACGGGCACATCACATCTGAACATTTACCTATGCATCTGTGAATGGGCCAAGAAAAGACAGCTGCCCATTCCAACAGACATTACTGTGCAAACCGCATTCCCATGTGATGTGAAGTGAAGTGAAGTGAAACGCTATTGCTGTGCAAGCTGCATTCCAATGCTCCATGTGATGTGAACTGAAGTAAAGCGCTGTGCACTGGAGAAGAAACCTCTAGGCGCTTTGAGAAGAGAAAATACACATCTGGCAAACTGCAAGCTACATTGCCAGGGATGGAGTAACTGACAAAGACATTATGGCATTCCAGATGGAAGCAAAACTGACAAAAGTGCTTAGCCGGTTTGCAAGAGACAACATGCAGAGCGGGGCTTTGAAGTACAACATGAACACTGCACATTAGCCATGATCCAGAAGCCACACGGCTTAGTGCAAGAATGAATGATTTGTTGAAGCAACAAAAGAAACTGGCTTAGACTATCGCACTCAAAGGGGTGGTTCAAAAACAGCAAACGCCCTTTGAAAAAATGACAAGTGAAAAAACCAGAGGCTTGAAAAGACACTGCTAAGAAAAGAAAGATAAATAAACAAAGCTGCTTGTACGACTGTAAGCGGTATTGGACTGAAAGACTTTACCTTTGAAAAATGGAGTGATGCCAGCAGGGCAAACTGAACCAAGATCATGAGACACTGGAAGCAAGTTGGCGCCTGGCATTGGTGATCGCTTTGGTGAAAAAGAAAAGCATTGTGCGACCTGGGTACTTACTATATGGCTTTGTAAAAGCACAGATCAGTCTGAGGTACCATTGACCAGCTATGATTGCATTGCACAAATGAGTTTGTGATTAGGCAGTTACACCCCGTATGGTTGAGTGTAAATAAGCCCCCAGAAACATGCAGAAAGGTGATAAATAATTGCAGTAGCAATGACAAAGTGTGTAGTTACCTGATGAGACTTTTTGAAGATGGGGGTGGTATTATGGGAAGGGGTGGATAACGCTGATATTGAACTTTTGATGAAATCCTAACATTTCTGTTTGTATTTTGCCTAGGCAAAGCACGACAAGACATTTCATAATATCAGAAATTAATATGCAGTTTGTGGGTGACACTGATCAAAGAAGGGTCAGACGCATTCTCAGAGAAAGCGAGCCACTGCTACATGCTATTTCAACTTTAACGTGCCCTGCACCGCACTCAATGCTGTAACCTGCGAATAGTGTCCAACAGAGTAATAACTTTTGCTGAACTGGCACGGTGCAGACTTGGCTAATTATCAAGTATTTGATGCTACACATTTAAATGACATGTTTTGCCCTTTCTTGTTTAAAGGACTATGGACAATGAATTGTGGACTGTAACATCAGGCACCACATACAGCTGTGTGACACAGCAATTGAATGCTAACACATTGAAAAATGGTTTTTAAATGCACTGTTGAGATGAATCTGAAAAAACCAAATGGTTTTACTCTTCCAACTGAATGGCTTTAACCAGAGATGTTTTGTTTTTTGAAAAAAAAAAGAAATATTCTACATTGCACGTAGGCAGGAGAATGATTTATGAACTGTTGGGGCAGCAGAATTATGCAAGCAGGAGTGTAATTAATTTTGAGATAAGATGAGTGCGCACATCAAAGTCACCTGTGCGTAGGTTAAGATTCTTAATTGAAGTAATGCTGCCAAGTGTGTGAGCTATAATTTGAAATGGTAATCTTTGAAACACTGGATACTTTTACAGCCAGCTTAAGGCAGGTAAATGAAACCATGACTGACTTGATGTTTGATTTTATGACACAGAGTGTGACACGGTTTTTTTTTAAACCAACCAGTTTCATGTTTTTTGTGGGGACAGCTGTCTCCAGCACACTAATGCAAAGAGTCACCTTTTGATTGTAAACATTTGGAATAATTCTTTGGAAAAGCGCTACAAATGAGTATCCACATGGAATTGCTAGTGTACTGGCCTGGCACATTGTCAGGCATCTTTTGTCACTGAATGGATACCATTTGTTTAATTTGTCTAATGTGATGTTTTTCTGACCAAGAACTGCAGCGAGTGTTCTCGCCAAGATTTAATGAACTATAACTTGACTAAATGAATTTTTTCCATGGTGTGATGAAACAGCCACTGCCGGATAGTAGTATGGTGTTTGTGGCTAAAGTTAATATTGTATATGGTAGATATCCCACTTGAAGAAGGGTATTCTCCAAGTCACAGAAGGTAGACACTGTGAACCTGTTAGATTTTCCAGTAGTAAGACAACATGTAAATTGTAGGCTGGTAATGCACACCTTCATTATTACAGTGATACACTTAGACATAGATTTACCATGAGGCAATGTTTCCTTAGTACTACCAAGCTGCTACAAATGGAGTCCATTTCTATGGCCCATCACTAGAGTGCGCGTAGCTAGGGAGCTAGATTCATTCATTGCAGGAGCTTTATATGCTTGTGACATAGAAACTGTGCACAATAAGCTAGCCACTATGGGTTCTGATGCCAGCTCTGCTATAGAACTTCTGGCCTAGTGGGGCCCATTGATATGCCCAGCACTGCTACAAGTATTGACAGCCAATTGAAGATGACAGAATTTTAGACATGAAGACATTTTTGTCTGCCATAGGGCAGGTCAACAAGACTGCTAAATACACACAATGCATTGTATGGCAAACATTGTTAAATCAGCAGGTGTTGGCTTTTTACTGGGTGGGGGCAACCATCCTCCACACACTGGCACGCAGAGCTACAGTTACCAGCATACATATGGATTGAATTGCTTGCTTTTTGATTGCATGAATAACACATGCCATGCTTTGATGTAAATTAGTAGAATTGTTTTTATTTAGACAACCTGGTGCCCATGGGTTCACCTTGTTCACGAAATTAGATGGTCTCTGGTTGGGTTCCACCTACCTGGGGGAAGTGTCTAGTCACACAGCCCATAGTCACGCTTGAATGCCCTGGGATCAGGGGGAGGGTAGGCCCTTAGGGTGAAAGGCTGCCAGGTTTTAGAATTGGTAACCATACATAAATGCAATAGTGCATTGTAGATTAGACTACACTGGATTGCCTTGACATTTTAACTGCATGCTGCTTTTTAACTGACAATCAGTTATACAAAATTGATTTAGGTATTTTTGTGTAGGCCATGTTTTGGCTAGAGTAAATGTCCATGTTCACTTGGCGTAGGTATTTTTGTGTAGGCCAGGTTTTGGCAAGGGTATATGTCACTGTTCACTTTGTGTACATTTTTGTTTAGGTAGTGCTTTACCTTGCATGCCACGCTAACTAACCGCTATAAGATAGTTTGCTTAAACCTCTTGCAAAGCCCCAAGGTCTTTATCACTGCACTAAATACTATATTGATAGGTATTAGTCAGCATTTGTCGCACAAACGTTGAATAGGCGTGGAATGTAGTGATACACGAAATTGCAACCTTGCCAATCAGGGCTTTAGATGACAGCATTAGCCGCTGAAAGCCAATAGTGTATTCAAAGTATGTGCTAAAAATGCTGACAGTAGTCTGTTGTAGCACTTCCATTATGCAGTAGTGAGCTACAAGGAATATGCAGGCCTAGTATGAAATAGGTCAAATTAAGCATTGTTGATAGACAGGCAGGGAGGGCCCCTAGCTATGTAGCTAATAGGTTTTTGGAGTGTTTGGAACATCATGGCACCTATATAGCGCTTAGATAGCCAGTCTTAAGCGCTATAAACACTAAGCTATGAGTGCATGCCTTTTAGAGCTTGCAGATGGGGTTAATACATCCCTGCTTCCCTTAGAATATTCAGCCTCACTAACGTTAGCCCTGGCTCCAAGCTAATCTTCCTTTTCTCTGGGAAGGTACTGATAAGACATTCCTCAGCCAGCGCAGATGGGAACAAGGGAGGGGGTAGGAGCGAGCAGGGAGCATCTCAGAGAGAGCTGGGTTTTTTCCATGAGCCAGTTGCACAGGGAAAGTTCTGGAACTGTGCGTCATGGTGACTGACAGCAAGAGATTATAAAATATCCATGCACACATGGATCAGGGGGAGATCGCCTGTGGACTTGATTCGTGCAGAAACAGGTGCCCGGCATTGGCTCATACGGTGTCCTTCAGCATTGTCCTCTGAGCGGGGCTTGTTTACAGCTAGCTTATGAGGGCCCAAGGTCTCCCCAGTGCTGATTAAGGGACGTAAGACTGTGTTTCTCTATGTTTCTCTATATTTCTCTATGTTTCTCTATGTTTATCTAAGTTCCATGTTTCACTATATTTTGCATTGCTCTTTGTTTTATGCTTTGTAATATTCTCTAACTTGAATCCCAAATGTATATGAAATTCACTGCTTAGAATAAATATGCTAAAGCTTTGAGGGTGTCATTTGTCACTAGCATGAGATCACTGCTCAGCACAATAGAACCTGTATTTTGGGCTGAATTGGGTATTTTTGCTCTCAAAGGGCTGGCCCCGAGGAAGATTTTGCCCAATATCAAGACAGCCTGGAGGGAAACCGTAGGGGCACGCAGGGCTGCCCTGACCAAGACACGTGGCCCTGGGGCAGTAATGTCATCTGCTGCCCCGAACAGCTGGGTGTTGGCCAGTGCAGGGGCAGATGCACCCAACAACACCCCGGTTGTGAGTCTGCCAACCAGGACAGTCGCGGTCAATGACCCTGCCACAGCGTATGTTGCTGCGAGGATCCATTAGAGGGCACCCAGCTGCCACTGACGCAAGTCAGGCCTTTGCTTGTCCCTCCACCTGCCACTCCCTTGCTCAATCCACCAGTTCCACTGGCCATGCTGATCAGAGCGGCTTCAGCCAGCCAGGGTCTGCACCACAATCCAAGAGGAGGAAGGTTGCACCTGCAGCACAGGCTGGGACCCCACACACAGCCACAACCTCCTGCACGTTGAGGAAGAAGCCTTTCTGCAACCAGTAACTAGACTACCTTGTGGACTACATGCAGGACCACAGCAGTGAGATGCTAGTGGGTGCCAATTGTCAGATTACGGCTGCCCACCGAGATACCCACTGGAAGCAAGTTGCGGAACATGTGAGTGCATTCGGCCATGAGGTGCGCATGGTGCAAGAGTGCAAAAAGCGTTGGAATGACCTCAAACACAGCGCTAAGGCTAAGCGTGCCTCAAATTACAATTTGACTCTGGTGACTGGCGGTGGGCCTGCACCGGAGGAGGAAGACCTCACTTCACATGTGTCACTTGTTGCAGAGTTCATACCATCTGAATCGGTCGAAGGAGTGGGAGAGATGCCGGACTTTGATGCACAGTCCAGTGAGTGTTGATGCGTGTTTGTGGAGGATGTGTCGGTTTTACTTGTGTGATGTGATGTGCATGACTGCCACTACATGTCACGTGAACATGGTTATAATGTGTGAGTAATGCAATTCTTCCCTGATGCATGTCTACTCTGCTGAATGGTGGACATGTGGAGCAGACGGGGAATGTCCACATCACCACTTTTGCATCCTACTCACATGCTGGTTACCTGTTTGCCCCTCCGGTCCATGTTCCAGCTCACTGGCACTTCTGCATGTAGCGTGGGGTGAGCTTCCTCTCAGCCCAGGAACTATGCATAGCATGATTGACGTGCATGTGTACTCTGCCTGCAAGGGGGTACCCAATGTAGGCATGCTCTCTTGCCCCTCAACCCCCTGCTCTGCACCCCAATTCCACATTAGCACTGGTCTGCCACAATATTGCCGCTGGGTACTTCCCTGTTCATGCCTCCTGTGTACATGCTAACATCCAGCGGGCAATCTGCCAGACATATCTGTTACACATCGCGGCAAGTGGTCGTTATGGGCACGGACCCGCTTGTGCGGCGCCCTGATTCCAAGCATCTCCAAGATGGAAGCTAGCACATCTTTCCGACCCGCTGGCAGCGGTCTAGTAGTTGCACGCTCTCTTGACGTGCGGCCGACCGGTCACGTGATCCTTTATCCGGAACCGAAGCGACCAGTGCTTCGCGTCGCTTCTGTCTTTGACGCTCCGTGAGTTCGTTGCTGTATCCTTCCTCTGCATGCACACATTTCTCTCTATCTTTAGCGGTTCCTACTTACCCTGTTGCTTTCTCTCATCAGATACTCTGCTCTGCATTCGCTGGTTCCTTTTTCAACCGGCTTCGCCAACTCTTCTTGTTTGTCTTCTATTCTGGCCAGACCCACATCCGAGTAAGTACCCTTTCTCTAGGATTCCCTTTGAGACTGGCCAGGCTCTCATTTCCTATTACCCTTCCAGGCTTCCCCGAAGCTGTCCTTTGCAGTCAGATTCCAGACCCGAACTTTCCATTAGTCCTATTCGGGTGAGAGATATCTCTTTGAAGCTCTTTTCTTTTCCATTCTACAGACCCTCCTCTAACCTGATTCCTATCTCTTCACCTCTCATTCCTGCAGACAAAGTGTCTGGTGTGATTCCCGGGGGTTCCTGCCGTAGATGTCCATCTTACATCGTATCCTGATCTGCACAAGCTGGGATTCGTCCAGGGTTTTCTTCCCATTGAGGGTTTCCCTGGGAGTCCTGTCCGCTCTCCTGGGTTACTTTACCCTGGGTTGAGTGGCCAGGGCAGTCTCTGGGAAATTTTCACAGCTGCTTTGTCTTTCCAGTTGGAGTCATCAATTGCCAAGGTGAGCTGTTGTAAAGCTTTCACTTTATTTAGTTCTACAGCTTACTTATATTTGCACGAGTTCCCTAACAGAAATAACAGTAAGCGACGCCCGAAAAAGGATTGGCAATCGGGATTTCAAATGGAACAACAAATGCAGCAGCTAATGACGGCCATGCAGGCCATGTCATTAGAGGTACAATCCTTGAAACAGGACAATGCTCAGTTACGACATCACGTGGCCAGAGCTTTTTCAGACACTCCCCCGTCATCCTTACATTCCATTAGGTATGACGGTGATCCCTATAGACTAAAATAATTCCTTGACAGTTGTACCGTTCAATTCACATTTAAACCTCGCTTCTTCCCTACAGATAAAGATAAGGTCGGCTATGTCATTTCCCACCTCTCTGGTCCTGCGTTAGCCTGGGCGACTCCTTTGGTGACCTCCAACAATGTTATACTCGATTCTTACTCCGCTTTCACTAATAGTCTCAAATCCATGTTTGGAAGAAAGGAGATTTCGGTTGCTACTCAAGAGAGGCTTCTCGATTTAAAGCAAGGAAGCAAGGAATTACTTTGGTATATCACTCAATTTAAACAACTGTCCTCCGAACTAGGCTGGCCAGATGAAGGTCTTCTTACTCTTTTTCGGAGAGGTCTCACAGATGAATTAAAGGACGAGGTCTCAAAAGTCCCTCGTCCCGCTAATCTAGCAGATATGATCACATTAACCATGCAGATTGATTACCGAATGCATGAAAGGACATGCGAAAGGAAAAAAGGAAAGGGTACACGTCCACAGTGGGAATTTTCCACAACCCCTCAGAAATCTCCGTCTTCTACTGAAGAACCCATGCAAGTTGGGACCATTCAAGGACCAATCTCAGCCACTGAAAGAGATAGGAGAAGATCTCTGAAATTATGTATGTACTGTGGATCCTCCAATCATGTTTTGAAAGACTGTCACTTGGTTCCTCCTCGTCGCTCTCTTAGTCCCAAATCGGGAAACTTCAAAGCCTTACCGTTGAGGGAAGACCGGTAAGAGCCCAGTATCACTCTTCCCCGTATCAGACCAGTATGTCTCTTGACAACTCTCTAAACAACCCGGACATGGTGGTAGTTTCTCTTTCCATCCTGCTACCAGAAAATGTCATCCCTGGTATTTCGGCCTTGATAGACTGCGGTGCAGCCGGGAATTTTGTGGATGTGGAGTGGGCAAGATCACACGGTATCTCTCAGGTACCAAAGACGTTAGTTACTCCTATTCAAGGAGTAGACGGTACCCCTCTGAGTTCAGGCCCCATTAAGGACCAAACCATTCCGCTCACTTGTAAAATATCTAGCCATAAAGAAACCCTGGTTTTTGACGTAATCAGAACTGCCCATTATCCAATTATCCTGGGGCTCCCTTGGCTGAGATTGCATAATCCCTTCATAAACTGGACCGCGGGAACTCTTTTTCTAGGGTCAGAATATTGCGTCCGTCATTGTCTTGCTCAAGAATCTGTGGGGATTCGCATACCTGCAGAGGAAACTCTCAAACCGACGGTATCTTCCATCAGCCAACTGGAGATTCCAGACTGTCATAAGCATTACCGATCAGTGTTTGAAAACCCCGAATTTCCTAATCTCCCTCCTCATCGAAGAGATGACTGTCACATAAACCTGCTTCCCGACCAGCCCATTCCCTTTGGCCGCATGTACGTCCTGTCGCAAAAGGAAAAGGCGGCATTAAAGGAATACCTTCAAACTCATTTACGGAATGGTCTAATTTCTGAGTCAGTGTCACCTGCAGGAGCTTCATTATTCTTTATTCCCAAAAAAGACTCTGATGAGCTCCGTCCCTGTATAGATTATCGAGGACTCAACAAGATAACCACATCTGACAAATATCCTATGCCTCTCATCACGGATATTGTGGAAGCTGTTCGAGGGGCTTCTTGGTATACCAAGTTGGACCTTCGTGGTGCTTACCATCTCATTCGTATTGCTCCAGGAGACGAATGGAAGACCGCTTTTCGGACTCCTTTTGGACATTATGAATATCATGTGATGCCATTTGGCTTAGTCAATGCGCCTGCGATATTTCAGAGGTTCATGGATCATCTATTTGCCGACATATTGTCCCGATTTGCCATCATCTATCTCGATGATATCCTGGTTTACTCCAACAACCAAGAGGAACATATCCATCATGTTAACATTGTATTAGAACGCCTGCAGTCCAACCATCTCTATTGCAAAGCTTCCAAGTGTGAATTCCATCAGAAACAAGTTTCCTACCTAGGATTTGTCCTTTCTTCCCTGGGCATCTCCATGGACCCCAAAAAGATTTCCGCAGTTGTGGATTGGCCTGTTCCTACGGGAATAAAGGACATACAGAGGTTTTTGGGGTTCGCCAATTTCTATCGTAAATGTATTCCTTCCTTCTCAGAAATCATGCTCCCCTTGACTCGACTTCTCAAGAAAGGGGTGTCATTTGTCTGGAATGATTCAGCTCAAGAGGCCTTTGACAGTTTGAAGAAAATGTTTACCTCCTCCACAGTTTTGATCAACCCTGACCAATCCAAACAATTCATTGTTGAGACAGACGCTTCTCAGAACGCGTTGGGAGCTGTGTTGTTACAGGCATCAGAACATGGTGAAGAAAGACCGGTGGCATACTTATCCAAGACATTTAATCCTGCTGAGATAAATTATTCAGTACTCGAGAAGGAACTGATGGCTATCAAACGCGCCTTTGAGGAATGGAGGCATTTTCTGTTGGGTTCTCCCTTTCCTGTCTTGGTGCGTACTGATCACCAAAATCTCAAGGTTCTCCAAAATGCTTATACCACTAATAGCAGACAAGCACGTTGGGCTTATTTCTTCTTACCCTTTCGAATAGAATTTGTTTACTGGCCTGGCAGACAGAATCTAAGAGCAGATGCTTTATCCCGTAAAGATTCTCCAACTTCATCGTTTAGCCCAGAAAAAATGTTTCCCAATGCTCGATTTATTGCTGTACTCACTGACTTCCTGCAAGAGGTGCAAACAGCCACCACTCTTAATAAAACTCTTTGTGAAGACCTGGCATCTACTTATCTTCTCGCCAAGGAAAAGGAATACTACTTTCATGGAACTCAAGTGTTGATTCCCGTTCCTTCTTTACAACTGGAGGTGTTAAAAATTTGCCATGACTCATGAGCTGCAGGACATAGGGGCGTACTTCCCACATTGGAACTCATCCAACGGCATTTCTGGTGGCCGTCCATGAGATCGGATGTCCGGGATTATGTAGCCGCCTGTAACATCTGTGCTCTTGCTAAGACCCCTTGTTCACCACCATTAGGGTTATTAGCTAGAATGCCCATACCAGACCGACCTTGGCAAATCATTTCCACTGATTTCATTTCTGACTTAGCACCATCATCGAATATGACTACTATCATGGTAACTATCGATTATTTCACCAAATTAGCACAATTTACCCCTCTGCGAAGATTACCAAATGCTCCTTCCATGGCCAACATTTTTCTCTCTGAAGTATTTTCTCGCCATGGTCTACCGGATACCATAGTGTCGGACAGAGGTCCTCAGTACACCTCCCTCTTTTGGCAGCAGATCTGTCGCATTCTGGGGATCAAACGTGCCCTCTCTTCTGGATATCATCCGCAGACGAACGGGCAAACTGAGCGTTTGAACCAAACCCTCGAGGGATACCTACGGTGCTTTATTTCTGCAGCTGAAGATAATTGGGTGGAACTGCTTCCTTTAGCAGAATTTGCATACAACAATTCTTTGCATTCTGCTCTCCAATCCACTCCTTTCTTCTGTACTTATGGTTATCACCCTTCCTTTGCTCCGAGTGTTTCTCCCTCCAATTCCAACTGTCCGGGGGTGGATTCTCTGATTGCAGATATCCATGAGGGGCAGAGACTGGCCAAGCAATCGTTACAGAAAGCTCAGGATCGAGCAAAGAAGTATTCTGATCGTCATCGTAGAGAAGTTAAGGAACTGACCATCGGGGATTCGGTCTGGCTTGCTTCCAGATTTCTTCCTCGTCATTTGGTCCCATCTAAGCTATCTCCCAGATATTTCGGTCCTTTTCTGGTTCTCTCCAAAATTGGAGCAACTGCTGTCCGACTTGCCTTACCTGCTTTCTGGTCTCGGATTCACCCGGTTTTCCATCTGTCTCAGATTAAGCCAGTGGTGCGGGATCGTTTTCATCGCAATCTTGATTCCCTACCTCCTCCGATTCTCACTGACAGTGGTCCTGAATTTGAAGTGGCTACAATTTGTGACTCACGATATCATCGTGGTCGATTGCAGTTTCTAATTGACTGGAAAGGTTATTCTCCGGCAGAAAGAACGTGGGAGCCAGCTTCTGGGGTTCATGCACAACGACTTGTGCAACGTTATTTCCTGCTTCATCCGGGCAAACCAGGGGCGCCCTCCCGGAGGAGAGGGCATACTGTTACACATCGCGGCAAGTGGTCGTTATGGGCACGGACCCGCTTGTGCGGCGCCCTGATTCCAAGCATCTCCAAGATGGAAGCTAGCACATCTTTCCGACCCGCTGGCAGCGGTCTAGTAGTTGCACGCTCTCTTGACGTGCGGCCGACCGGTCACGTGATCCTTTATCCGGAACCGAAGCGACCAGTGCTTCGCGTCGCTTCTGTCTTTGACGCTCCGTGAGTTCGTTGCTGTATCCTTCCTCTGCATGCACACATTTCTCTCTATCTTTAGCGGTTCCTACTTACCCTGTTGCTTTCTCTCATCAGATCCTCTGCTCTGCATTCGCTGGTTCCTTTTTCAACCGGCTTCGCCAACTCTTCTTGTTTGTCTTCTATTCTGGCCAGACCCACATCCGAGTAAGTACCCTTTCTCTAGGATTCCCTTTGAGACTGGCCAGGCTCTCATTTCCTATTACCCTTCCAGGCTTCCCCGAAGCTGTCCTTTGCAGTCAGATTCCAGACCCGAACTTTCCATTAGTCCTATTCGGGTGAGAGATATCTCTTTGAAGCTCTTTTCTTTTCCATTCTACAGACCCTCCTCTAACCTGATTCCTATCTCTTCACCTCTCATTCCTGCAGACAAAGTGTCTGGTGTGATTCCCGGGGGTTCCTGCCGTAGATGTCCATCTTACATCGTATCCTGATCTGCACGAGCTGGGATTCGTCCAGGGTTTTCTTCCCATTGAGGGTTTCCCTGGGAGTCCTGTCCGCTCTCCTGGGTTACTTTACCCTGGGTTGAGTGGCCAGGGCGGTCTCTGGGAAATTTTCACAGCTGCTTTGTCTTTCCAGTTGGAGTCATCAATTGCCAAGGTGAGCTGTTGTAAAGCTTTCACTTTATTTAGTTCTACAGCTTACTCATATTTGCACGAGTTCCCTAACAGAAATAACAATATCCTTTGTGGTACATCCTTAGTACTTGATGCAGGGTGTCTCACTTGGACAGTGCAGAGGTCAGATGCCCCGCAGGGACATGAGTGCCCATTCATGCTCCATGTGCATTCCACGCATGCCCATATGTGTCCATGACTGGATGATGACTGTAATACAAGTCCAGGATGAGCTAAATTGAATGCCATTTCATCTGCCTTCCCATGTCAACTGTAGCTCAGTACTGCGTTGCACACATGTTTAGGGTCTGACAATCTGTGAGGGTCACAGGCCTCACCCTGTTTAAAGGCCAATGACTCTGTCCAACTGGTGTACTGTCTTCTTCACACGTGGGTGGACTCCAGTGGTTTCATCATGTGTCCTGCTTACTGTCCCATCATCATTTGCAGTGTTGTCACTTGACTCACATGAAGCTGTTGATGCTAGTCAACACTGTCTGTCAATAAACAGGTCTATGCTCAGCCTTTTGATACCATGCTAGGCATCCCTGCTTTTGCACTTGGGTGGAGGGATGCTTTGCTTGTAGATATGCTACCTATTGAATGCACATTGCACGTGATGCCTGAAGTTGACCTTGCACTGCCTTCACATTTTCTGACACACACCATGGAGTCCTTGTACATGTAGGTAGTGAGTAACATGCATATTCGCTGCACTGCATAGACCCACTTCAGAGCAAACTGCCACCTTTCAACAGGTCTAATCACAGAAGCAAATTCAAGTTGACCCAGCATGCATGCCAGGTTCTATTTTGTGTGTCACATGTCTGCCTGATGTGTTTGTTGTCGGTGTGTGTGTGTTGTGTGCTTCTAACATGTGTAGTGACCTTTTTTCTCTTTATTTTTCAGATGATGACACAATGGAGCCGGAGGATGGCGTTGTCATGTCAGGCACAGGGTTGTTCTCACTACAACAACCCGACACAAGTGGGGGTCGTGGGGTGGTAGGCCACGAAAACCCCCAAGTGCTACAGTCCATCTTGTCTCTGGCTGCCTATGAGTCCAGCCCTGAAGAACACTCTGACGACCATGTCGAGTTGGATGAGCATCAGGTCCATATGTCTGGGGTGAGTGATTCTGATGTGGACACTCCTCTGTCCGCGACACCTGCACTGAGGGATCAGACAGTCTTGGTACCTCCACCCGTGGTGGATCGGGACGCAGGGTCACCCACCACACCAGTCACTAATGTGCCTGGGACATCAGGTCAACGGGGGCATGTAGTTGTGCAGCTGCGGACGGTGCCAACACAACGAGGACACACAGTCCTTGGGTCCCGCAGGGGTCAAGCCCAGCAACGTGGTTGCTGCGCGCAACCACAGTATACTGAGTGGGAGCAAGACATGACTGCCCATTCTGAACGGCAGGGGGCAGCAATGAAGAACATCGCTGAGAGCATGGAGCGTGTGGCCCAATCTGTGCTCCCCCCTGCTAGGCAGGTGCTTCTCCAGCAGCATGCGGCACGGTCCACGGCCCGCTCGCTCAGGCTGGGCATGGCGGCCTCAGACAGGGCACACCGGCTGAAATGTCTCTGCGTCAAGCAATTGCTGCTCACGCAGAGGCACACATGAAGGACCTGAGGGAGGAGTATGCTTCCCTCAGATCCACTCTGGGTGTCCTTCTGATGTCCCAGAGGGAGCGGGCAAAGGAGAGGTTTGCACAGCTCGAGCGTACCATCTCAGCTGAGCTACATGCTTGCCGGGGGGTGCAGCAGTTGTCAAGCCAGGCCTTGCAGGAGGAACTCCGTGTTACACGAGCTACCTTGCAAGAGGAAGCACGTGTATCACGGGAGGTTCTGCATGCAGACCTACAGGTCATCACCGCACAGAACCAGGCTCACCCGTCTGGCAGACCTGCTATTGACGAGGGGCAAGCTGCGGCTAGGCGTGGTCATGTTCCTGTGCCACGTCCTCCTTTCCAGGAAGAGCCAGATTCGGACGACAATCTATCTCGCACATAGATCGGGCTGTGCAGGGGTTGAGCCAATTGAGGTTTTTTTTTTTCCTCAGCATCATCGCATGTGGCAGTTGAGCAGCACCCTGTACCTCCCCCCTCCTGGGTGCCCCCCCGTGTCGTATGTGGCCATTTTTGATTTTTCTTTTAGTTTAGTTAGTTAATTTTCTGTTTGATAATTAGTTTAAATAGGTAAAGTAGGTATTTCATAGTGTAATTAGTTAATATAGTTTAAAATTGTTAGTCTATTGTGCTTGGAAGGGACGGTGTGGTGCTTTGTGGCTTTTGAAAGCATCCACTGTCTGTTCCAGCTGGGCCCTTCAAGCTTGTCTTGTGTATGTGTTTGCTGCTTGGGGTCCTTGACTCACATATGCCACTCCTGCTTCCCTTATCCATGGGCTCGCAAGGATGGTTCGGTGTAACAGCCCAATACACAAGGGCAATGGACTGTCATATCTGTGGCATGTCTGCTGCTGTGGAACTTGTGTTAACACCCCTAGTGGGGATGATTGGGGTGTAACTGTCCACTGTTCTTCTTTTACTAGATGGGGTGTTCAATGATTCAAGTGAACATTCATTGCTACGCATTGTGTAGTATGTTTCTTATCTTTAATGAACATGTGCTTGTTGCAAATCATGCCGCAGAGAGTGTGTTCCACACTGTTGCTGTGAAAGACGGACTGATGGTGTGATTTCTGATGTACGTCTCTGACATGCTCCAGTCATGTAATGCCTGAAGAGACACACACAGATGAATATTAAGCATTAATCATGTGTTTCATGCACTTTCTGCAGGGGGATGAGCCTCAAGACCACCTTTGCCAGCAGACATGAGCCATTGGACGTCAGGAATCAGGACACATTTGGTGCTGCCGACATGCGCATGTGTGCGCAGGCAGAGGCACAGGGATTGCTATCATACATCTGAAAATCGATGACGTGTTTCAAGGGACTCTAGGCAAGGTGAGCAGCACAGGGGGGGGTCACAACACAGCAAACCTTCCACCTGGCCAGTTGAACATGCATGCCTAGTAGCAGCACTGACGGTGAACTTGGACAAATATTGGTGTAGAAGCGCGCAATACAGCTCAGATGTGTTAATGGACTGATGGCTAGTTGATGTGAAAGTTGTCTGGGGCACCTGCAGGGGCAGTGGCACATACCCTCATGTCCACCATGGTCCCTTGAGGCACTTGTATTAGCCGGTGAACTTGGACAAATATTGGTGTAGAAGCGCACAATACAGCTCAGATGTGTTAATGGACTGATGGCTAGTTGATGTGAAAGTTGTCTGGGGCACCTGCAGGGGCTGTGGCACATACCCTGATGTCCACCATGGTCCATTGAGGCACGTGTATTAGCCATGTAGCATTCCGATACATGGAATGAAGCAGCTCACAGGGATAGACAGCAAGGGACAGACTCGGGTGCAGTGCATTTCATTTCCAAGTAGAAATTGATACATGCACTGGCTACTTTATTTTGGTCATGGTGGTACAGGACTTGTTCTGAAGTCAGACCTTGCTATATGCGTCTGTCTGCTTACACAGGGAACATTGCATGTTGTGTGAATCGTGACACATTGGTGTTCCATTTGCCACACACCCACCGGTGCCTGACTTACTGCATTGACTGTGTATGAACCATCAGAGGGGTAATGTTACGTATGGGTATTAAGCATCCACACAAGTTTGTCTGTTTGTAGTGTATTTGTTACTTTGGGGCATGTTTGGTAGTGTGTTTGTGTGTTTTGGGCCCGCACAGATTATTAACTGTGGCTCTCTTTGCAGCATTGAACTGCTCCTGTTACCGGACCAGAGAGTGTGCAGGCAGGAGGCCAGCACTCACCCCAGAGATAAGTTTCTCTTTGACTTCCATTTGAGTAATTTGCTGCTATGTGCATGTGAACAGGTTTTGTCGATTTGTGTATGTGTTAATGTGTGTACTACATTTTGGTGCATTCCCCACTTTCCTGTGTCAATCCTACTCCCCTCTCCTGCCCCTCATTCCCATTTTCCAGTATGCCAATGCCTGTGCCGACTGCATATCCCTGACCCTCCTTCCCCTCCAGGGTCTCAGAGGCCTGTGTGAGTTACACCTTGCAGGCACCCAGACAACAGTGGGGGTGGTTGTTTTGTGCCACTCCTGCGCCTGTACACGGGAGCTGTGACAGTAGACATCCGTTCGTGTTGCATCATTCTATGTTATGTACCACACATGGTTCAGATCCTGTAGTGACATTGTTTACTGTGCTACCTTGGTTGTTGACATCATTGTGGTCGTACTTGGCCTTTGTGGCGTACTGCTACTTGAAGTCATCTACTGGAGGCTGTTCTGGTTTGTTTTACTGCCTGCAGGTTATTTGCTTGACTTCTGTGTTGTCCTGCTTTGAGTTCTCTTGGATTTTGTGCTTTTGCAAATCTAGGTGAGGGTGCTGGCAACTTTTTACACACAAGGTGGGAGATGGTGACAAAGGGGAAGGGTGATCCTGTGGCCAGGTGGAATTCAAGGATGTACGATGAATGACCCAGATGCAGTTGTTCAGTGGGTCGTGGTGATTTGTGAGGGAAAGGGGGGGGGGTTTGTTGTTGATAGTTGCCTTGCCCTGCAGTGTGATGGGCACCCTGAAATTGTAGTAGTGCTTTCCTATGTTCATGATGTATTCTGCTGATCAATGCCTGTTCATGTGTTGTGTTTACCTTTCAGGTGTGAGGGGATAGTTGTTGTTTGTCATGCTGGGGTATACACATGGTGAATGTTCACATGTGATGTGTAGACGACACTGATGGTCACTTGATTTCACATGCATATGTTGAGTGCATGTCCCTACTGACCCACACGCTCGCACTATGATCCACTACATGTACAACTACCCTTCCATGTCCACGTGTACACTCTGTTTGCCTTCTGGTGCCCACTGTGTCCCTGCAGCACATGTTCTCTGACCATTTGTGAATCCTGTACATGCCTAATTTGTTTTTTTATGTAGTTTGTTGCTTAGATGTCATGCTCAGGGTGTGCATCACACACAATGGCTGTTCACTGTGCTGTGCGCTGAGCAGTGTGTTGCAGGAGCTGGACACGGCACACAGTAGCTGCAGTATTGATTTTGCAATGCACATTGTGCATGTAGATAGGCATTCATTGTTATGTTTCAACTACAACTTTTGGAATGCATTTGGGTATGACTTATTTTGGGTGGGAGGTTGTTGGTCAGTCATTTCATCTGATTCCATGTCAGGCATCATTGTCTGATGCCAATTTACATTTTTCACATGGCAATGTGTACTTTATTGTTACGGTGTTGGTGTATGGCCATTGCTTGCCATGTCATGTTGTGGTTTTGGAGGGTTTGTGTGACATACCAGTGATAGTCATGGCCTGTTTGGCAGGTCTGTGTGATTCACACCTTGCATGTGTGCCTTTTGGTCACACAGGATTGCTTGTGTTTAAGTAGCTAGGGATGCACACAATGGGCCTCATTACATGGATGGCGGTAGGGATTTACCGGTACTGGTAAAATACCGGTACCGGTAAATCCCTACCGCCTTACTACGAGGTCCCTTTGCGGGTTGGGGGATTTAACACCTGCTTTTTGCAGGCGTTAAAATCCAACCCGCTAAGGGACCTCGGAGCTAATTACGGCACCGCAAAATTGCAGTGCCGTAATTAGCGCCTTCCCCCTTCCCATAGAGCCCTATGGGGCAGAAATGGGGAAGGGCAATGGCGGAAGGGGGATTTACCGCCCCTCCAACCTTGGAATGGGGCGGTAAATCCCCTTTCCGCCAAGGCGGTGCCGGTATTTTACCTACCGGGTAATGAAGCCCAATGTGTCAATTCCATGGCAACAATCTCAGGGTGGTAAGGTTGTGACAGTTGACTGTCTCTTTGTCATCATCGATTGTCACCTGGTATGTGCCAGGCCTGTGTGGACTCCGCAGGGTGGGGAGTTTAGGTGAAAAATCTGTCCATAAACTGGGTCCGTGCTTCCTCGCTACATGCCCTATCCCCTCCCATGGGCAGCCCTGTGCCTGTGCTTGGGGATATGGCGGCACCACCATGTCCACCGGTACGCCCTGCCGTGATGCAACATTGTGAGGACACATGCTGCCACAATGATCCTGCACACTACTGGGTGTGCATAGAGTAGCTTCCCGCCAGAGCGTTCAAGGGAGCGGAAGCGTGACTTGAGGACTCCGAATGTGCGCTCCACTATGTCCCTGGTTGCAATATGGCAGCGCTGTATCTTACCTGGGGTGGTGTGGTGGAGTTCCAGATTGGCGTCATCATGTGGTTGCTCAGAGGGCAGGCACTGTCCCCTGTAGAGGTGATAATGGTTGTGATTATTGGGGTTTGTGTATTTGTGTGTGTGTGTGAGACATGCATGCATGTGCACAGACATTTGTACTCACCTAGGAGCCATGTGTCGCCATGCTGGCCAGCTTCCAGGGCCCGGCTCAGGGCAGACATTCTGTATATGGAACTGTCATGGGTGGAGCCAGGGTAGTTTGCATAGACAGAGGTGATGATTCCCTTTGCATCGCATACCACCTGTACATTGATGGAATGCCAGTGCTTGCAGTTTCGGTAGATGTGCTCAGTGGCCCTAGGTGGACGTAGGGCCACATGGGTGCAATCTATGGCACTGAGCACTTTGGGGGAAGTGTGCCACCCTGTAAAAGTCCTGGACAATGGCCTGCCTTTCTGCAGGTGTTTTGGGCATGTATATGTGCTTGCGGACTGAGGGGCGTGCAGTCATCATTGCCAAGACCTGGTGTAGGCAGCGTGACTGCGTGGCCTGTGAGACCCCCCCCCCACTATGGCAGTAGTCCGCTGAAAAGACCCAGTGGCCAAAAAATGCAGGACATTGAGCACCTTCTCCAAGGGGCTCAATGCTTGGGAGCAGAGGGTGGGGGATGTTAGGTCATCTTCCCACTCCCTGACCAGGTCTAGGATGATACGGGGTGGAAACCTATACCTACCATAGACCTGGTCGTCAGGCATCCCAAAAAGGCTTGTCCGTGATGAACAAAAATGCGTGCCTTGGCTGTTCTCCTCCTCCTGCGGTGTCCCACGATCAGTGCTGCGACAAATGGGGCATTCATCGTAGCTGTATATACGTGTTTGTTGTTTGCGTGCACTTTTATATTGTGCGCGGGGACGCTTCCGCCTGCTTTCGTGTGGTAGACGCGTTGACGCCTGTGCACGTCTTTTGCTGTGCGCAGGTTTCCCGTATTCAAATCCATGAATAGGGGTTTTTCGCGTGCGTGTGGGCGTTCCGTGTAGTTCCCTGCAGAACTTCCCCAGTTACGCCTTCTTTTTCACACGTTATTCCCCATTCCGCGTGTTACGCCCCCTGTTCCGCCTACTTTTGTTGTGTGCGCCACGCTATGTGCGCTTTCGTTGTGCGCTTAGCGCACGCTGTTTGGAGACGTGGGCGCCAGCGCGCACCATGCACGGATTTGGCGCAAAACCAGTGGGAAAGTAGCGCAGTGCCTTCCTTGAATCGCACGCGTGCGCTTGCTTTCTCACGCTCGCGCTTCCTTGCGCCTGCTTGCGCTGGGATTTTCGGCGCACGTTTGTTCCATGAATCGGCCCCCAAATTTCTAAAACATTTACCTGGATTTCTCCTTTTTCAGTTAGAATTCTTTTAAATTTACGCCAGTGTGCCGATCGCGATCATGGAGCTGGAACGTAATGAATTCAAAATGGGCGTATAAATGAATGACATTCTAATGTATAGACACGTGAGTAACACGTTTGCGTCATCACATCTCAAACACCATTTTGGAACTATTGATTTAGCGTGCAAACTATTTATACCTATTTTGTTGCGCCCGTCATTTTGGAGCGGCTATATTTATGCAAAGGTATATTGTGGGTATGATTGACACATATGAAAATGCAAAACGTATGCATTAAAACACCTTTAGGAAATAGCAATTTTGACTGCATTTAAATCAATTACCATTTTCACTTTGAAAAAACTTAGTTCTTAACTTTATTTATTTTTTTTTTATTGAGTTAGCTGTTATAAACAACTTTTCAATATACAAAATTAGACAATTTAAAAAGATAAATACACAAGTCATTTGGTTACATTCATTGATGATGTACATACTCAAGCAGCCAAGTAGTCATAACGATGCAAAAGACTAAGGCCAAGACCAAAGCATACAACATACTTCAACCGGATCATCCTTAAGCCTTAGACTCTGGATCAACTACAATCAGATACTTCACAGAATTAGGTTTCACCAGAGAGCGAACAAATCATTGTCAGTGTATCAGGTATAGGCTGCCTGAGAGTGTAACTTTCCTCATTTATCAATGTCCCAATTCACCGCAGATAGAAAATTAAATAGAGCTATCTGAACAGAGTAATTGTTAAAACACAGTAAAAACGACCATCGCATTTCAGGGTCAATAGTTGCTAAGATGCTAATCACTTTTGAGAAGCACCGTGATCTAAGGGTTACCAGTTGGACACAGTGACAGACTAAATGCTCAAGGGACTCAATTGTAGTTGCATCCTTACAGAATCTACATATTGAAAGCATTCGCGATCTCAGGTTACGTCTTGCTTGGACTGCATAAGTCGGCCATAAATCAAAACGCGCTCTTAGAAGGCCTCCTCTGAATAATGCTGATGGAGATTGCAGAAGATAAGACTCAGGTCTTTTAGCTGGTTTGGGCCAGAATCGGAATCGACATGGTTGACGGTACTTTTGGCATTTTTCGAGGGTCTTAAGCCAATCAAGTTGGAATAAGAGGGTTCGAGACTTCTCTGGATTAGAAGTCAATAGGTCAATTGATACGTTTGCATCCACTAAGGCTGCCAAACAGAAATCAATCCATTGTTTTACAACGTGCTTGTCAGATGTTAGCATATAATCAGCAATTATCGAGAGGATGGTTATTTTGGGGGAAGCCATGACACATTTACGCAGGAGCATACAGCAACGGCACGTATAAATCACCTGCATTGAAATGAGACCAAGTTCATATCGCAGCCAACAGCCAGGGACACAATTAGGTAAGGCAAGCACAGTCCGCCAGTATTTACTTTCAAGTCTATCTAGAATTAGAATCAAATTTTTACAATTCAAAAGTGTTTCAGTGCCATATAAAATGCAGGGGATCGCTTTCATGGTCCAAAAAGTTATGGCCGGTTTGATAGTAAATTTACCAAATTTATATAATATTATTTTTGTTTGGGAAATGGCCGTGTGCAGCTTAACCTCAAGGTGCTCAACCTGTCTGCTGGATGTCTTGGAACCATCAAAGTCAACACCTAGATAGGTATAGTTTGAGACAGTCACTAGTGGAATATTATTTATTGCCCACTTTAACTTATAGCTATGGAGGCGATTTGCTTGACAAACTACAATCTGTGTTTTTTTGGTATTGACAATGAGTTGATTCTCCTGTAGATACTTACTAAAGGTATCAATCAAGTTCTGGAGGCCCTTCGGGGTTTTTGAAATAAGAACTATGTCATCAGCATAGTTTAAATTTGTTATTTTTATACCATTTAAAATGGGAGCGTCAGAGGATGTTTGCGAAAAATTATTGCTTAAATCATGAATAAAGTAATTAAAAATTGCAGCAGCTAATAAACAACCTTGTTTCAAACCTCTAGCTGTCTTGATTGGGGCTGTCAACAAGCCCTTTAAGGTAAGTCTAACTCGGATCGACGTTGCACCATGAAACGCATGGATGATATCGAGAAGGGCTGGTGGACAACTATCTCGTATAAGTTTAGCCATAAGTAGTGGGCGAGAAACAGAATCAAAAGCTGTATGTAGGTCAATGAACGCAAAGTAAACTGATTGTTTCTGTGCTTGGCTAAGTGCTTTAATTGCATGGAGGGTTAATAGATTAATACCGGTCCCCATTCCTGCAACAAACCCCGTTTGATGCCAGTCACGCTTACCACTACGTTCTGTCCATTGATTAAATTCCATCAATACTAGCTTTGCAAAAAGTTTACCTGGGGCGTCCAATAAGGCAATAGGGCGATAATTTCTGGGGTCAGCACGATCACCCTTGTTATAAATTGGGACAATTACTGAAGATAGCCAAGAAGTTGGCAATCTACGATGGATCATTATTTGAGCAAAAATTGCATTAAGATTACGAGCCCAGAGGCTTGGATTGGCCTTCAACATGATGTTACGGAGGCCATCGGGTCCGGCAGCACGAGATGAACTTAGCTTCTGAATCAGTTCTTCAAGTAAAGACGGACAACAGTCGATGTGCCAGGCTGTGGAGGATCGAAGCTGATAGGCCTTTGGATCAAAGCTTGGATCACTATATAAATCTGAAAAATGAGTTATCCAGATGTCCTCTTTAACGGTTCCTGTTTGTAGATACGCTTGAGTTTGATTTGGTTTGTAATTAAGGTGACGCCATATCTCCGCAGAATTTTTGGACCAGATTGCAGAGAGCATGGCTTCACCGTCATGTTGGTATATGCGAGCACGGCGTCCACGAATCCAATTATGATATTTGCATTTTGCCGTTTTTAATGCAGAGGTGAGGTTTGTCATATTTGACCTAAGAATTGAGCGATTTTCCTTACGATATTCTGCCTTACGAGTTTTAATTGCCAGATCAAAGGTGTGGCTATGGGTTTTAGCGTATGGGTTTGGAACAATAGTGTTTAGGAAAGGCTCAAGAAAATCAATATAGTCGATCAGATTAGACGGGTTATCTGAGGTGTGTAAGGCGTGGGTAAACTTCGCCAGGTTCCCATGGGACCATTTTAAACGGGTCTTGGAGTTGTTTACCATCAGTGGTTGGGACATCCATTGTCTGGGTGTGCTATTAGGTGACCATATATATTGTAATGAAAGCAAATGATGGTCACTTGTCGGTTGTTGAAGGATTTCAAACGAAATAACCTCCGAGAACATGGCATCTGAAACATACATATAGTCGATGATACTATAGCTGGAGTCTCTCTGCCAAGTGGCCTTGGGTGGAGTATCATTGGCTACCGAACCATTCACCATTCGCATATTACAATCCGACATAAACCTTGACCAGGTGGTGACGGCCTTTGTCATGATTTTAAGAGAAGAGGATAAACAATCCATGTTTATGTCACCCATGATAAAGGTTTCTGTAATACCAGCAGTAACTGATATGAGGTCAATAAGCCCTCTTAATCCCTCAAAAAAGGTTGGATCGGGTATCCCTACTGGATTACGGTAAATATTAATCAGGGCTATTGTATGATTTTTGCAGTTAATTTTCACCAATTGCATATAGATGTTCACTTGGCTCCAGGCTTCAATTCGAAATCCCAATTTTTTATTTACAGCCACCAGTAAACCTGACGAAGGCCGACCACGTAGACCCATCTTTGCAGGTAACAGAATGACATCAAAATTATCCCATGTAGGGGGTTCGAGGTACCAAGTCTCTTGAACAGCAATTATCGCGTAACCTGCTAAGGTTTTTAAGGATGTCAGTAGATGAGCATGACCACGAGTATTCCAAGAGGCGATCCCAATGGCATGGGGTTGTAGGGTAATTGGTGGTTAGTAACTCTCAGCCTGCGTATCTTCACGAGAGCTTGAATAGGTTTTAAGCCGCTGGGGACTAGGGGTATTGTTATAGTTTGTAGTGCGATCCGGGTCTTGAGCTAGCAGAAAACCCATATTAAATAAGGACATTTTTGCTAGCCATATAGTATTTAGAACTAATCCTGAGGGAATCCATAGTCGCACAATCGCTGTTGAATCCTCAGAAATATATTCTACTTGGGCGATATCTAGAGATGTTAAATCCTCTAGTTCGTATACATCGCCAAAAATATTCAAAACACTTTGTCTATTTAAATTAAATTTAGGGTAAGGGCCTTCACGACATTTCAGGATTAGCGTATGACAAGCTGTAGTAGGCAAAGTCAAATGCCGAGTCAGTTTATGATTACATTTGCTCGGATCCTGATTAATGAACGATTTGTCACTTCGCTCTAAATTATATTGAGGGGTTCGTGAAGTCGAACTGGGAACTCGATTTGATACGTTCGAGTCTCCGTTTTTTGTTAGCTTCAGCAGGGTTGTTGGTTGAACAACCGGTGATGACCATGAGACCGTTTTTGCATGGGGATCCGGAGCCAGTTTCGTTGTTGAGTCCCTATGGATCGGACCACGTTCATCTAAATAAGCATCCAACGCCTTACGCATTTCCCGCAGAATATCAGCCTTTCGTAGATCATTTTCATAGATCTTAGATGTCAATAATTGTTTATCTGAGGGAGTAACCGAAGACTGTGGCACGAACGGAGCATTGGTGATATCAGTATGGTCATTTTCAAGGACTTCAACCAGGGCGTCCAGCGGGTCATGTATCACGGGGGGAGCGTCTAATAAATCATGTACCACAAGGGGGGCAGGTACCACATGCACAACAGGGGTAGTTGTGACATTTGCCAAGGAAACTGGGGAGGTGGATACAGAGTCACGAGGCATAGTACAAGACGCAGTGATCTTTTTGAAGAAGGCGCGTATAGACGCTTTTGGCACTCGAGCCACAGCCATTTTCTTATTCTTTTTTGTTTGTTTTTTAGTAAGAGACTTGATAGTCTGCCTAGGTTGCAATGGAACAGCAACAGTACTTTCAGATGTAAGATGAGAATTTTTCTCAGTAAACACCGTGTTAGGATTATTCTCAGATATGTGAGCATTGTGATTCACTGTAGGCAGGGCATTATCAGACATCAAATTCGATATAATTGAGTCTTGTACACTGATCCATGATTGATACTCAGTGGCCGGAGTAACCGATGATTTTGGCGGACTAGAGGTAATAATATGCGGGATGTTGGGCACCGTTGGATAGTCAAGAACTGGAGGAGGTAATGTAGGGACACAGGTCGATACTAATCGATTGCCGGTTGATAGACAACTCGGCATGCCGACCATTAGGTGAGGTTCAGGCTGAGATACTAATTTCACAGATTGTGTCCATAACAATAGCTCATCCAACTTGGATTCTTGTTTTGTTATTTTCCCATCCAGTACTTCAAAGAGTTTAAACAAGGCCGCTAAGGTGGTGTTAATTGCCGTCAATGTGGTATGTAACAATAAGGACTGACTTTCAACGGGGACGCCTGTTGGATCAGCCTTTTGAGGGCGTGGAGTTGGGTGAACATATGAAATTGCTGACAAAGAATGAACTGGTGTTGGGGATTCAGATTTTGCATATGAATGCTGAGAGTTACAAGTCGTTATGGGAGATTCATGCTGACGCGCATGAAGAGACACCTCTTGGTCATCAATTATATCGGGAGTGTAGTCAGTGGAAATGGATGAGTGTATGCCTAGTGTATCAGTTGCTGGAGAGGTCGGGCAGGGTGAGTTTAGCATAGTGTTATCGGAAAGCTCACAAGGCACCCTTAAACCAGCAACAATTCGGTAGGTAGGGCGCTGTGAAAGTAGCGCAGGGTGATTGCTTCGCTTGAATGGATTAAATGGTTGGTGGGGATTTTCTATCGGCTGCCCTCCCTGTTTAGGCGTCGATAAACACAACGGTTGCATCACTGTTTCTCGAGACCCCCTTGGAGTCAATGGACATGGGGTCAAAACAATAGACTTAAAAGACTTTTTTTGCATCATGATCTGGTTACCATCAAAGGTATTACAGACATTTGTCATTGGTGGCATGTCAGTTTTCAGGGAATAAGGTCGACTACGTGTAAGCATTTCAATGTCGCAATGAGCGTCCAGTCACTCAGTTACCTCAGGTATAGCACCCAAGGTAGACTATTATATACGTAATACTCTATAAAAGACCTGAAGAAAAATAAACATAAAAATAAAACGACACACAGAAACAAAAACACTTACACAAAAAATAAGATGTCAATTAGGCGACCTCCACCGTCAATACAGCAAAGCGGCTAAGCGGTACTCAAACCGGTACTCGGTAAACACTATGTATGGTGCTTATCAACAGGGAAGAGCTAAACAAATCTCTAAATACATTTATACGGTTTGAAATAGACATTGCAGAATAATTAAAAGAAAAAGATGTCAACTAAAATGAAAATGAAAAAAATAATAAATATAAAACAACATTTGTAACTTGCCCCAGTTTTCCAATTTTGCAACATACTAGGGACATTCACCACAAAACATAATTTTGTGGATTATCCCAGTTACTAAAATAATAGTACACATTATTGTTGCTTAATTTAAAGAAAATGTCCCTGTTCATTATCTGAATTCAATCCGGTTTCACAACTGTCCATAAGATAAATCCAATGTTCCCTATTTCCTCCTCTTTTAGGGCTTGTGATGTGTTCTAGTCCATAAATGTTATGAGTTTAATTTGTTCTTCATCGTGTTCTGAAGAAACATGCTTGCTCAATGGATATTGATCTTCCTTTTGTCTGATTGTTTTAGTATGTTCTGCTATTCTTGTTTTCAAACATCTTATGGTGCTTCCTATATATGATTTGGAACATACACAGCGTATCACATAAATTACATACTTTGGGTTGCAATTAATGAAGTCTTCAATTTTATGTTCTTTTCCATTTGGTTTATAGATAGATTTGAGACCATTTTCTGAAAAAGGACACATACTGCAATTTCCGCATCTGTAATGTCCTGTTAGTTTTTAGTTTTTCTGTTTGCAATACTCTTTCAGTACCTTTAGATGATCTCTGTTTTGTGAAATGAGAAGTATGTAATTTATGTGATACACTGTGTATGTTCCCAATCATATATAGGAAGCACCATAAGATGTTTGAAAACAAGAACAGCAGAACCTTTGACTGGTCTTTGACCAGTCCAAGACTGCCCCATGCTGGTTTGACAGCTGTGCTGCATTGTTATTACATGCACCTCAGTCTCCTGGCCAGCACCAACAAGAGAGTGTGGAGCATATAATTACAATAGGGCACTTGCTGTGCCTTCACATTCCATGCCAGCTCGGGGGTGTACTTGGTGGGCTCTCCCCGAGCTATAGTGGCAGGGGATTAATGTGGAGCCCCGACCAGTCTTCCTGGCGGCCTGGGCCTTATGCCGACCCTGCTGTATCTATCCCTGTCCATTGGGCCCATCTGAGCTAAGGGACACATTCTTTGGTTGGTCATTTGCCATGTGGATGCTGGCAACAGCCTCTGACCGCCGACTCCCTCAATCCCCTCCATGTCGCCTTCTCCGCCCACAGGTTGAGGGCAAGAGGCTCTGTGGTGCCACCTCCATTGGTCATTGCCTCCTGTCTGTGTTGGAAGAGGAGGCTGCGCACTCTGACCTGAAGGTCATTCCACCTTTTATGGTAGTCCTCTGCTTCCCAGGGGACCATGTCTGCGGACGTCACTTTCTGGCTGATCGATGCCTGATTGATGCCATGTTTTCCACTGGCAGGTGCCGTACAGTTCCTCACGCTGGGCAACCACCTCATCTGTGAGGACATGGAGCTCCCCCTCGCTGAGTTTTGGCTTGCGTAGCCGATGTTCAGGCACCTTCCCTCTGGCCCTCCCTTGGGATATTTATTCAGTGACTTGGGGTTACAGATGTCTACAGGAATTCGGGATTCCGGGTGGATTGAGTTTTTCAAAACAGCCACCACCATGCTTCCCGTTCCAGCAATGACTCTACTTCAGTGAATTTACAGCCGGGATGCCCTGTTTCTACCATTATCATCAAAGGTGTGTGCGTGTTCCAGACAGATTGTGATACAGCAGTAATTCCACCACATGCCACAGTGTTACCATCAAAGGTGTTTGCACGCTCCCGACAAGTTGTGATACAGGGTCATTATGCCGCATGACATGGCTGTAACAGTAATTCTGCTGGGTGGAATTACAGCTGTATTACCTCCGGACTCGTAATGACCCCCTTTGTCTGAGTTTTCTGGTCACTCCAATGCTGCATGGACCCTGAAGGTGGGCTTTTAATGCATATATCTTCATCTGTGGTGGAAGATGTGTGTCTTTCTTGTCTCTAGTGGTTGGTTATTGCATGCTGTCCATGCTTGTCATTTGTATCCTGCATCGACTCCAATCCAAGCATCTGTCACGAAGACTACTTTGTTTCACACTATGTGGATGTAAACTCGACTCGGGGTGGGCGGGGGGTTCTCTGAATGTTGTGTTTGGTGATAATTGTTCTGCTGGCTTATAATCTGTTTGTGTGACCAATTTTTGCTGTATTTCATGCGATATATCAAAATCAATCATCAAGGGATGTAAAAAATCGACATATGTATGTGTTATTTTGTAAATGCAATAGTTCTTCAACCCTAGTTTAGAGATACTGCTGGGAAGGCTGACAACGTTGAGTCCTGAAAACAGGATTGTCCACGAGAAAGGAACGAATGGCTAGCACCTTGGATAAAAGCTCTCCAAACAGCTCCTTGGGTTTTCTGGAAACTGAAAGTAAAGAACAGTGAGCCACTTTCTGCTCCTGATCTTTCAATGGACACATGACGATGAGAACGGTGAATATATTCACGGGGGCCCTGAAACCAAAGACGATGTTATTGAGGCTGTCACAATGGCTGATAGCCTTTACCCAAGGCATTGCCTCTTCTTGAACGTGACGAATGCTCAAGAGCTAGACCATTATGGTTACTGTTAAGAGTATGGTTTTGAAGAGCATGTGGCCTAACAAGATTGTCCCTGTGATAATGGCCTTAGTCTGGAGCTGCTCAAGTGTGTTGAAAAATACCAAAACACCTATGTTTAGAGAGATTTCAGAAAATCGAATTCTACGATTTGTTCATCTATAATCCAATAGAACATTTCAAAGATTGTTGACTCTTCAAAACAAACTGGTTTGCACCTTGCGTGTCCTCAGCTCGATCTAACTCAGCTCTATACAGGGAGAAGAGATGTCGGGCGATATTTGAAAAGATTTCAAGAATCTGCACGTCATGAATAGAGACTGGAGAACTGCAGTCCAGGTTTCCTTTTAGATAGATCTGATTTAGGATGCCAGGGTCTCCTATCTGATTCTATGAAAAATATGATCTGATTAGCTCAAGTGAGAGATAATATGGTGGTGAGGCAATGGGAGGCCATCTGAAGATTATATGGGCAGGTCTACTGAGAGGCATGGTAAAGTGTAGTCATGTGAAAAAGCCGCGATAGCCTTTCACCAGGTAGGTTTAATGAGGAAAATTAAATAATAATCTTAGGTGCACGAAATGCAATAATTAGTAACGCTGAAATTAGATTTCCCAATACGTCTCAAAGACATGTGCTCCTGTATTGTGACTAGACTACATTGCAGGTGCAAGGAAGTGCAAGTTCCTTGATTTGAAATATGTGTGATGTCCTCGCAATTAAAGTGATAATTACAGTCTTGAAGCGTATAGTTCTTACAAGGTTCCCTGACAAACATTCACATTGATATGACAGTGCGAGGTTAAAGGATGGCCCTGGGAACTCAGACAATTCCCAGACTTTGTCTCATAGTGAAGTCACTGTGGCATTTCAGAGTTGTCCTAATGAGTCCTGTGTCCAGTAATCAGTCTACACATGTCCCCATTGTCAGCAGCAATCTGCTGAGACCAACCCACTCACAGCAGGTGATTAGTCAACCTTGGATGGGGAAAATCCCCGTTATAATCTTGCTTGAACTATACGTAGGAAACAGAAAAACAATAAGTTTCAAACACTGTAGTTTAATGCCCCTAAATTGGTTTGTTTATTCTGCAAAATAATATTTCCTTATTCTTATAAACCAATTAATTTCCGTTACAAACATTGATAGTAACCCCTGACGGGTGTTTCCCCATTCCATGTCAATGGTTCCTCAGGAGAGTAAAGAAATAAACTTTTAGGTTTGAATTTCTGTAATATAAGGTAAACAAGAAACCTTTTGTTGCTAGATTGTAACCTCTAATCGTTAACGAAAAACACATTTCACAATATGCAACAGGATTGCTTTTCCATTCCGATAAGTTAAATTAGACCCACATTATTTTACTTACTTTTTTAGTGAGCATAGTTGTGATAATTGATCCTAATTCCAAAATTGTTTTCAGAATTCATTGTCATAAATGTATAGAAGCTTTCATTTTTTGATGTTGGTTATTCATGGTCATCATGTTTTCGCTTTGTGACCCAGTTCCTGTAGAAATATATTCCATTGGTATTTAGTGTACTTGAATTGATTTAAAATCTATGAGTCAAAATTTCTAAAAAATTTCCCTGGATTTCTCCTTTTTCAGTTTGAATTCTTTTAAATTTGGGCCAGTGTCCCGATCGCGTTCATGGAGCTGGAATGTAATGAATTTAAAATGGCCGTATAAATGAATGACGCTGTAACGTGTAGACACGTTATTAACACGTTTGCGTCATCACGTCTCAAATGCCATTTTGGAACGATTGATTTAGCGTGCAAACTATTTTTACTTATCTTTGTGTGCCCGGCATTTTGGAATGGCTATATTTATGCAAAGGTATATTGTGGCTGTCAAACCAGTCAAAGATTTCACAGCCAAGCTGTATTGAAGTGATCGACTCCCTTCTCCTGCATAGGAGAAGGGAATTCAGCACTGGGCCAAACAGAGCTGTGCCGCTGGTTTCTCAGTAGCGCTGAGCATAACTTTGGCAGCGGCCGAAACCATCCAGAAAAGGTTGCACCACCCAGGTAGGGGCTACTGGGGGAGCGTGTGGGGGCAGCAGATTACATTGACTCACCCCAGGCACTGCCAAAGCTAAGGCCGGCATTGGATGCCAGCACATGTCCATAAGAATATGCCACCCAATGCTGTCCTATGCTGAGCCTGTGATCTCTGAGCGCATTCTGGCCCCCGGAGTTGCTGGGGGAAGCTATGAAGGGGACGAGGCTACACAAGTGACTCTAAACTTGTGTTGGGGATGGTGTTGTAGGGTGGGGAAGGGGGTTGTGACCTTTTTCACATTAAATATTAGTTCACCTGAAGCAATGGCAAGACATTCCTTATTGTGTCCATGTGTTTACCCATTAATATGACAACATATACAGTGGTGCATGGCATGGGTACAGAAATGTGCTCAAAGAAAATTGTCCATGAGTTCCTGGTGAGTCCTTCATCCAGCTCTGACATCATCCGAGCCAATGGGTGCAAACGCCTCAGCCACAGGCAGTGTATCCACATCCTCAGGGGGTGGCATGTCCACATCATAAAATAAGGGATACTACTCCTTAGGCATATATTGTGCAGCATGGCACAAACCAGTACTATTTTTCCTACCTTTTCAGGCCTCAACATAAATTGCCCTCCGGTACAATACAGGCAGGCAAAACAGGCCTTCAGGAGGCCGAAGGTCCGCACTATACAGACCCTGGTCCTGCTATGTGCATCATTATAGGCCAACTCCTGTGGGATCTGTGTATCCTGCACAGGTGTCATGAACCACCGCAGCTGCAGTTTTCTAGAGTCACCGGTAAGCAGAAAGGTCAAAGTTGTCAGTAACAGTGCATTGTGTAGGTGTTGCCATTCACTACATCATGTCGATGGACATTATGTGCATGCATAAGGGGCTTCATTCTACTGCATGTCTTGCTATTAAAGTATGTGCAAGTTGTATCAAACAGTATTTGCATTGTTGTGTTACCTCATGCACCCAGCCCAATTGCAGCAGTTGTCATCTCCAGGATCTATGGTTGTTATGGCAATATGACATGGTGCCTGTTTTGAGCCTGTATGTTGCTCTCATGCATGTGGCCTGATGACTGGTTACTTGTACCTCAGTTGGTTTCTGGTGACAGCGGCTCTTACTTGATGGCATCATGTACCTTAGTACTTGGCTGAGGAACTGCCAGGGTTACTGGTCTTTGTTGGCATGTCGCACTTTGTGATACAATGATTAAGAATCTATCATGTTGCATTGTGGTACCTGTATTCTTGTATATGTGTTGGTAGTTATGGCAAGATGCCTGGGTGCCTGTTTTGGGCCTGTATGTAGCTATTGTGCATTAGCCTTGATGATTGCATGTGTGAGGCAGACAAGAGTGCATGCGTGGGGCAGACAAGAGTGCATGCGTGGGGCAGACAAGAGTGCATTCGTGGGGCAGACAAGAATACATGCGTGGAGCAGACAAGAATGCATGCGTGGGGCAGACTGGAGTATGCAGGGCGGACTGGAGCGCGCGGGTCGGGCTGGAATGCATGAGTGCATGGAGCGGACCAGAGTGTATGGAGCAGACTGGGTGCATGGAGGGGATAGGAGTGCATGGAACGGACTGGAGCGCATAGAATTGCGTGACGTATATAATATGGTTTGGAATACAGAGAACGTTCGAAAGAGCATATAACCCATCATATCACACCACCACGCTTACTCTCTCCTTTACATCACCACTCAACTAGAACACAGAGATACTATAACACCATTCGGTATAACTGTTCTCATACCAACATCCGCCGCTCACTCCACATCATTCTAAGTAAACACTGCTGGTTACACACCCCCCAGCCAGGCATTTTCCTCAGGCCTAGCGCAGCCACATCCAGTCTGGATAAATCCTGCCAGAACGAACACATACTCCTGATCTCTCAACCACCACACCTACCGCTAAGAAGCCGCTATTACACCAATGCTGCACAAGCTGCACACATACCCGGTGCTCACACGCACCTTTTGACTCCCTCTACTCTCTCTACTGATCTGAACTTCGGTTCCCAAGGGCGTTCAATCTACCAGCGCCTTCAGACCATACCAATGGTATATAAGGCGCTATATAAATGCAAAATAACATAACATAACATAACATTAGTTATGTTATCCAAATGTATAAAGTGAATGTTCGCCGAGGGCCATATTGGTGCTAGGGAACCACCAGAAGATGACGAACTTCAAAATAGAATAGAAGTGTATTAAGAAGACGCCTGGATTCCAGGTGATTACGGGTAGCTCAAAGTACAACAGGCAGAACATTTGATTGTTTACCAGCAGCAATAGAAAGAGCACGGCCACCCACTAGAGAAAGACGAAACCTAGGGATCACCACCAAACGAGCGTTGGCCGAGCGAAGATTTCAATGGGGACAATAAGGAACAACCTTGTCCCAAAGATACACAGCTCCCTGCTGATAGACAGCTTGATGAACTAAGCAGAGAGCTTTACATTCAATATGCCAAGCCACTGTAAACCAATGCAAAGAGCGAAAAACTGGTGAAGGGTGTTAGGCAGAATCCTGTGCAGTTCCCTTGGGGACCACTGCAAAAAGATTAAGACTACAGGAGTAAGCAGTAAACCCAATTGGAAGCAGTCTGCACCACCCATATTTACCTGGTAGCTGTGGCTGAGCAGTCAGACCTCTCTCAAGAAGAGTAGGGCAGTATATATAGAGTATACACAATAGGGCCAAAAACACAGTAGGGCAAACAAAGACTGACCAGAGCTTTGTATAAAAAAAGTATATAATTATTTATTTAAAACACACTTTAGGCAATATACTAGCACTCCAAATCAAAAGCAAGTTAAAACACAGTCAGGTAAAGTATTCACACCTCCCTTGATAACTATCAGACAAGTCAGAGTTAAAACACCACGATTTGTTAAACAGATGTGAGCGCCTAACCTGATGGCACTCCAATAGTTCAGTTAAAGGGAGAGAAAAAGGCAGAGCATAGAATTAAAACAGGTCCCAACACTTTTAGGAGTTCTCAGCAAGAGAATAAAGGCAGTAAATACTGTAGAGCCAAAGTTCATAGGCCAGGCTCACTTTAAATGGAGCAAAGCGAAATGTGCCCAGGATCACACGGTTTAAAATGCACTAAAAGTCTTTGCAGAATGTTCAAAAGATGTTGGGGTGATTCAAGAAGGTAAAGTTAGAAGGTCTGGGGCCAACCCAGTTGGCAAGCCAAGGATTTAAGGGTCACCTTGGCCAAACCGAAGAAAGGGAGGCCAGGCAGGACACAGTACCTTAAGAGAGAGGAAGCTCCAGCGGTGGCAGTTGTTCCTGGCAGTGGTTACAGTTTGCTGTTTCGACCAGGGGAAGACAGGATCTCGTTGAGGAGGAAACGTGGAGTCGTTGCACTGCACAGGGATGAATCCAGCCACAGAGTTCATCGATAAAAGGTGCTTTCCTTTTATTCGCGGTTAAAGTGGTGGAGCTTGGCTATCCGGCCGCCGGGGTGCTTGGCATGGGCAATTCGACCATTCGACAAAGGGACATCTTTGGAAGGCAAAAGTGGTGAACTGGTTTGTCCCACCAGCTCAGAGGAAGAAGACTCGTCCAGCAGAAGATCTTCTCTTGTCGTCAGGAAAGTGGTGAGGTAGTTGCAGCAGGGCTTCACCGGTGGTGTCGTCGTTGCAGATGGCTCAGCATCTTCCCTCTTCGGATTCTTAGGTCCTGTGGCGACTTCAGAAGTTCCAGTCCCAAAAGCCCTGCTTTTATGCAGAAAAACCCCCATTCAACGGCCTAGCTGTCACTCAAACATGCTAAGTGGTGAGCTAGTCAGCTCACCACTGGCCCAATCAGAACAGAGCGCAACTTGAGTTGCTAAGGCAATGCAGTCCAGGGTGCCAATTCCCCTCCCCACCCATCCTGTGGAACCCAGACAGAGTGGCACCATTTGGAGGGCTTCTGTGGAGAAGCCCGACAAAAAGTGGAACAAAGGGCTCGACCTTGGTCAGAGTTACAGAGACGGACACAAACGCAATTTTAGAAAAGAGTTCTGGCAAAAAGACCCAACCATTGATTTAATATTAAATAAATAAACCGGCTGTATCTTTAACATTGCACTAAAAAGTGGTGCGTTTAAGATCAATGGGAAAATCCCATAGAGAATATTCCGTGGAATATTTCGCGTGGTAACAACTGCCACCAGCCAGAAACTCGACAAGGGGAGACTGGACAGTGCCCCCTTGAAAACAGACCCAGAGGCAATATAATTAACCCCTTCCAGTACTTCCATAATATGATGGTTTGTACTAGTTCTGTTCACAATTTAAGACTAGTAAAGTCAATGGTGACTTTACATGCCCTGGGAGACAGTAGTCAGTCCCAGGGTATGGAGTCTATGTTTGGGGATCACTATGACACCCCTTTGTTACTGCACTGAGGGTGCTGTGTAACACATACACAAAAATACAGATGATACCCTATGGAGTAAAAGACCCCATAGCCCAAAATCACACAAACAGTCAGAGACATACCTCAAATCATGCCTAAGAGTGGGAGTAAAAGAGTCTCACTCTTAGCAGGAGAAAAAAACAAACCCCAACAATCCAGCAAACCTGCTGGGGGACTGAGCTGCTAGGTTTTGCAATACATGGAGACAATGGATCCGTCCCAATTGTTGAGACAGGAACAATGCATTGCAGTAATCCAGTCAGCTGAGCACAAGAGCAGCCCCTGCTCGAGGGCGAAGATGATTAGGAGGAAAAGGAAGAACCCTCGGAGGATCCAAAGGTAAAGATTGCCAGCTCTACAAACTGCACTAACCGGAGGAGCCATGAAAAGAGTAGAGGAGAGGATGACCCCCAGGTTCTTCACCACTGTCACCGGAAGTGGAACACTGCCCAGGTAGGGGGGACAAAAAGAAGGAGTCCGTAGAGTAGCACCAGAGGAAAACCCATCACCAAGACCTCTGTCTTATCCACATTAAGCTTCAGCCAATTGCTGTTCATCCACTCCCGCACCACCACCAGACACTTACGCAAGTACAGCGACACCTCCACCGCTAAGATCAATCCGAATAAGAATTTGGGTGTCGTCGGCATAAGAGTAGCACCGGAGGCCAAAGGAGCGGACGAGACAAAAAAAGAGGATAAATATATAGGTTGAAGAGCATAGGGGACAAGGCAGAGCCCTGAGGAACCCCACAGGATAGTGTATAAGAAGGAGAGGAAAAAGGGGGACGACAGAGTATTTGACCCCTATTCATCAGGAAGGAAGAAACCACTCCAGGACCAACCCAGAGAGGCCAGCCAAGGCCAGGTGGGACAGCAGAATGGAGTGGTCGACAGTGACGAAGGTCACTGAAAGATTTAATAAGATCAGGGCACCTACTCCGCCACTGTCCACCAGCCTGGCCATGTCATCAGCCACTGAAACCAAAACACTCTACGTAACACACCCTGGATGAAAGCCAGACTGGAAGGGATCCAGGAGCCCAGAAGACTCAAGGAAAGAAGAACAAAGAGGAGAGACCAAAGCCTCAAGCAGTTTCATGGGAAAAGGCAAGCGTGAGATAGGACAGAAATTAGCAGACCCCAAAGGAATCAGCGATGTTCTTTTCAAAAGAGGTATGGCCACAGCTTGTTTGAGTTCCTGTGGGATGTGTCCAGATTGACAAGACACATTTGCTGCTAATGACAACTGCCCAACAATGCCTGCCAGAATATCTTTAAATACATCCATGATCAGAAGGAGCTGCAGATTTCAGGTGCAGCATAGACTGTCCCACCATCTCCTTAGAAAATGCAGGGAAATAGGACCAAATGTGAAGGGTGTCCGTAGTTACTGGCACTAAATGAATGCACACAGCAGACAGCTGAGCCAATTTAATATTTGCACATACATTTCAATTTAAGTGACAAAATATAGAGCAAATGAATCACAGAGCACCTGCGAAGGCGGAGCTATAGGAGTAAAGTTGGTGGTAAAGGATAGGGACCTAACCACCAAAGAAAAGCTCCTTTTGCTGATTAAGGGCCTTCTCTATTTTATGGGTAATATAGGCCCACTTGGTTACGTTGATAGCTGTATGATAGCCTTTAAGGAGCTGGCGAAAGGCCACTATTCCCATTGAGCCATAGGAATGATTCCAATTGAACTCTGCCTGTCACAACTTGAGCCGGCCAGATTTAAAGTTTATCTGAGAACCAAGACTTCAAAGAACACCTCTGCAACTAGGAAGATTTAAGAGGGATCACAACATTGGCCGCTAACCTAAGAGAATTTGCTAAATAAGAAAATCAGATGAAATATTAGCTTTAAACTGAGCATTAAACGTAGTCACCATGATGTTCTGATCGCCATGGCGCCAGTACCGCTGCAGAACAGTAACAGGTGCAACCTTTATCAAAGGAAGAGGAAGTTTAAGCAAGAAATAAGCTAAACAATGGTCAGACCTGATCACCAGTACAGCAAGGGAAGTATACATAGACATCTGTTTGGACAGAGCCAAATCGAGGATGTTCCCAAATCATGAGTAGGCTCATTAATGCACTGATGAAGACCAAAGTTGGATAGTGCCTCAAAAAAATGAGTAACAATTGAAGAACGAGGTTGATTAAATTTGATATTAAAATCACCAAAAACAGTCAAATGTGTGTATGATCAGGTCAAGAAACAGATTTATTTTCAAACCCTGTGTGCAAGCCAGTGGATAATGAGAAAATGTCAGGATAAACTAAGTGATACTGTAAAACAGATTAGCAGGGCTTCCATATCAATTTCATGCACTAAAGGGGTCTAAACTAATTTCAAATCAGTTTTAAAAATAAATGCCACCCCACCACCAGGGTGGGGGGACACTCTATCCAAATGGATTATTTTAGAACCCTTTGGCAAAGCATCATGCTGTGCCATAGCACACGCGGCAGTCAGCCACGTCTCGGTAAGGCACATTTGACCCGGAAGAGACAACATAAGCTACTAGTGAACGTGTATTGATTAAAATAATATTGAGAGAGGAACTCACTTCTCCCTCATGCATAGCCTGCACCTCCGCCATATGTTTCCACTTAACAGGAAACATAGTGGCTGCTGGGGCCAAATAGAGAATCTTTTGCTGCATAAGCCCAGCTGCAGCAACGGGACCCAGGCCATCTGGCACCCAGACGGACCAAGACAGACTTGCCTCAAGAGCATCTTTGGGACACTCAAGGCACACCCGCCCGCTGCCTCACCATTTCACCAAGCACATATGTGCAGTGGGTCACGTGCGGCATGCGCAGTGCTACCATAAAAGTGGAAGATGGACATCTCGATCGACACACAGCAATGTATTAAAAACAGTATCAAGCTCAAGAATTGTGTCACAACAATAAAGCACAGAGCCCAATATTTTACTGGCGTGATCCTGACAAAGAAGACAGCCTTACCATTTGTCTCTGCGGCGCCCGCCTTCCCCAAGCACATATGCGCCGTGGGTCACATGCAGCACATAGCACTACAATAAAAGTGGAAGATGGACTTCCTGATCCGCACACAGAAATGTATTAAAATCAGTATATTCCCCCCAAACAGTGCACAGCAAAAATAAAGCACAGTCAGGTATTTTACTGGTGTACTCCTGGCAAAGAAGGCAGCCTTACCGGTTGTCTCCACCTTGCTGCTTACTTGTACCTCAGTGGGTTTCTGGTGTCAGCGTCTCTTACTTGATAGCGTCATGTACCTGAGTACTTGGCTGAGGAACTGCCAGAGGTATTGGTCTTTGTTGGCATGTTGCATTTTGTGATACAATGGTTAAGGATCTATGTTACATTGTGGTACCTGTATTCATGTAAATGTGTTGGTAGTCCATTGTGTCACTGTGCATATGCGTATTCAAACCAAATTATCCAGTATGTACTTATCCTGTGGAGTGTAGACTGTCATTTGTGCGGTAATAGGACTGGGCCTACATGGAGTTGGCCTTGCCATGGCATGCATTTTGCTCTTATGCCCATTCACGCCCCCCGCCAAATATGCTTGCCTGCATTGCGGCATGTTGACATTGTGTGATGGCACTTGTACTCACCCACTATCCACATTTGTTTCCTCTGCGCCTCTCCATGTATCCAGGCAGTGTACTATTGCGTAGGACCATGGCATTATGGGTGGAACCAGAGAAGCAGACACAGCAGTGTGTGATGTACAGGTCTGGCTCACAGGTCACTTGAAAGTTCAGTGAGTGGTAGTGCCTCCTGTTGCAGTCGCTGCTTCATGTGACTGGGGAGCAACCAATGACACATGCTTGCAAACCAGGGCTGCGATGACATTTGGCATGTGTGCCACAGCATGGAACCGTGCCTTCATGGCATGCACCTGTGCCAAGGTGGTGGGCAGAGAGATATACCGCAAAACATGGCTGTGACATGCCATACAGCAGGGCCACGGAATGATGAAAGTGGCCAGTTCCTAGGAATTGCAGGATGGACACTAACTTTAGCAGTGGGTGCACAGCTGTCCTGATGTTAATCCTACTCTCAATGCCCCCCGCCCCCAGATTGTGGTGAGCAGCTCACCTATAGTCTCTCTGTTGAATACAGTACAGGGTTACCAGATAGCTGTCCGTCAGGGTTTTGAGTGAGGGCCTGACCCTGGGTATGGGCACTCACCTTACATGGCGTCTCCTCCACCTCCTCCTCTCTGCACCCTGTGCTGGGTTTCTTCCCTCAGTAGTTCCAGGCGCAGCAAGAGAATCCCATCTCGCAATAGCTAGTGACATCATGGTCTTGCAAAGTGTGTTTGGGGAAGGCTTGTGCCTTATGTTGCCCTTTTTGAGTGGACTGGGTTCACCTGTGGATTCATTTGTTGCACCTCTAGGCATCTAACTCTACTTAGAAGCTGGAGGTAACTGTACTATGCTTTCAGTGGTATTAGCATCAAATGTCAGTGTTATTACCGCTGTGTCCAGACTTGTGATAGGATGTTAATACTGCTTTGGTATTTGTGCGGCAATTCCGAAGGCTGTAATTCCCCCAACTGTAACACATTTGACTGAGCTGTAAATGAGGCAGTAAATCAGTTACATCCACTTTTGAGCTTTAGCACCTAAATCGTAATGACTCTCAAAGTATCCAATTAGTACAGGAGAAATGCATCAGTAAACACAACAATTTCACTCATCTGTCGAGCATGCCGGACTTTGAAGACTCATTCAATACATATGGTCCACCGAAGGACAGAGAGGGATGTACATTTACAGCCTCATCACGACTTTGGCAGTAACATTTAAATGCAGTGGTAATGCTATTACAGACGCATTTAAGGGTCCGCCAAATCATGGGTTTGGCTGCATTTACCCCCAGCTATTAGCTGGGGGTAAAAGCGCCGGCAAATTTTCCATTTTCGGGCGTAATTAACCAGTTAAGCCAATGGGGAATTACCATTACCGCCAAACCCTCCAGCGCTATTACCACTGGATCATGGGTTTGGCAGTAAGGCTATTGGCTGGGGGCGGTATCATAGCTGTAATACTGCCAGGATATCGCCCAACTTGTGATGAGTCAGACCCTTTGCTCTGACCACTATCCTGCCTACTCACCGTCAGGCTGATTTATGCTGGCAACATGGTAGACATTGGCAACAACAAGGGGACAGAATCAATGTTTTCATGTCCCCTCTGGCGTGAAAAAAATCTAGTCCCCCACCCTTTGGGTAGTTTATGCTGGAAGTTTATGGTGGAAAACAGGCAGAAAGTGGCAACAGCAAGGGGATATACGTAATGCTCCTATTCCAGACAGAATGAATCAGGATGCAAAAGGCCTTCCCAACATATTGGACACAGTCATCACTCATGTCAGGAAAGGTTCAGCGCTGGTGGGTGCTTCATAGCTTATAGGGGCTTGTAGGTGTGAGCTCACCCCAACCTGCCTCCCAGTACATGCAGCACCACACACTCTGCACACCAATCCCTCCATCAATTCTGTCCAGCAATCCCTTTCTTTCCCCTTCTCCTTCTCACTAGTGAAAATCATACGGTTCTCAGTTTACTATAGCTCTGACCACCAGCCATGCTGTCAGACATCCAAAAGTCAGTGGGCCTCATTGTAAGTATGGCGGTAAGGTAACAACGCTGCCGGTAGCACTACCGGCACTGTTACTACCATACCACCATACAATGAGCTGTGCTCGCGGGTGCCTGTCAGCCCGCCAGGTCAGACCTGGAAGCAGAGTGGCCCCCGCAAGCACAGCTAGTCGGATGCACCGGCACCGTTGTAAACAGTCCCGGTCCATTTGACGTCCCCATTTCCATTGAGCCCTATGGGGCTCAATGGGAATGGGAATGTACCGGTTCCAGGACCCGCGAAAGGGCAATTACCGGGTCCGGTGGGCCGGAATACCCCGGTAATTGCCCATTCGCGGGTGCCAGACCTGGTTGCGAGTTTGGAGGTAGCCAACCTCGTAATGAGGCAGTCTATATATACCTTAAGAGAGAGCATAACCAAATAAAATCTACCTGACAAGCCTGTAAAGGCTTGTGCCACAAGAGAAAGATACAAGATTTCTCAAAGACCAATCTGATATGATAACTCTCACAGTGACGGGCTAGCTATGAGGAGGAGGCCAGGATCCAATAGGTCTTGTCACAACCCAGACACCCCAATTAACACCCTCATCTGACCCTCGACAGTGGAGTTCTTCATGCAAGAGCAGTGTTCCTTTGTGAATTTGTACCTTTGTAAGGTCAAAATCCACAAAAGGAGTTGGCCATGTATATCCCCTATAAAGTGTGGGAAAGTTAGAGATTTGTGGTCCTTCTGCACCCTAAAGGCTATTCCATAAATGTACAGCTTCAGCTTCTTCATTGATAAGTCAATGGAAGATATTCCCTTTCTGATTTTTAAGCTAGAGCTTGTGTGGCCGATACAGGGCAGATTCAACTCATTGGCCACTTTCTGGTGAAGAACCTCTCCCAGCAAATCGTAAAACACATCTATCTAAGTTCTAATGAAGGGGTTTCCCAGATCAGGAATACAGGTGTACATCACTGTGCTGATTTCCTGGGTAACAAAACAGGCATAACAGGCCATATCCCAATCATCTTTCTTGGGCATCTTCCTCTACAGCAGCCATGTCAAAGATGCTGCAACCAAACTAAAGCTAGGTATCAATCTCATGTTGAAACTAATTGGGCCTTATTATGACATTGGCGGTAGCCGTGCCTGTAATACAGGCACGGCTGCTGCCGGTGTCATTTTTTTTTCTGGTGCATGCGAATGTCCAATTACTGGGTCATTACGGCCCTGCCTGCCCCGGTAATTGCCCATTTGTGGAAGCCAGAAAAAAGATGCTTATCCACTGGATCAAGGAACATGATATCTGACTCCTCACCACTCTATGATCATACTGCTGTCCGCCTTTACTGTATAATAACTGCTTTTAATGTATTGTGATGTAACGCACAGCACTGTAACCTAAGCTGAACAATCCTCTTTTGCTTTCTGCGCCCTAATACCCTTGGGTCTGGTGTGCATTATAAATAAATAAACAAACAAACAAACTTGGCAGAGGGAAGGAATGAGGTTGTTAGGCAAATAGTCACTCAGAGCGAGAAGTGAACAATGCGTGAGGGGATCATTTCTTATCAAATGTGAATAGCCTGCAGGAGCCCAACAGTGTTAGCACTCAATTGCTGCTAGGCGCACTGCATGCTTAACTTTTGCAAGGGGCAGTGCAAATGTCTAGTATACAAATGGGCAAAATCATCTTTACTCTTCACTTTTATGCTCGTAAAACACTGAATGCAGCCTCCAAATTATGCTTTGCAGACAAAGTTTACCAATTTACCAACTGATTACTATGGAATCAGCATGCTTTTAGCAGGTGCTAAATGGAGGCGGATTCAATATGAATCCATCAGTTGTTCTCCTGCATGAAAATCTCACGCACCCATAAAACAAATGCACCTTCAACAGAGGGGAGGAAAGCACAGCTGAGATATTAATTCGGCCTTGTGTACTTGTCCACCTTGAAAGCAAATTTAAATTGGGCTAGGAGGTAGATGAAGGCGTAAAAACATTATGCCTTGAATTTTCGCCTTCATTTCACACTCAGTCCCATATAAAATGACCCATAGGGCCTCATTACACGGATGGCGGTAGGGATTTACCGGTACCAGTAAAATACCGGTAAATCCTTACCGCCTTACTACGAGGTCCCTTTGCGGGTTGGGGGATTTAACGCCTGCTTTTTGCAGGCGTTAAAATCCAACCCGCTAAGGGACCTCGGAGCTAATTACGGCACCGCAAAATTGCGGTGCCGTAATTAGCGCCTTCCCCATTCCCATAGAGCCCCATGGGGCAGAAATGGGTATGGGGAAGGGCAATGGTGGAAGGGGGATTTACCGCCCCTCCAACCTTGGAATGTGGCTGTAAATCCCCTTTCCGCCAAGGCGGTGCCGGTATTTTACCGGCATGAGCCATGGCGCTAATAGCGCCATGGCTCACCGCCTACCGTGTAATGATGCCCATAGTGACAAGGCTGTATGTTTGAGAGGTGCAAGGGTTGTCCGTTAAAAAGTATAACAACCGTAGTAAGCAGTGAGTGTTGGTACTATGGGCCTCATCACGACTTGGGCGGTAATGCTGGCGGTATTACCTCCGGCGGTATTAGCCTGACTGCCAAACTCCCCGGCGCTAAAACCACCGGATCACGAGTTTGGCAGTAATGTTATTCCCCATTGAGCCCATTCGGGAATGCCCCATTCCCCATTGGGCTCAATGGGGAAATTTCGCGCTCATATCGCCGGCGGATTTCCCGCCGGCGGTATGAACGCGAATTCTCAGCGTATTTCACACTAGCTCAGAGCTGGATTGAAATCCACTGAGGCCCTGATTCGCCGGACCCTTAAATCCAGCGGTAATAGCGCTACCGCTGAATATAAGGGTTACAGCCGAGGTCGTGATGAGGCCCAAAGTACCGTACAGTGTAAAGTATTGAATTGTCCCATGTGTGTTTGTTGTTCTTATCAATTGGCTCATTCTGTAAGAAGTATTGATTGCATGCCGGCGATCGCCAACATTAGCATTTACGTGCTTTTGGGATCCATTTATGCAGTTTTCTGCATTAAAAAAATGCAGTGGAAAGAGTAAAAAGAGGCAACATTGCATCTACTCTTTTGTTTTACTCACGGTTTTGTGAAAGATGTAAATGATGCCTGCAAATTACCCTTTGTAGATGGCATTTACAATGGATTTGTATGGCCTTCTCCAGCTCTTTGCAGGTGTTAAAAATAAGAGGATTCCATGGGAATTAATTTCTTTTAAGTAAAGTAAATCGTCAGTGGACATCCACTCAAATTACAATAAAAAAGTATGCTTCAAAGAAAGTTATTTCTAATTTGGGTGCAGGGGAGGAATACCAACCCTGACACGACATTGTGACACAAACAATTGGATAAGAGTCCAGTCTGTGGACCCTCCCATCCAGTGCACACCTTAATACTGAAAACAGTTAAAATGTTCACAAGTATTCTACATAAATACCTCATAATATATGTAATACCGAAATCAGATGCTGCAATATTCAAAACATGTTTATTTAATTTTCAATCCTGATGAGGCCAGAGAGCAAAATTCGTGCTTGACGCATTTTGGGGATAAAATCCCCTTCTTCAAGAGCAATTCACACTATGGGAGAGAAGACCCAAATGAGTTGATACATTTACAACAATCTTACTGGTAATTCTACATGTATCATTCCAAATGCATTGATATTCATAATATCTATGAGTGTAAACACCAGCCACCGTGAAAACATGCCCAGGGGTGTACAAAATAAATGTTTGGTATGCTGGTGAACCAACAGTGATGTATAGAAAAAGTTGTCAACAAAAACCATGACAGTGCCTATAGCCATTACCCGCACTATTGTGATGCGCACCTATATCGGGTGAAACATTCTAATCATGATGCCAGTGGCAAGGGTGACTCCCTACCTGGTCTTAATCCTATAAATTCTAGTTTCAGAAGTTGGGAAGAATCCAGGATCTGCAAAATGTAGGCAAATAGCTAATGTGAATTAAATTAAATTCACCATCAAGTAGCAAAGTAGTAGCTAAGAAGCTGTACATATGTCCCAGTAATTATCTTACCTAACACTCCCGAGTTGGAGGGTGCCAGGTATAGAGTGTTCCAATAGGCTTAGACGCCACCTGGGCTGTTACTCATACGTTTCCTCGTCAAATGAAACTTCACCGTTCCTGCAAATAAACAGAGACATATCAGGGTAATTCATAGAATTTCGCAGAAAAGTGTCGCAAGCGGCTGGCGCAGAGTGTCCGCGTGCGATTGACTGCGCCAGGCACGTGCGCTAAAACCGATTTCCGCGCACAGCGTATTCATGGATTTCATGCTCCCAAACCAGCCGTGGCGCAGAGTATCGCAGCGACCCTGCAGCAGCGCCAGTAACGCCCCCAAGAACGCCCTCGCGCAAGGAAAAGCCAGCAAAATCGCTAAATCATCGCAAAGGGCTGCGCTAACCCTGGACCAGTTTACAGGGCAGCCAAACAAGGAACGCAAAGCGGGTAACGTGCATATCAGGGGTACACGTGAAGTCATACACGCGATTAGCCAGGGTACGTGTATTACAGGGGTACGCGGGAAGTTTAACACGCGATTGGCCAGGGTACGTGTATTACAGGGGTACGCGGGAAGTTTAACACGCGATTAGCCAGGGTAAGTGTATTACAGGGGTACGCGGGAAGTTTAACACGCGATTAGCCAGGGTACGTGTATTACAGGGGTACGCGGGAAGTTTAACACGCGATTGGCCAGGGTACGTGTATTACAGGGGTACGCGGGAAGTTTAACACGCGATTGGCCAGGGTACGTGTATTACAGGGGTACGCGTGAAGTTATACACGCGATTAGCCAGGGTACGTATATTACAGGGGTACGCGGGAAGTTTAACACGCGATTGGCCAGGGTACGTGTATTACAGGGGTACGCGGGAAGTTCAACACGCGATTGGCCAGGGTACGTGTATTACAGGGGTGCGTGGGAATTATCACACGCGATTTGGCTTGGTACGTGTATTACAGGGGTGTGCGGGAATTATCACACGCAATTAGGCTGGGTGGGTCCTCACATGTGTTCCCTGTACACCCTCCACAGCCCCTGCAGGCAGCCCACAAAACAGGGGACTACCCTGCACACCTGCTCATGTCCCCCTGCACCCCCACCCCCCAGCATTGCAGGGGCACCCTCCACCAGGCCCCCACTCATGTCCCCTATCACCCCCACCCCCCCGCCACCAGGGGCACCCTCCACCAGGCCCCCACATATGTCTCCCACCACCCCCACCCCCCAGCAGTGCAGGGGCACCCTCCACAAGGCCCCCACTCATGTCTCCCACCACCCCCACCCCCCAGCCACCAGGGGCACCCTCCACCAGGCCCCCACTCATGTCTCCCACCACCCCCACCCCCCAGCAGTGCTGGGGCACCCTCCACCAGGCCCCCACTCATGTCTCCCACCACCCCCACCCCCCAGCAGTGCAGGGGCACCCTCCACCAGGCCCCCACTCATGTCTCCCACCACCCCCACCCCCCAGCCACCAGGGTCACCCTCCACCAGGCCCCCACTCATGTCTCCCACCACCCCCACCACCCAGCAGTGCAGGGGCAGCCTCCACCAGGCCCCCACTCATGTCCCCTATCACCCCCACCCCCCCGCCACCAGGGGCACCCTCCACCAGGCCCCCACATATGTCTCCCACCACCCACACCCCCCAGCAGTGCAGGGGCACCCTCCACCAGGCCCCCACTCATGTCTCCCACCACCCCCACCCCCCAGCCACCAGGGGCACCCTCCACCAGGCCCCCACTCATGTCTCCCACCACCCCCACCCCCCAGCAGTGCAGGGGCACCCTCCACCAGGCCCCCACTCATGTCTCCCACCACCCCCACCCCCCAGCCACCAGGGTCACCCTCCACCAGGGCCCCACTCATGTCTCCGACCACCCCCACCCCCCAGCACTGTGGGGCACCTGCCAGCAGGCCCCCACCCATGTCCAACTCATGTCTCCCACCACCCCCACCCCCCAGCACTGTGGGGCACCTGCCAGTAGGCCCCCACCCATGTCCAACTCATGTCTCCCACCACCCCCACCCCCCAGCCACCAGGGTCACCCTCCACCAGGCCCCCACTCATGTCTCCCACCACCCCCACCCCCCAGCAGTGCAGGGGCACCCTCCACCAGGCCCCCACTCATGTCTCCCACCACCCCCACCCCCCAGCAGTGCAGGGGCACCCTCCACCAGGCCCCCACTCATGTCTCCCACCACCCCCACCCCCCAGCCACCAGGGTCACCCTCCACCAGGCCCCCACTCATGTCTCCCACCACCCCCACCACCCAGCAGTGCAGGGGCAGCCTCCACCAGGCCCCCACTCATGTCCCCTATCACCCCCACCCCCCCGCCACCAGGGGCACCCTCCACCAGGCCCCCACATATGTCTCCCACCACCCACACCCCCCAGCAGTGCAGGGGCACCCTCCACCAGGCCCCCACTCATGTCTCCCGCCACCCCCACCCCCCAGCCACCAGGGGCACCCTCCACCAGGCCCCCACTCATGTCTCCCACCACCCCCACCACCCAGCAGTGCAGGGGCAGCCTCCACCAGGCCCCCACTCATGTCCCCTATCACCCCCACCCCCCCGCCACCAGGGGCACCCTCCACCAGGCCCCCACATATGTCTCCCACCACCCCCACCCCCCAGCAGTGCAGGGGCACCCTCCACCAGGCCCCCACTCATGTCTCCCACCACCCCCACCCCCCAGCCACCAGGGGCACCCTCCACCAGGCCCCCACTCATGTCTCCCACCACCCCCACCCCCCAGCAGTGCTGGGGCACCCTCCACCAGGCCCCCACTCATGTCTCCCACCACCCCCACCCCCCAGCAGTGCAGGGTCACCCTCCACCAGGCCCCCACTCATGTCTCCCACCACCCCCACCCCCCAGCAGTGCTGGGGCACCCTCCACCAGGCCCCCACTCATGTCTCCCACCACCCCCACCCCCCAGCAGTGCAGGGGCACCCTCCACCAGGCCCCCACTCATGTCTCCCACCACCCACACCCCCCAGCCACCAGGGTCACCCTCCACCAGGCCCCCACTCATGTCTCCCACCACCCCCACCACCCAGCAGTGCAGGGGCAGCCTCCACCAGGCCCCCACTCATGTCCCCTATCACCCCCACCCCCCCGCCACCAGGGGCACCCTCCACCAGGCCCCCACATATGTCTCCCACCACCCACACCCCCCAGCAGTGCAGGGGCACCCTCCACCAGGCCCCCACTCATGTCTCCCACCACCCCCACCCCCCAGCAGTGCAGGGGCACCCTCCACCAGGCCCCCACTCATGTCTCCCACCACCCCCACCCCCCAGCAGTGCTGGGGCACCCTCCACCAGGCCCCCACTCATGTCTCCCACCACCCCCACCCCCCAGCAGTGCAGGGGCACCCTCCACCAGGCCCCCACTCATGTCTCCCACCACCCCCACCCCCCAGCAGTGCTGGGGCACCCTCCACCAGGCCCCCACTCATGTCTCCCACCACCCCACCCCCCAGCAGTGCAGGGTCACCCTCCACCAGGCCCCCACTCATGTCTCCCACCACCCCCACCCCCCAGCAGTGCAGGGGCACCCTCCACCAGGCCCCCACTCATGTCTCCCACCACCCCCACCCCCCAGCAGTGCAGGGGCACCCTCCACCAGGCCCCCACTCATGTCTCCCACCACCCCCACCCCCCAGCCACCAGGGTCACCCTCCACCAGGCCCCCACTCATGTCTCCCACCACCCCCACCACCCAGCAGTGCAGGGGCAGCCTCCACCAGGCCCCCACTCATGTCCCCTATCACCCCCACCCCCCCGCCACCAGGGGCACCCTCCACCAGGCCCCCACATATGTCTCCCACCACCCACACCCCCCAGCAGTGCAGGGGCACCCTCCACCAGGCCCCCACTCATGTCTCCCACCACCCCCACCCCCCAGCCACCATGTGCAGCCCCCACCAGGTCCTCACAATGTGCGTATTGGTCAGCCTCCACAGCCAAAAAGCCCTACCAAGTAACCCATTCACCCACATGGAAATGGAAATCACATGTTACACCCCCAATGTTCATGAAGCAAATGAACCCATGTCCGTCACACACATATTTTCCAATTGAATGGGAAAACACACAACATGACATGCATGAAACCAATGAGATGAAACCACACAGTGAACAATGTAAAAAAAAATGTATTAGAAAAAAATACAAATGCTAAAGAAAGAAAACTAACTACAATGTAAATGTGAAAAAAGAAGCTGCATGTCCGCATAAAAACACAAAACTAGAAAATCTAATCCAAAAAATGTTGTCCAAAGTGAAATGTCAAAACTCTCCGTGCAACAAAGAACTATGTACAAAAATAACAAGTGTCCATCATCACAACAGAACTAAGGAAACCTCCTAAAAAACCTACCTAAATATCAACTATATACAAAAAGTGGAGCAGTGTCCGTCGACTCCAAATCATAAGAAAAAACAAAGGAAACCTAAAACTAAAGAACTATGTACAAAGGCGGTGGGCAAGTCCAGCGGCTCACTCTGTGGTGTTCCGGGCCAGGGCATCATCGAACTCCTGTTATATGTCCCGGAGGCGGTCCAGTTCCATGGCCCCGAGGGTCCGCAGGGACGACGCCGTGTCCTCCTCCAACCCCCTGCGGATTGCCTCGAGGCACTCGGCCCGCCTCAGGGCCCTCCGCATGGAGTTCTCCGCCCTGACCATTGTGAGCCGCGCCTCTTCCGCCCGCCGCCGCTCCGCACCTATGGCGTGGCCCAACCGCTGCCACACGGAAGACACTCTCTGTCCTGGGTCCTCCTGCCCTCCGGCCGATGCCTGCCCCTCCGATGTCGAAGGCCCCGAGCCTTCATGGCTCCCACCATCTTGCTGCTGCTGCTGCTCTGTCTCTGCCCGTGCACTGCCTCCTGCTGCCTGCACATCCTCCGCCGGCTGGGGTGCAGTTGTTGATGTGGCCACCCCTGCTGGACGTCCGACTCCCGACTGTGGCAGAGATGCCTCCTCCACCAGCCTGGCCGCACTGTCAGAGGCAGCTCCACAGGGCACCCAGGTGACTGATGGGTGGGAAGATGGCACAGAGGACGACTGGCGCGTAGGGGGTCCAGTTGAGGAGGGGGTCGGAACAAGCCCCATCAGACGGAGGAATCCGGTCTGGGTGACCTGTCCCAGCAGGCTGACGTGGTCAACGAGCCATTCGAGATGACGTGCAGTCTCTCCATGAAAAGACTGCAGGTCACCTCGCATGGCCCGTTGACGCAACGCCACACCAGCCAGGACAGGCTCAACCCGGACCTGGATAGCCACGTCCGCAGGCAGAGGAAGGCCAGTTGACGTCAGCTCATCCCCTGCCTGAAAACGGGTCTGGACGTAGGCATCCCTGCTGGTGCAAGATGATGCAGGGACAGGATCGGGGACAGGATTGCACACAGGCACCTCCGCGGCCGCCTGTGCTGCCTCCTGTCCCTGGTCCTGGACTGCACCACTAGCACCAGTGGGATCCCCACCTCCAGACCCCGTCTCTGGTGCTTGCACGGCCTCCTCCTCCACCAGACCCCCCACCAACCTGGATGACTCTGTGCCATCTTCCCCTGTTGGGCCCTGTGGGGTCCCAGCTGCCCCTTCTGCTGCCGAGGAGTCCAACTGCAACCTCCGCCTCTTGGACCTCCCCCCGGCAGCTGCGGCCTGGGACGCGGCACCGGACTCCTCACTCCCCGACGAGATGACAACACGGGAGGGGAGCCGGGCCTTGCGTCTCCGGCTGGCGGTCGGATCCCCGCCGCTGTGCTCCACAGCACCTTCCCCGCCCTCTTCATCAGTTGACGCTGCAGACAGGGAGAAACAAAACACAGGCATCAGGGCACTGTACAATGGACACATACACGCATGACAGTTGCACATGAGTGGCATTGGCAAACCTCAGACATGTCATCACAATCCCCAACAGACATGTCATTGCAACTGGCACACATGAGCCATACCACAGCCATATCGCAACTGCCACCACCATCCCCACACATACAACAGCATCAGCAGCCAAAGGGGAGCCATACATCACATGCAACACAGGAAGTGCACCACACATGTACACACACCACCACACTTGCATGCATGTCTACACCTCTGCCAAGTGTCGCACTGTTCAGACGGGCATCCATGTCACATCTGCCAATCAGGCTTCCACATACCGCTGTCACATGCATCCATGTAGCATCACTGTTGCACCTTTGACAAATACACACACATGCACATGTACACAGTGCTCATACATGCAGCCGAAAACAACATACATGCCTGACATCACGGACATGTCTACTTACATACACATTCATCCAAACATGTGTGCACGCACAACTGCATTTGCCATGCAAGCCCACACACACAAGCACCATCCATGTCTCACACATTACAGCCCTCGCATGTGTCAGCCCCACGGCCCTGTACACCCCCACCCATACTCCACCCCATACAAACAGATGTGCAACTGGCACAATGGGGAATGATCACCACACGCCCTGCTCACAACCAGGATGCATGTACACTCACCGCTTGACTCCAGACGGCTCTGCTTCTCTAGGACCTGGACGTGGAGCGCTGGGGAAATGCGTTCCAGGACCCCCATCTGTTCTTCCGACAAGTGGCCCCGGCGCCCCTTGGCATCCGCTGCCTTCAAGAGGCGCCGGGCCTTGTTCAGGGTCCTGGACCTGAAGTCCTCCCAGCGCTTCCTGACATGTTGTAAGTCCCGGACTGCCACCCCCTCCGCGTTGATGGCAGTCACGATGTCTGTCCAGATCCGAGTCCGTCCTTCCTTGTCGGCGCGGGAACTTCCAAAGAGGGCATCATACTGCCCCAGGACTTGCTCCACCAGGACACCAACTTCGGTGGCACTGAAGCTGGTGCCCCTCTGCCTCTCTGGCCGGGGGTTGTCAGTGGTCACAGATGGTGTTAGCCCCGACATGACAACCCCAGAGGCAGGAGTGGGTGGGCAACTGGGTCCTGGGGCTGGGCTGTGGAGCGATGGAATTCCAGTCGGGAGTCTTCTGTTCCAGCAGGGGTGGTCACAGCAACAGCACCCCTGGCTGATGTGCAGGCAGCAAATGGCAGTGCACGTGGGCAGCAGGCAGTCAGGCAGCAGCAGATAGCAGGTGGGAGCGTGCTCGGGGCTCTGGGGGGCAGTAATTCGGCCTTCTGGGCAGGAGCGTGGTCTCCCGTGTGCTCACGCGTGGCCAGCTTGGTACGGAGTGAATTGGCACGTGAAAATCCTGCACGTCAGCGTGAAAACCGAGGAAAGGCCCTTAGCGCGTAAGCGCGTCAGCACGCATACGCGATTCCATTGGACCAAAGGCCCTCAGCGCGTAAGCGCGTCTGTGACGTGACCCGCACGGGTGTTTCCCACACAGCACGTGATGACAGAGCACACGTGGAAAGACTGCACGTCAGAGTCTCATCGCGTGTAATTGGACAAAAGTGCGTGTACACGCGATTGGCCTATGTACGTGTATATGAGGTGTGCGCGGACACTTACACACGCAAGTACGTCAGCGCACCTGTATCCCGGTGAACGGCCATTTCCACCAATCACACGCAATGAGACTCTGACGTGCAGTCTTTCCACGTGCCCAGCCCCAGGACCCAGTTGCCCACCCACTCCTGCCTCTGGGGTTGTCATGTCGGGGCTAACACCATCTGTGACTACTGACAACCCCCGGACAGAGAGGCAGAGGGGCACCAGCTTCAGTGCCACCGAAGTTGGTGTCCTGGTGGAGCAAGTCCTGGGGCAGTATGATGCCCTCTTTGGAAGTTCCCGCGCCGACAAGGAAGGACGGACTCGGATCTGGACAGACATCGTGACTGCCATCAACGCGGAGGGGGTGGCAGTCCGGGACTTACAACATGTCAGGAAGCGCTGGGAGGACTTCAGGTCCAGGACCCTGAACAAGGCCCGGCGCCTCTTGAAGGCAGCGGATGCAAAGGGGCGCCGGGGCCACTTGTCGGAAGAACAGATGGGGGTCCTGGAACGCATATCCCCAGCGCTCCACGTCCAGGTCCTAGAGAAGCAGAGCCGTCTGGAGTCGAGCGGTGAGTGTACATGCATCCTGGTTGTGAGCAGGGCGTGTGGTGATCATTCCCCATTGTGCCAGTTGCACATCTGTTTGTATGGGGTGGAGTATGGGTGGGGGTGTACAGGGCCGTGGGGCTGACACATGCGAGGGCTGTAATGTGTGAGACATGGATGGTGCTTGTGTGTGTGGGCTTGCATGGCAAATGCAGTTGTGCGTGCACACATGTTTGGATGAATGTGTATGTAAGTAGACATGTCCGTGATGTCAGGCATGTATGTTGTTTTCGGCTGCATGTATGAGCACTGTGTACATGTGCATGTGTGTGTATTTGTCAAAGGTGCAACAGTGATGCTACATGGATGCATGTGACAGCGGTATGTGGAAGCCTGATTGGCAGATGTGACATGGATGCCCGTCTGAACAGTGCGACACTTGGCAGAGGTGTAGACATGCATGCAAGTGTGGTGGTGTGTGTACATGTGTGGTGCACTTCCTGTGTTGCATGTGATGTATGGCTCCCCTTTGGCTGCTGATGCTGTTGTATGTGTGGGGATGGTGGTGGCAGTTGCGATATGGCTGTGGTATGGCTCATGTGTGCCAGTTGCAATGACATGTCTGTTGGGGATTGTGATGACATGTCTGAGGTTTGCCAATGCCACTCATGTGCAACTGTCATGCGTGTATGTGTCCATTGTACAGTGCCCTGATGCCTGTGTTTTGTTTCTCCCTGTCTGCAGCGTCAACTGATGAAGAGGGCGGAGAAGGTGCTGTGGAGCACAGCGGCGGGGATCCGACCGCCAGCCGGAGACGCAAGGCCCGGCTCCCCTCCCGTGTTGTCATCTCGTCAGGGAGTGAGGAGTCCGGTGCCGCGTCCCAGGCCGCAGCTGCCGGGGGGAGGTCCAAGAGGCGGAGGTTGCAGTTGGACTCCTCGGCAGCAGAAGGGGCAGCTGGGACCCCACAGGGCCCAACAGGGGAAGATGGCACAGAGTCATCCAGGTTGGTGGGGGGTTTGGTGGAGGAGGGGGCCGCGCAAGCACCAGAGACAGGGTCTGGAGGTGGGGATCCCACTGGTGCTAGTGGTGCAGTGCAGGACCAGGGACAGGAGGCAGCACAGGCGGCCGCGGAGGTGCCTGTGTGCAATCCTGTCCCCGATCCTGTCCCTGCATCATCTTGCACCAGCAGGGATGCCTACGTCCAGACCCGTTTTCAGGCAGGGGATGAGCTGACGTCAACTGGCCTTCCTCTGCCTGCGGACGTGGCCATCCAGGACCGGGTTGAGCCTGTCCTGGCTGGTGTGGCGTTGCGTCAACGGGCCATGCGAGGTGACCTGCAGTCTTTTCATGGAGAGACTGCACGTCATCTCGAATGGCTCGTTGACCACGTCAGCCTGCTGGGACAGGTCACCCAGGCCGGATTCCGCTGTCTGATGGGGCTTGCTCCGACCCCCTCCTCAACTGGACCCCCTACGCGCCAGTCGTCCTCTGTGCCATCTTCCCACCCATCAGTCACCTGGGTGCCCTGTGGAGCTGCCTCTGACAGTGCGGCCAGGCTGGTGGAGGAGGCATCCCTGCCACAGTCGGGAGTCGGACGTCCAGCAGGGGTGGCCACATCAACAGGTGCACCCCAGCCGGCGGAGGATGTGCAGGCAGCAGGAGGCAGTGCACGGGCAGAGGCAGAGCAGCAGCAGCAGCAAGATGGTGGGAGCCATGAAGGCTCGGGGCCTTCGACATCGGAGGGGCAGGCATCGGCCGGAGGGCAGGAGGACCCAGGACAGAGAGTGTCTTCCGTGTGGCAGCGGTTGGGCCACGCCATAGGTGCGGAGCGGCGGCGGGCGGAAGAGGCGCGGCTCACAATGGTCAGGGCGGAGAACTCCATGCGGAGGGCCCTGAGGCGGGCCGAGTGCCTCGAGGCAATCCGCAGGGGGTTGGAGGAGGACACAGCGTCGTCCCTGCGGACCCTCGGGGCCATGGAACTGGACCGCCTCCGGGACATCGAACAGGAGTTCGATGATGCCCTGGCCCGGAACACCACAGAGTGAGCCGCTGGACTTGCCCGCCGCCTTTGTATATAGTTCTTTAGTTTTAGGTTTCCTTTCGTTCTTATTATTATTTGGAGTCGACGGACACTGCTCCACTTTTTGTATATAGTTGATATTTAGGTAGGTTTTTTAGGAGGTTTCCTTAGTTCAGTTGTGATGATGGACCCTTGTTATTTTTGTACATAGTTCTTTGTTGCATGGAGAGTTTTTACATTTCACTTTGGACATTATTTTTTTGATTTGATTTTCTAGTTTGGTGTTTTTATGCGGACATGCAGCTTATTTTTTCACATTTACATTGTAGTTAGTTTTCTTTCTTTGGCATTTGTATTTTTTTCAATACATTTTTTTTTACATTGTTCACTGTGTGGTTTCATGTCATTGGTTTCATGCATGTCATGTTGTGTGTTTTCCCATTCAATTTGAAAATATGTGTGTGACGGACATGGGTTCATTTGCTTCATGTACATTGGGGGTGTAACATGTGATTTCCATTTCCATGTGGGTGAATGGGTTACTTGGTAGGTCTTTTTGGCTGTGGAGGCTGACCATTACGCACATGATTGGGGATTGTGAGGACCTGGTGGGGGCTGCACATGGTGGCAGGGGGGTGGGGGTGCAGGGGGACATGAGTGGGGGCCTGGTGGAGGTTGAGCCTGCACTGCTGGGGGGTGGGGGTGGTGCGAGACATGAGTGGGGCCCTGGTGGAGGGTGACCCTGGTGGCTGGGGTGTGGGGGTGGTGGGAGACATGAGTTGGACATGGGTGGGGGCCTGCTGGCAGGTGCCCCACAGTGCTGGGGGGTGGGGGTGGTGGGAGACATGAGTGGGGCCCTGGTGGAGGGTGACCCTGCACTGCTGGGGGGTGGGGGTGGTGGGAGACATGAGTGGGGCCCTGGTGGAGGGTGACCCTGGTGGCTGGGGGGTGGGGGTGGTGGGAGACATGAGTTGGACATGGGTGGGGGCCTGCTGGCAGGTGCCCCACAGTGCTGGGGTGTGGGGGTGGTGGGAGACATGAGTTGGACATGGGTGGGGGCCTGCTGGCAGGTGCCCCACAGTGCTGGGGGGTGGGGGTGGTGGGAGACATGAGTGGGGCCCTGGTGGAGGGTGACCCTGCACTGCTGGGGGGTGGGGGTGGTGGGAGACATGAGTGGGGCCCTGGTGGAGGGTGACCCTGGTGGCTGGGGGGTGGGGGTGGTGGGAGACATGAGTTGGACATGGGTGGGGGCCTGCTGGCAGGTGCCCCACAGTGCTGGGGTGTGGGGGTGGTGGGAGACATGAGTTGGACATGGGTGGGGGCCTGCTGGCAGGTGCCCCACAGTGCTGGGGGGTGGGGGTGGTGGGAGACATGAGTGGGGCCCTGGTGGAGGGTGACCCTGCACTGCTGGGGGGTGGGGGTGGTGGGAGACATGAGTGGGGCCCTGGTGGAGGCTGACCCTGGTGGCTGGGGGGTGGGGGTGGTGGGAGACATGAGTTGGACATGGGTGGGGGCCTGCTGGCAGGTGCCCCACAGTGCTGGGGTGTGGGGGTGGTGGGAGACATGAGTTGGACATGGGTGGGGGCCTGCTGGCAGGTGCCCCACAGTGCTGGGGGGTGGGGGTGGTGGGAGACATGAGTTGGACATGGGTGGGGGCCTACTGGCAGGTGCCCCACAGTGCTGGGGGGTGGGGGTGGTGGGAGACATGAGTTGGACATGGGTGGGGGCCTGCTGGCAGGTGCCCTACAGTGCTGGGGGGTGGGGGTGGTCGGAGACATGAGTGGGGCCCTGGTGGAGGGTGACCCTGCACTGCTGGGGGGTGGGGGTGGTGGGAGACATGAGTGGGGCCCTGGTGGAGGGTGACCCTGCACTGCTGGGGGGTGGGGGTGGTGGGGGACATGAGTTGGACATGGGTGGGGGACTGCTGGCATGTGCCCCACAGTGCTGGGGGGTGGGGGTGCAAGGGGACATGTGTTGGTGTTCATTAGTTCAAGGAGACATGTGCCTTTGCTGGGGGGCATGCCCATGTTGGGTGGGCTGCCTGCGGGACATGACCAGGGATGCAGGGTAGTCCCCTGTGGTGTGGGCTGCCTGCAGGGGCCGTGGAGGGTGTACAGGGTACACCTGGGAGGACCCACACTGTCAAATCACATGTGGGACTCCCCGGCACCCCTGAAATACACGTACCGTGCAGAAATCGCGTGTAAAACTTCCCGCGCACCCCTGAAATACACGCGCCCAGGCTATTCGCGTGTAAAACTTCCCGCGCACCCCTGAAATACACGCGCCCATGCTATTCGCGTGTAAAACTTCCCGCGCACCCCTGAAATACATGCGCCCAGGCTATTCGCGTGTAAAACTTCCCGCGCACCCCTGATATACACGCGCCCAGGCTATTCGCGTGTGGAACTTCCCGCGCACCCCTGAAATACACGGGCCCAGGCTATTCGCGTGTGGAACTCCCCGCGCACCCCTGAAATACACGCGCCCAGGCTATTCGCGTGTGGAACTTCCCGCGCACCCCTCAAATTCACGCGCCCAGGCTATTCGCGTGTGGAACTTCCCGCGAACCCCTGAAATACACGCGCCCAGGCTATTCGCGTGTGGAACTTCCCGCGAACCCCTGTAATACACGTAGCCCGCTCCCCCAGGCCCGATCGCGTGAGGAACTTCCCGCGCACCCCTCAAATTCACGCGCCCAGGCTATTCGCGTGTGGAACTTCCCGCGCACCCCTGAAATACACGCGCCCAGCCTATTCGCGTGTGGAACTTCCCGCGCACCCCTGAAATACACGCGCCCAGGCTATTCGCGTGTGGAACTTCCCGCGAACCCCTGAAATACACGCGCCCAGGCTATTCGCGTGTGGAACTTCCCGCGAACCCCTGTAATACACGTAGCCCGCTCCCCCAGGCCCGATCGCGTGAGGAACTTCCCGCGCACCCCTCAAATTCACGCGCCCAGGCTATTCGCGTGTGGAACTTCCCGCGCACCCCTGAAATACACGCGCCCAGCCTATTCGCGTGTGGAACTTCCCGCGCACCCCTGAAATACACGCGCCCAGGCTATTCGCGTGTGGAACTTCCCGCGAACCCCTGAAATACACGCGCCCAGGCTATTCGCGTGTGGAACTTCCCGCGAACCCCTGTAATACACGTAGCCCGCTCCCCCAGGCCCGATCGCGTGAGGAACTTCCCGCGCACCCCTCAAATTCACGCGCCCAGGCTATTCGCGTGTGAAACTTCACGCGAACCCCTGAAATACACGTACCGTGCAGAAATCGCGTGTAAAACTTCCCGCGCACCCCTGAAATACACGCGCCCAGTCTATTCGCGTGTGAAACTTCACGCGAACCCCTGAAATACACGTACCGTGCAGAAATCGCGTGTAAAACTTTCCGCGCACCCCTGAAATACACGCGCCCAGGCTATTCGCGTGTGAAACTTCACGCGAACCCCTGAAATACACGTAGCACGCTCCCCCAGGCCCGATCGCGTGAGGAACTTCACGCGAACCCCTGTAATACACGTAGCCCGCTCCCCCAGGCCCGATCGCGTGTGGAACTTCACGCGAACCCCTGTAATACACGTAGCCCGCTCCCCCAGGCCCGATCGCGTGTGGAACTTCACGCGAACCCCTGAAATACACGTAGCCCGCTCCCCCAGGCCCGATCGCGTGAGGAACTTCACGCGAACCCCTGTAATACACGTAGCCCGCTCCCCCAGGCCCGATCGCGTGAGGAACTTCACGCGAACCCCTGTAATACACGTAGCCCGCTCCCCCAGGCCCGATCGCGTGAGGAACTTCACGCGAACCCCTGTAATACACGTAGCCCGCTCCCCCAGGCCCGATCGTGTGAATGACTTCACGCGAACCCCTGTGATGCACGTACCCTGCAAATCGCGTGTGACACTTCCCGCGCACCCCGGTATACATGCACACGTATTTTTTGTCAGCGGGTGTCCGTGTTTGTGGGTACCCCTTTGCACGTCATTTTTCCTGGAGGGCCACAGTATGGGACATTCATCATGGCAGTATATAGGTGCTATTTGTTGGCGCACCTTTTGGCGCACATTTCTTACAGCCGCAGAGACGCTACCGCCTCCTTTCTTGTGGCGGTCGTGTTTGTGCCTGTGCGCTGGTTTGAGCGTGCGCTTTTTTCCCCTATTCTATTCCATGAATACGTGTTGTAGGCGAGCGTGTGGGCGTTCCGCGCACTTGTGCCCTGTACTTCCCCCGTGACGCCCACGTTTTGGCAAGTTGTTCCCCATTCCGAGTGTTACGCCCGTGTTCCGCCTACTTTTATTGCGTGCGCCGCGCTATGTGCGAATTTCGCTGTGGCCTGTGCGATTTTCGCTGTGACCTGGCGCACGCTGTTAGATGGCCTGTGCGCAAACGTGCGCCAACGTGCGCCGCGCACTTTTTTTTCGCACATCCGCTGGTTTTCTCGCGCACGGCCTTCCATGAATCGACGTGCGCTGCTTTTCGTGCGATTTTCGCACGTTCACTGTGATTTTCGCTATTCCACTGCGATTCGCACGTTTTTGCCCACTTGCGCCGCGCTAATTATTCCATGAATCGGCCTCATATGTATCTCCTCTCTGATTTAAATGTTGAATCGGGTAAAATAATGGTAAACAGAGTTTGCCATCACCGTGGCGACGGACAAGTAATCATTACCTGAATAAGGACGCAAGATCCTGCTATTCAAAGAACCACGTCTGTAATGAAATGCACAGTCGAGGAAGTGTATGATCACTGAAAAGGAAGGCATTATCTTCACAAGTCACGTGAAAGTGACAATGACGTTACTAATGTGTGCCAAATAAACACGTAGCTGAGAGGGATAAACCTGCAGCTAACCTGAGCGCCATTTTGAACAGACCTAGATTGCATGTAAATTGCAAACCAAGTGTATGGTAACTCGAACACGCATATGGTAACAAACACCGGATTAATTAAGGCTATAGGATGGCAAACATATGTCAAATGCTGAATAGATCTATATACACTGGAGAGTCTGGTAGAAATACTGTAAGGGAGCTCGAGCTAAAATAGGGTAATAAAGTAAAATCCATGTAATGTAAAGAAATCACTAAACCACCATTGTTAGTCCACCATACACCTTACAAAGTCTCTTTTCCACAAATATATTCAACATATAATGAATATCTGCAGTGATCATACAAAGTATCCTCATTCAGGTATTCAGCTCAATCTGTAACATGTGCTTGGTCAAATGTCTTTGTGTACTCCCTTGTTAAGATAGCTCCATGTGCTAGCATATTATACATATGTGCAATATCCCACAGATCTTGGACTCTATATACCTGATCCACTACTACACAGCCAAATAGCAACTATGAACCACACGAAAAACCTAAACCCCATGGTATGTTGTATAGGGTTGAATGTGACGATTAGCTCATTCTCGTATTTTTTCACCCAGCGTGATACCATGTGCAGCATATATATACATACCACCAAATTCAAAAGGCATGTTGTTGGATCAATATTTAGACAAAACAATTTAGACAAATGTCTGTATTCTGCAAATTCTCAGAGCCTTTGGTATTACAAGCTTTGGGCCCAGGTACTCCAAGATTGGGAGACTTTGAAGTAGACACCTGAGTTACCAGTCCCAGAGCTTTGCAGAAGGAAACATCGGCAAGTATCTCCTATGGGTCTTTATCGGCAAAAATAATGACTCCTTACCCACGTATAGCCTTAATCTACTTAAATCTAGAGTCCATTATTCTATCCCAATTGATGATCTTCCTCTTCAGTAGAAATTCAGACTCTGACCCAGACAGATCTAATGCCTCCTTCATCCTGTCAAATCGTCTTTTACAATTCTTTAGATAAGGATTGGAATCCTTTGTCAAGAGAGCCATGACATAGTACCCAAGAGAAGAGTTTAGTGCATGTTTAAGACTACCCATTAAGGATAGAGACTGCCTGGTATGTTGAGCACAACAGGAGATCAAGCCAAGTTCCAATTGGATGGGACTGACTGGAACTGTCAGGGAGACCCCGTGCTCGTTTGAGTATTCTGGCTTCTTGGACATCAAAGAAATTCCTATCCGTGATGTTTAATAGTTCACACCCATAGAGAGAAATTGGTATAACTTTCAATTTATAAAATTTAATAAGTGGAACTAACGAGAAAGCACATAGTTTACTTTTTATAACCAATAAGAGTGTTGTGTATGAACACATTTTTTCATCTAGTCGCATAATCAACTGATCACCATGCTTAGACACTGAAATTGTGAAACACAAATTGCAGATTGAAGTTACTCTCTGGATCAGAGTAGTGTTCAGTGTCCAAGTAAAATCTTCTTTTGAGTGGAGACAATCATAACATAAGACATACTCAAATTTATTGATTAAAGTTATTAATAGTGAAATACTTTTCTAGCCCATCCAGCTGCCTCTGTAATCCAGAGTGGGTATAGTCCATCAGAATAAGATCATCAGCGTATGCTATACCTCTTAATTTCATATTTGGCTCAGCTGGGGACATCCCAAATTCTCTACTCCTAGCCCACAAATCTGCCAGAAACAGGCTGAATAATTTGGGGGCAAGCATGCACCTTTGGCGTACCCCTTTCCTTAATAAAGTCATCCGGGATAGGTCCCTGATCATAATCAGCCTGTCCTTGGTCAAGTTATCCAAGTGAAGAAGTTGAATCAATGACAAAAGGCTTGGATCTATGCCCACTCAGCTAGCTTGTGCCAGAGTCTTGAGATATTGATATTGTAAAGGCAGCCAACAAATCTATTGTGGCCACAAACAACAAACGACCCATCGGTGGGCTGATAACAGATAAACACGCTGTTAAATTCATCCTGATAATCACAGTGCCGCTCCCCCTCATGAAGCTTGTTTTCAGAGGGCTACGAATATTGGCCCCTTCAGCTCACTGGGTCAATTTCCCCAGAAGCAGAGTCACACAATTCTTTGAGGAGGTATCGGTCAGAGAGATAGGTCTATATGCCGCTGGGTTCTCACGCAGTCCCCTTTTAAAAATGGGAATAAGCACTGAAGATGACCAAGAAACTGGACCGATGCCGGCTTCAATAATGTGAGAGAACACATTGTACAAGATATCTGCCCACAAAACAAAATTGCTTTTAACAATCCCATTAGACACACCCTCCGGACCCGAAGCTCGAGAGTTAATTAGTTTATTGATAATAGCCTCGATATCTGACCAGCCAAAGAAAGGTTCTACAGGAAAAATTACCGGACTGCTTTACCTCATTAGATGCCGTTCATCCCCACCCTTTTCCTCATATTTATTGGAAAAAAACTGAATTCAGACCTCCTCCTCTACTGCAGAGGATTGGTGCAGTGACTTCTAATTTCACTTTTCATTTAAAATCCACCAGATCCCAAGCGTGTCATGCATCACAATTTTCCCCAATAAGTCTTGATATTTTTGCGATGTACTTCTCCATGCACTGAACTCAATGACATGATCTAAACTGCTGCCTCAACTTTTTCCCCCCTCACTTTGTCCTCCCACCTTTTTACAGGACAAGTATGCAGTTGCCTAATTCCCCTTCGCATTAGTCATTTACACCGTTGGATTTCGCTATCATAATTCTGACCTGCCTCTGCTTCCTCAGTCTCCAGAGGATACTGGGGTCAGACTAAAAATGCTTCTCTTGTGAAGAAAGATTCTACTACCAAGCTGCTAGATCTAAATTCACTGATCCTAGGTCAAAGTGATAGGGCCTCATTACACGGTAGGCGGTGGACCAAGGTGCTATTAGCACCTTGGTCCATGCCGGTAAAATACCGGCACCGCCTTGGAGGAAAGGGGAATTACCGCCCTATTCCAAGGTTGGCGGGGCGGTAATTCCCCCTTCCCCCATTGCCCTTCCCCATTCCCATTTTTGCCCCATAGGGCATAATGGGAATGGGGAAGTTGCTAATTACGGTACCGCAAATTGCGGTACCGTAATTAACACCCTGGTCCCTTTGCGGGTTGGTTTTTAACACCTGCTAAAAAGCAGGCATTAAAGTACCAACCCGCAGAGGGACCTCGTAATCAGGCGGTAAGGGTTAATGGTCACCGGTACCATTACCGGTGACCGTTAACCCTTACCGCCTTCCGTGTAATGAGGCCCATAGTGTGCTACCCTGTTTGCTTTATCTGACACCACAAAAGGCCCAACCTTAGATAGCTCAGTGGGCTCACAATAGTGTGAACCATTCACAACCAAATGCAACATGGCGTGATCACTCAATGTAGTCTTCTTGATCGTAAATTGTACCACTACCTTTACCTCTAGATTCTTAAAAAGAATGTAATTAATGATAGAACCAGCGAATGCATTTTACCACCTCGGGGTCGCTGTGTGAGCCCCCAAAAAGTTGATTTGATTGGACAAAGTTCCATCTCTATAGAAAATTTGACCACATTTTCCCAAAACTGAATTTGATTGATAGACAGTCAAAATAAATGACCCCATCCACCTCATCTGCAGCCTCGCAACCTCCCTCAGTGATTAAAAGATTGCAATTAAAATCTCCCACTACAATCATTACACCAGTCGGGTATTCTACTAACCGGGCAATCAAAATTCTGTCCATATCAAATACCACAGTGATCACCTGAGTAACCTCCGATGGGGGCTCGAATGGGAATGGGGATGTACCGGGTCTGGGTTGCCTGAATGGGAAAATACCGGGCCCTCCTAGGTCGGAATGGCCCGGTAATTCCCCATTCAGGGAACCCGGACCCGGACCCGAGTTTGGAGGCAGCCATGCCTTTATTAAGGGCATGGCTGTCTCCAAACTCGTAATGAGTCCAGAGGGTCTCATTACACGTAATGCGGTAAACCATGGTGCTATTAGCACCATGGTTGCCGCCGGGACCATACCGGTACCACCATGGAGAAAAGGGGAATTGCCACCCAATTCCAAGGTTGGCCGGGCGGTAATCCCCCCTTTCTCCATGGCCTTTCCCCATTCCCATTTTTTCCCCATAGGGCTCAATGGGAATGGGGAAGGAGCTAATTACGTACCGCAAATTGCGGTACCGTAATTAGCACCAAGGTCCCTTTGCGGGTCCCAACTTTAACGGCTGGTCTACACCAGCCGTTAAGGTCGGGACCCGCAAAGGGACCTCGTAGTAAGGTGGTAAGGGTTTACCTGTACCGTTGCCCTTACCGGTACCGGTAAACCCTTACCGCCTACCGTGTAATGAGGCCCTAAGTCCCTTTTCCATGTCCATGACAACATCCCGGAGTGGAAGCAGTGCTAGGACTGGAGCTCAAAGATTCAGCAGATAAGTGGGAAGGGAGAGAGGAGGTGGGGAAGAGGTTTTATACGTTTTGGGTGGGGGAGGTTGGGAGGCAACAGGGAGATGGTGCTGGGGAAGGGCCTTAGTTAGCTGGAAACAGCGGTTGGAGAAGGTGTATTCTAGCAAAAACAATCCTTTCATAAGTACCTCAGTTTTATTGTAGCCTAATTTTTCTTATTTCAGTTACACATATATCAACGTTTTAAATCTTAATAACAATTTATAAAACAATTCATATGTTCATGTCATAACATAACTACATCCAAACAAACCAGGCAAACTATGCATGTTTCAATGGAATTTTGAGCTGATCCCAAAAACACAAAACATATTCACCTCACATTTCTTTGCGCAAATACAATTGCCTCTTGTAAGGGCTGGGCTTACTAGGTACTCTAGATAATTGAAACAAAGTATAGCATGAGGTTAACGTGAGGAATTGCCTTTATTTGTATGTAATGCACCAAACATGATACAAAAACTGTCTGATTCGTGTACCCCTTACTGAAAAATTTTAAGATAATGTGGATTGTGGTTGTGCGATGTTTCTTCAAGTAGTGCATGATTCCAGATGTGCGCAGGTGGGTGGCCATGCCTCTAGAGTGATACGGCTATCTTCTATCCAGCTAGAGTGTGATATGTACCCGTGAGTCATTGCTGAATTCTTGTTTCGTTGACGTGGCTCAGGTCCTGTCCTGCGGGTCTGTTGAAGCCCTTTCTCTGTGTCTCTAAGTACTTTCGTTGAGGGATTAATCGATGCCGACATTAAATTGTCAGCAGGAGGTTGAAAATAACCAGAGGGGTGGATTTGATCCATCAGGATGCAGGGTGGGGAGGAAATAGCCAGTTCTTTAATGCCGTTTGAAATGCAAAGTAATCCTGTATGTGGTGGATGCTGTAAGGAATGGCGTCCATACTTTAGCTGCTAGTATGGAAAAGGAGGATCCCCCTATTCTGTTTGATTTGGTGCAAGGAATGACAAGGAGGAGAGAGAGCAATGCCTGATCTTAGGTTTCTACAGGGTCTGTAAGGGATGAGCTTGTGTTGTGGACATTCGGGGCCAGACTTGTGTATTACACAGTGAGTGATGCACTTTGAAGGTGGATCATCGACGGACAGGGAGCCAGTAAAGAACATGGAGGGTGGGTGTGACTTGCTCTCTGGGGCATAAGGCTAGGAGGAGCCCGGATGAGTGTTTTGGCCCCTTCAGAGTTTTCTGAGTTGAGATGCAAGTGTGCTCAGGTATTGGGAGTAGGTGTAGTCTAGGCGAGAGAATATGATAGTCATGATAGGGTGATTCTGTGAGGGTAGGAGAAGTAGGGGAAGATGCATCCGAGAATGTGTAGGTGTACATAGCATTATTTAGATACAGAGTTGATGAGGTGTGAAAGTCTCAGATCTGCGTTGTAAGAGGATTCAATTTAACACTACAGCTAAGTCAACGCCTAATCTATAATACTGAATGAAAACCCTTATTGATATAACTTTATGTCCAGTTCATGCGTTCTGGATGACTACCCCTATATAACACCCCTCTCTTGGAATCCTCCTGACCCCACTGAGCCAAGAAGTAGTTCTGTTTTGCAAGTTAAAAGGTTTAATTGATAATTTAAACAATATATATATATATATATATATATATATCACACTTTATAATAAATTAATAATTGAATAGCACACTTAATCTGATATTATAAAGATTAACAACAGAGAATCTGGCACTGGCACACTTCTTGATAATCACTAAGGAGTTGAAATGAAATGGATAAGATAGCAACAATACTTTTATGGTTTCAAATGGATGCAATGTGGAATGAAATGCAGTACAGAAAATAACTTGATAGGATTTCAGCAAAAGACAATGTAATCACTTTCTTGGACAATTCACCCCCCCCTTTTATGCAATGCAGGGAAATGGAAGGAAGGCACACAATTCTCAGAAATTCAATCAAATGTGATTCAGTTCACCCAGCAATTTAGACTACAGACGTTGAAAACACAGGCCCAAACGCTTTTAAAGGTGCTGGCAATGTAGAAAAAAATATGCTAAAATGCTTTTAATTCCCTCTAGGAGGTTCAGGGTGAGTGAAATCAAGTTAATATTAGTCCAGGCTCACTTTAGCAATGATTCAGGGATAATTAGCAGGTTAAACGAATTTCTGGCAAATGGAAGGCAAGCAGCAGCAGATTTTTACACGTGGAGAAATTGGCAAATCGCGGCAAAATTCGCGAATGCGCCGGGCGCGATTACAGAGGAACTAAAAGGACTATCACTATCATTTTGGGGTCCTAGGAAAGCCTAGGATCTCAGCTTCCAGATGAAAGTTACTGCAAGTCTCTAGCAGAAACGGTCACGGAGATATGAGCGATTAAATAAAGGTCGTTTTTCAGATTTGAAATTTTAAAGTTCAAAAAGACAAGTGCAGCTTGCAGCTAGAAAATCACAGGTGACAGCTTTACAAATGACAGGTGACAGTTAGGAGACAGTTCTACTTAGATTAAAATAGGATTGAATTATATTATTTTAACTAAGAGATTGGTTCTGCACAGTTTTCTAGGTACTCACACTATATTCTTGAGTGAAATGGGCCTCGCCACGGATCTGGTCAGGTTTTAGACTGGACTCTGGTCTCTGCACTTCACAGTGATCTGGGTCAGCTCTCTCTGGTTCTGCTAACAGGTCAGCTCTACTCTGCTGGTCTGGTCTGGGTCTCTGAAGGTTGATGGAGGTAAAGTATGGATTTTCCCGGCAGAGCTTCCAGCTGCAAATGGATTTGAAGGTCCCTATCTGTCCTGTCTCTCTGCTTTTATGTGTTTTGAAAATGGGTGTGTGTGAGCAGCATCACTAGCCAGCCCCTCTCCACTTATCATTGGCCAAGCTTTCATTTCTCCCCTGATTGGGGGAGCTAAGTTGTGTCAGAGTGATGTCATTTTACAGCCTGCAGAAAGTCCACTCCTCCTGTCAACTTGCACACAAATCTAGATTTGAACCAAATACATATTTCATAGCTACACAGTGGTTTGAAATTACATGCACCCATCACATATCACAGGAGGTATACCCTGTTCCCACTCTGCTCTTCCTGGGGGCTTGCATTCAGAAATGGCGATATTTTGCACTTTTTAACTGGTTTGCAATCCCGGACATTACCCCAAATTTACACACATGTGCGCAAGGAGTATGGACATTAGTTGATGAAGTGTCAGATTTTTCACATGCACACATTTTGAGTAATATCCTCTTTTCCGCTAAAACCCCCCTGAACATGCCACCGTTTCTAAAAACCTCTTAAAATGTGGGCAGAAAAATCACAAGAATTATGGTGTCATTTATAAAATTTTCACAAGTCCGCTTTATGAGTTATTCATCTTTTTCTAAAACCATATTCTGGCTATAGAGGTGTGTCTTTTCATGTCACATGGTACAGAAACCAGTCTTTCCAGTTTCTGCCAAGCTCAGAGACCCTGCCCCTCCCAGCTTCTGCCAAGAGGAAGCTCCATTTACGACTCCCGCCAATAAAACATTTGCCTGAGTCAGGACAGGGCTTTGTTCAGAGCTCCTGTATTCTGTGGGGGCTCCCCTTAATTCAATTATCAGAGAGATGGCATATCCTTAGTGTGGCCAGCAAAAGGCAGATAGGCCTGGGAACACCACTGTGACTCAAGTTTCACTCCTGATGGGGGTAGTTGTCAGGCAGAATTCAGTTTCTCAAGCCAGGTTTCAGATAAAATGTCACTTTTTGTTCCCCAGTTTAAGTCAAGACATTTTTTTTACATATGCAGCTAGGATGCTGATTCTAAGTTTAAAACTATGACATTTAAACAATTGCAACCTATGTGACACTCAAAAGTAGGTCACTCAGTCAATTTAAACACTTAGATTCTTAGTGTCTTTCAGTCCAAATTTACTTAAACTGCTGAAATCCACAGCTCAGCCAGTCTTGTTATAAACCTTCAAGTCACTTCAGAATATAACTTTACATTGGATCCACCTCTCAGTAAGTCTTTCTTTGGCTTGCTTTGGGTTCATTTATTCAGTTTTCTACAAAATCTGGTGGTTTTAAAACGCCGGCTTTTGGATAGTGGTGAGTACTGGTACTGCACCCCTTTTTGGGATTTAAGAAAATTAATTCCCAACAGTTATGGGTTTGCTTTTGGCAATCAGCATTGCCACTCCCAATGGTTTCAGACTACTGTGTGGGTAGTCCAATGGTGGTTTTAGGCAGTGTCCTTCTGTGCCCATAACATCGGCAAAAATAAGTGGCAGCCTCTTCTTCATGCATTTCCCTGTGCATTTTCTGGGAAGCTCTGGCCATCATGATGTTTTCCATGTCAATACTGCACAGTTTTGAGGTAGGGCTCGGATGCATGGGTAAATACATCCCACAAGCTCCCCTCTGGCGATGGCCATTCTATTTCACGAATGGGACTCGCAAGACCTGGGATGTTTCCTCATCTTCTTCCAATAGATGGCACAGTTCAGCATCTTTTTCTCCATCCGGTCGGATCGATCGGTTCTCCTCGCCGGTCCTGATGGGAAAATTGGGCGGTACCCCGGGCCCATTGCGTCTCTGCTCCCGGTCTCCGGATCGTCCTCCTTGTCCCGTCTCCAGGTTTTCTTTCTCCTAGGACGACAAAGGAAGAGCGGCAATACCTATTCATAGACGTTTTTTTCCACCACTGTTGAGATAGTGGGGCAGCATATGCATTTCATCATAACGAAACATTACATTCTTATTTTGAAAAAAAAACAGTATAACTAAGATACAGTTTCATGCAAATCACAATATTTTAGAGACTAGATGTGGTATGTTTTATGGTTGGAACTGAATTAATCTGAGACAGTACCCGCTAGGATTCCATAGGATTCCTCCAGTTGTTGCAGAGTGTGCCTGGGATGGCAACATTTCAACTGGTTTATGTGGACCCACTTGTCTTCCCCCGCTGCCAAAGGACCTTTGGGGATGTGGATTTTGTAGGCCACAGGGGAGATCTTGTCGATGATCTCAAAGGGTCCCTTCCATGTAGGCAAGAATTTCCGTTGTTTTGCCTGGTTTCTTTGGAAGTTGTATAGATAGACCCGGTCCCCCACCTGATATTCCTTTCTGGAAGTCTTCAGGTCATAGTGGGTCTTCATGCTATCAGCCGATCTTTCTAGATTCCGCTGAGCATAAGCAAAAGCATGTTGAAGGTGTTTCCTTAAATTCTCCACATACTCATGAGTAGTGGAGGCATTTATTAGTATCTGCTCTTGGGTCCTATAGAGCAAATGCTGCGGAAGCACCATCTTGCGCCCAGTCATCAATTCAAATGGTGACATTTTGGTTGCAGATGAAGGGGTAGATCTGATGGCCATTACGACCAGAGGTAATCGGATGTCCCGTCTTGGCCCAGAATCTGCCACAAACTTCTTTAATATGCTCACAATTGTCCGGTTATATCTCTCTACTGCCCCAGAAGAAGCTGGTCTATAAGCAATATGCAGCTTTCTCTTGACCCCCAGTATCTCCCACATCTTTGGCATTACTTCACTGGTGAAGTGGCTACCCCTGTCTGACTCAATCCTTTGAGGTAGACCAACACGGGAAAAGATGTGGTTAATCATCAAGGCAGCTGCGGTTTCTGCCTTGCAATTTGGGGCTGGGAGACATTCCACCCACTTGGTAAACAAGCATGTCACAGTCAACATGTACTTATTCCCCCTAGCAGAGCGAATCACAGGGCCTACAAAGTCGATTTGTAAATCTGACCATGGCAGTGTCATCCCCCGCTTTTGGAGAGGCGCACGGTGCGTGAGGGATGATGGCTGAAATTGTGCACACACAAGACACCCCTTCAAGTATTGGTTGAGGTCCTGCCCCATGTGTGGCCAGTATGCAACCTCTCTTAAGATTTCCATTGTTGTGTGAAACCCCCTATGACCGGCGGTGGCCGCATCATGGGCGTGACTTAACATCAGGCTTCGGAATGAGGTAGGAACCACCCACTAATCGTGGCCAGCTTTGGATTTCCTTACCAGCAAACCGTCTTGGATTCGGAACATTTTTGGAAATTTCATCAACACTCTTAGGTCCTCTTTCCCAATATAATCGGTATCCGTCAGGGGAAAGTTCTCAGGGTCCTCAAGGTGTTGGTAAAATTTACCAATTTTTGGATCCCCCTTCTGAGCGGTAATCAAATCAGCATCAGGGGTCTCCTTGCTCCATTGTGCAATTGAAAGGTCGTTGTGAGCATTTGTCTGGGACCTAGTGATAGCAGTGACCTGGATTTCCCCCAACAGGGACTCAATCTCAATTAGATCCCCTTGGATGGCCCCGGTTTTGGCCAGCTGATCAGCTAAGTCATTTCCAGTTTTGTCTGGTCCCTCTACTTTGGAATGACCCTTGATCTTTTTCCAATAGATGGTCATCTCATTCGAGGTGACCAGATCATCAATGTTTTGGATCAACTTCCCATGTTTCAAGGGTTTGTTGTTAGCACATAACATGCCTCTGGTTTTCCAATTAACCAGGTGCTCCACGAACCCGTTCCGTACATAATCCGAATCTGTGATTATGACCAGTTCGTGGAGTTGATGCTGGACAGCAGTGAGGATGGCCTGATGCACAGCCATCAATTCTGCCACCTGACTACTTCGGGGACCAATTTTGTATCCAGCGGAGGGTTCTGGGAACTCATTCACCCATGCATTCCCTACGCCGGCCACCAGTTCTTTCTCCCCGTTGTTGTCAACATGGTACGAGCATCCATCCACATAGACAGTGGGCATTCCCTCACACTTGTCCTCTTCAAAGACTTTGTGTGGGGAATTAAGGTATGCCTCCGTGTTGTCCTTGATTTTTAGACTTTCGTCCTCGAGACAGTTTTCTCTGGCACAATCATGCAAGTCAGCCAGACCTTGCGCGAGGGGACTCTTCTTGTTTTGGCCATATCTGACCTCCACAGGAAAGCCTTGCATTGACAGAATCCAGGAAGTAATTCGGGAATTACTCACATTTCCGGCCCGGATTCTGTCACTTTGGAGATATTGCAGAGGCTGGTGTGGAGTCTCCACTATGATGTGTCCCCCTGGATAAACGGGCGGTAATTCTTCAATGCCCACACCGTTACCAGGAGTGCCTTCTCACAATCGTTGAATTTTTCCTCCACAGAGGATAAAGTTTTGCTCGCATAGGAGATTACTTTATTGACCTTGTCATGCTTTTGGTATAATACTGCTGTCAAGCAAGTATTAGAGAACCCCGTCTCCAGGAAGAATTCCTTGTTTCTGACAGGGTAAGCTAGGCAAGGCGCTTGTGAGAGGCTTCTTTTGAGTTGTCTTACTGCCTCGGCTTGTTCTGGACCCCATTCCCACTTGACCCCCCCTTCAGGAGATGAATCAGGGGTCTGGTGATCTCTGCGTAGCCCTCAATGAACTTTCTGCTGTAATTAGTCAGTCCAAGGAGGCTCCTTAGTTCCCGCAGAGTTGTGGGGTCTTTCAGTTTTTGAAGTGCTTCCACTTTCTTTTCCTGGGGACAGAGACCCTGAGGAGTAATCTCATGCCCCAAGAAATTAACACGGGTTCTACACCACTGTGCTTTCTGAAAGGAAAGTTTTGCTCCGGCGGCCCTCAACTGCGTCAGAACATAACGGATCTCCGCTATGTGTTCCTCCACAGATGAACTTTTGATGAGGACATCATCTACATAAGCCAGGTTACCCCTCGCACCCAGGTCGGGCATGGCCTTATGTAGGAAAATGTTGAACTCATTACCGGAGTTAAGGTATCCGAAAGGAGTCCGGGTCCATGTGTACTGCTGGCCCCCAAAGGTAAAAGCCAGCTTGTATTGGTCCTCCCTACTGAAGGGCACGGTCCAGTATCCATTGGTCAGGTCTATTGCAGTGAATACCTGTGACCCCTGGATCTGGGCCAGCCCCTGGTCAATGTAGGGCAGAGGCCATCGGGAAGTATGGACCCGTTTGTTGAGCTCCCTGAGGTCGGCGCAGAGTCTCCACTGGCCGTTTGGCTTTAATATTCCCAGCACCGGATTATTGAAGGTGCTGTGGATGGGACGGATTATTCCCCGGGACTCAAGGTTCTTAATTATTTCAGTAAGGGACTCCATGGATGCGAGAGGCAAGCGATATTGCTTCACAAACACAGGAGTCATGCCAGGGTCCGTGGGGATTGTTGTTGTGTGGATGTCGGTGCGACCACAGTCATATGAGTCTACCGCAAAGAGATCTTGGAAATCCAAGAAAACTTGTTTCAACTTTTGCTTTTGTTCCAGAGTCACACAGGCATCAGCTAGGTTGACTCTCTCTTCCACCATCTGCCTGAAGCCTGGAAAGACTTCTGGTTTGGCTATCTCAGCGGCCTCCTCCAGCTGGGTGGAGAAGTCCCTGGTCAGAGTGCTGATTTGGACTGGAGGCTTCAGGTGGGAAAGGCAGCCCTCATGGACTTGGAAAATCACCTCATCCCTCCTGAAGTCACAAGTCATATCTTCCTTACCATAAGGGCAAGAAGTGTACACCAGGAAGTTCCCCCCATGCCGGGTAAAAATCCTGTCTGGTGTTGTATGGTCCTCACTGTCACTGCCAATGCAGTCCTTGGGGATTGGTCCTAACAGTTCATTTCCAAGATCAATGGAGAAATGTCGGTCATCAACCGCCATTCCAATAATGGTGCCTGCGGCTAGAGTAATACTCTTTAAGTCGCTGTTATCCACCTCTATTGGAATGGTGTCATGTTCTCTGTTGACTAATGGAGTTGGGTTTACCCCCAACCCTTGCTGTTGGAGAGAAGCATTTAGATGTATGTAAGCATCAGGGTTTTGCAAATATTGTCCTCTTTTAACTTTCACTTCCAGGGAGAATTGTCGGGTCCTTTCTGGGATGGTGACTTCCTCTTTAATCTGAATTTCAACTGCATAAGGTAGCAATTGAGCTGACCTAAATGCTTTTTCTGGATCATCAAAGCCCATGGGATTATCCGCTAATCGGGACCAAGCTTTGAAGTTTATTAGGTCCAAACTAATGGCAAAGCGATTGAGAATGTCACTGCCTAAGTAAAAGGCGGCAGGGACGTCTCGCACGACCCAACAATTGTGGACTATGCTCTTGTTGCCAATGGAGATTTTGAGCATACACCTGCTTGGCAGGAGATGTTTGGAATTAGGCGCTTCCAGGTCCATTTCCCATTTGTCTATCAGTTTGAATGTGGGAATGGCTGGATCTTTTGGGAGTTGGCGGAACATGGCTTCGCTGATGAAGCTCTTCCCGTTGTTCACACACACTCGAGCGAGAACAGAGTCCTTCCCATCATTTAATTGGACAGGGATGAACAACTGCTCTCCAATTTGCTGAATATCAGCCAGGCTCTGAGCTGATTTCACATCTTTCTGGACTATAGGAGTGGGAGTTTCTGATTGTGGATTAGTATAGAATCTCAGAGTGTTTCCTTCCAGCGTGGAGTACCACTTTAGACTGGAAGGAAGGTTGATTTTCAGAAATAGAGAGGACCCTCCATCACCAGTCTGTTGTCCTACTGCTATTACTGTCACGTCTGGAATCTGGTTGTTCTGGAAGTGAAATTCTACTTGGTCAGATTTTTGTTCAACCATGTGGCAGGTGCCGTTTAAACTAACATGGTTGAGACTCTGTTTTAATTTTATTGGTCGGCTAGTCTGGGTCCAGAGGAACTTGTTTACGCAATCTATTAGGGGTGACAACCTTCTCAGGAGGTCATTCCCTAGTAAACAAGGGGTGCCCTCTGGGGTCACAACTATGACCGGGTGTTTCAACTTGTGTCGCCCAATTTTAATGTCCAAATCTGCCGTCCCCTCGACGGGAATTTCCTTCCCGTCAAAGTTCTGGAGTTGTCCCGGAAGAGAGGTGAGAGGAATACGATAATTCTCTCCCCTTCCTGCATTCAGTTCGTCAAAGGCCCTTCTGGACAGAAGGGTAGCTTGAGATCCAGTGTCCACCAGTGCCAAGATTGTACCCTGCCCCTGTACTTGTACCGGGGCATAATATCTTCCCTCCTTCTCCTCAAGGGGGCACAGATAATGTACATTTTTGGACAACTGGTGGGCTAATTTTCTGGTTTTGGACATCGCTAGCGAAGAGATTTGGGCAGAATTCTGTGGAGAGCCTTGGGAATCTGAAAGAAAAATTTGGCAACTGGAGATCAGAGCCATTGTGGGTTCCCCTGGCTCCGGTTCCGGGCCGCCCCCCCCTTTTTGGAGGCAGTCACCAGGATGGGTCTGAACCAGGGGATTTTCTTGCTGTTGGTTCTGGGATGAGATGGTGGGCGGCGGTAGCTCAGTCTCCACATCTCCCCATTCTGGATTTGCATCCCTAGGGACCCATTTTTCTTTGGGGGGAGTTCCCCCCTCTCTGAAGGAGAAGATCCTTTTCCCAGGATCCTCTGAGGATCCCTCTCCCTCAAATTGGAAGATCTGTACCTCCTCCTCAAACTGAGTCTGTTTGGGTCTTTTGTTTCTCCTACCCCCCTCTGCTCCTTAGGAGGCAGACTATCAGGGGCAGGAGATTTTGTTTCCGGTTCCTGGGTTTCCAGGGGCTGTTTACAAGTGAGGAAGGAAGCTTCCTCCAAGGCTTTACACCCCCCTTCCCTTTGTGCCTCCTCCCTGGGAACCGGTGAGTTATCGGGGTGCTGCCCCCGTCATTGTTCTGGGGCACCAGGTCCAGAGTTGGGTGCGTTCTGCGCCGGCACGCCCATCTGGGGGTTCTGCTGAGCCCTCAGTATGTGACCCAGATCCCGCGCCATGTTTTGAACCTGGCGCTCTAACTGGGAAACCCGCTCAGGCTGATACGGGGCCCTGTTTTTTCCCCTGGGCTGATCCCGGGAAGGGTAGCTGTCCCTTCTCTGGTAATACCCCGGATTGGGAAGATTTGGGTACCCCTCCACCCTTGGCCTCCCCTCTCCCGGATTAGGTTGTCTGGGCTCAGGGAATTGGGGAAAGAAGGATGGATGATTTTGGGGTTGGAAATTGGGTGGATACCTGGGGAAAAAGTTCTGCCCAGGATTTGGAGAATTTCTGCCCTCCTGTGGGAAGTTGGGAGGGAAGTTCCCTGGGTTAGGTGCTTGGCTGGATCCCCCCCCTTGGGCTGGAGGAGTCCACACATAACCCAGGATGGGTCGATTTCCCTTGTAACAGGGATTTACATAATCAGGAGAGCGAGGGACCCCATTTGTGGGGATGCCTCCCTGGCTCCCTGTCTGTGACTGGCCCGAGGACCTTCTGGGCCTAGCATTATTAGGTGCAGGTAGGTTTTTAGGCCCCCCATCTCCAAATCCAAAACGGGGGTGACCTTTACCTCTGCCACCTTGGCAGCAGCAGGGGTGCTGTTGGCTTTGGGGTTTTTCTGGGCATTACTTTTGCTATCTACCGGTTTCTGCACCTCATAGATCCGTGTAGCCTGTTCAATGACCCAGTCTAAAGACCTTTTCTCATGAAAATCCCTCACGAGCTGGGTCATTATGTATTTGGGCAAGGCATGAAAAAATGTATTAATGAATTCTCTACTGTCTGTGCGCACCCTTCTGGTGGTCTGCGCAAAAGCACGTTTCAGTTCTTGCACAAATTCTTGTGGGGCCTGATCCTCCCCACATTGCAAATTGTAGGCTGCCTTGCGAGCCTCTTGAGGATTTCTGTGAACAGAAAAATGTTTCAAGATGGCCGCCTTATAGGTGGACCATCTTAAATGATTTTGGTCCTCCAGCCCCGCAAAGAAACTGGAGTATTCCGGGGAGAAGGTCCACTTTACATATTGAATACAGCTTTGGCTGTCCTTCAAATGGAAAGTCTCCATCATTTGCTCAAACAACTCTAAGTGCTCCCAAACAGAATACTTAGCGTTCTTATGGTAAGGCGTGATGACGCTCCTGATCGCCTTAATCTGCTTTAAGGGGTGCTTAAGCAAGGCCCTTTTTGCCTTATTAGCCTTTTTGGTTCGGGTAACCCTTGTCCATTCCTCCTCTGACTCAGAGGCACTGCTCCAGAGGTTCCTGTCTGCTCTTCCAGGTTTTCCCGGATTCTGCGAGCCTGGGAATGGCTGGCCGAATGTGGGGACCTGGTCTCCTGTGTCCTGTGCAGTTCAGAGGAGTCTTCAGATTCCTCCTTGCTGCCAGGATTTGATGGGTACCCCCCCCACTGACCTAATTGGGCAGAGGTTTTCAGGATGCCCTTAATGGGCCTACTCTCCTGGGGTTCCCCATTAAATTGCACTGTGCTGGGGTGCCCATACCCGGATGCCCGCCCCTCCATACCTGGGTGGTACTGGCCTATGAGCCCCATACTTTTGTCTGGATAGTAGTCTGCCATCCCTGTGGCCCGGTGCTCATGTGCGCCAGGGAATATGGGGGTGGCAGAGTCCAGTGACTGAGAGGTATGAGGGCCTCTGGTACTAGGGCTCCTGAGGTTATGCTCCGGAGCTTCCCTTTCCCAGCGAACCTCATCTCTATCCGCCCCTGCTCCCTGTTGCAATGCAAGAGCCTGCATTTGTGCCTTCAGTTCCTCAGTTAAGGCCTTACTAGACTCTATCAGTCTCTCCTGCATCGCTACCTGTTGCTGGAGCCTATCATTGTGCTGGCAGAGAGCCTCATTCTCTCTCTGTGTTTCCTGATTGGTCCTGGAGCACTGGGCCAGTCTTTGCTGCAGGAGGGTTACCTCCTGAGCTGTGTCCCTATTGGCCTGCTCCTTTCTTGCTAGAGCATCCTCCACCCTCCTGGTGTGCTCTAACAAGTTCTGGTGTTCTTTTTGGAGGTCACCCAGTCCCTGGTGGGCCAGGTGATTTTCTTCCATTTTTCTTTTTAAATGGCAGACTTCCTGGCCTAAGGCGTCTCTTTCCTGACTAAGAGCCTGCATTTGTGCCGCCAGGTCGTCCCTTTGCCTTTGGAAGGCACCAGCTTTCTGGCGTTCTTCATCAAACTCTGCCTGGGTATCCAGGTCTTTCATAATCAGCTTGTTGCTCTCTACCTTCACTCTATCTAGATGACTTTGCAGGGTGGCTACCTGCTCCGTGCATGCCCTGTTAAAGTCTAATTGTTGCTCCAGCTTTTTCTGGCTCTGCAGTAAGGAGTCCAAACTGTCTTGGTGCTCCTTCTGCAGGGCCAGAAATCTAGTATCCTGGTCAGCCTTTTCCTGTTGCAGTATATCCATGTCCTCTTTTATTTTAATGATATACTGCCTACTGTCATTTTCTGACTCCTGGCTCCTGAGCAGCCTCTGCTCAGAAGAGTCCAGCTCAGATTGGGCCTTCTGTAATGCCAGCAGTTGCCGACTCGCCAGATCTTGGCCTTCAGCACATTTGTCCTGCATGGCTCCCATATGTAAATATAAATATGCCGCTACCCTGGCAATCTTGTTGTGCTCATCCTTGGCCTTAGAGGACATATATAGTTCACTCAGGGCCACATGTAAGGGACCCTGGTCTCTCCATATATCTGACCCTGTTTCTGTGATTTGGGGTGTGATGGCCTGCAACCAGCCTGTTTGGTCCTGGTGAGTCCACTCACCTCTCACAAATAACTTATGTAAGAAGTGCTCTCTGGCTATTTTCATGTCTACTAAGGTCGTCATTCTAGAGATTGGTCTCTGTCCTGACTTACAGAAGTTTGTATTTTATTTTTGCAAAACAGACCTTTTCCTAAGAGCGTTCCTTTGAGAAGTGCTTTACAGCGTAACACAGCGTGTGCTCCGACCGGATATGTGTATCTGGTCAGCTGGCACGCTGTATTAATCTGCACAAGTGATAGATCTAATCCAAACGTCCCGGACGAGCCCCCAATTTTTAAGAGGATTCAATTTAACACTACAGCTAAGTCAACGCCTAGTCTATAATACTGAATGAAAACCCTTATTGATATAACTTTATGTCCAGTTCATGCGTTCTGGATGACTACCCCTATATAACACCCCTCTCTTGGAATCCTCCTGACCCCACTGAGCCAAGAAGTAGTTCTGTTTTGCAAGTTAAAAGGTTTAATTGATAATTTAAACAATATATATATATATATATCACACTTTATAATACATTAATAATTGAATAGCACACTTAATCTGATATGATAAAGATTAACAACAGAGAATCTGGCACTGGCACACTTCTTGATAATCACTAAGGAGTTGACATGAAATGGATAAGATAGCAACAATACTTTTATGGTTTCAAATGGATGCAATGTGGAATGAAATGCAGTACAGAAAATAACTTGATAGGATTTCAGCAAAAGACAATGTAATCACTTTCTTGGACAATTCACCCCCCCCCCTTTTATGCAATGCAGGGAAATGGAAGGAAGGCACACAATTCTCAGAAATTCAATCAAATGTGATTCAGTTCACCCAGCAACTTAGACTACAGACGTTGATAACACAGGCCCAAACGCTTTTAAAGGTGCTGGCAATGTAGAAAAAAATATGCTAAAATGCTTTTAATTCCCTCTAGGAGGTTCAGGGTGAGTGAAATCAAGTTAATATTAGTCCAGGCTCACTTTAGCAATGATTCAGGGATAATTAGCAGGTTAAACGAATTTCTGGCAAATGGAAGGCAAGCAGCAGCAGATTTTTACACGTGGAGAAATTGGCAAATCGCGGCAAAATTCGCGAATGCGCCGGGCGCGATTACAGAGGAACTACAAGGACTATCACTATCCTTTTGGGGTCCTAGGAAAGCCTAGGATCTCAGCTTCCAGATGAAAGTTACTGCAAGTCTCTAGCAGAAACGGTCACGGAGATATGAGCGATTAAATAAAGGTCGTTTTTTAGATTTGAAATTTTAAAGTTCAAAAAGACAAGTGCAGCTTGCAGCTAGAAAATCACAGGTGACAGCTTTACAAATGACAGGTGACAGTTAGGAGACAGTTCTACTTAGATTAAAATAGGATTGAATTATATTATTTTAACTAAGAGATTGGTTCTGCACAGTTTTCTAGGTACTCACACTATATTCTTGAGTGAAATGGGCCTCGCCATGGATCTGGTCAGGTTTTAGACTGGACTCTGGTCTCTGCACTTCACAGTGATCTGGGTCAGCTCTCTCTGGTTCTGCTAACAGGTCAGCTCTACTCTGCTGGTCTGGTCTGGGTCTCTGAAGGTTGATGGAGGTAAAGTATGGATTTTCCCGGCAGAGCTTCCAGCTGCAAATGGATTTGAAGGTCCCTATCTGTCCTGTCTCTCTGCTTTTATGTGTTTTGAAAATGGGTGTGTGTGAGCAGCATCACTAGCCAGCCCCTCTCCACTTATCATTGGCCAAGCTTTCATTTCTCCCCTGATTGGGGCAGCTAAGTTGTGTCAGAGTGATGTCATTTTACAGCCTGCATAAAGTCCACTCCTCCTGTCAACTTGCACACAAATCTAGATTTGAACCAAATACATATTTCATAGCTACACAGTGGTTTGAAATTACATGCACCCATCACATATCACAGGAGGTATACCCTGTTCCCACTCTGCTCTTCCTGGGGGCTTGCATTCAGAAATGGCGATATTTTGCACTTTTTAACTGGTTTGCAATCCCGGACATTACCCCAAATTTACACACATGTGCGCAAGGAGTATGGACATTAGTTGATGAAGTGTCAGATTTTTCACATGCACACATTTTGAGTAATATCCTCTTTTCAGCTAAAACCCCCCTGAACATGCCACCGGTTCTAAAAACCTCTTAAAATGTGGGCAGAAAAATCACAAGAATTATGGTGTCATTTATAAAATTTTCACAAGTCCGCTCTATGAGTTATTCATCTTTTTCTAAAACCATATTCTGGCTATAGAGGTGTGTCTTTTCATGTCACATGGTACAGAAACCAGTCTTTCCAGTTTCTGCCAAGCTCAGAGACCCTGCCCCTCCCAGCTTCTGCCAAGAGGAAGCTCCATTTACGACTCCCGCCAATAAAACATTTGCCTGAGTCAGGACAGGGCTTTGTTCAGAGCTCCTGTATTCTGTGGGGGCTCCCCTTAATTCAATTATCAGAGAGATGGCATATCCTTAGTGTGGCCAGCAAAAGGCAGATAGGCCTGGGAACACAGCTGTGACTCAAGTGTCACTCCTGATGGGGGTAGTTGTCAGGCAGAATTCAGTTTCTCAAGCCAGGTTTCAGATAAAATGTCACTTTTTGTTCCCCAGTTTAAGTCAAGACATTTTTTTTACATATGCAGCTAGGATGCTGATTCTAAGTTTAAAACTATGACATTTAAACAATTGCAACCTATGTGACACTCAAAAGTAGGTCACTCAGTCAATTTAAACACTTAGATTCTTAGTGTCTTTCAGTCCAAATTTACTTAAACTGCTGAAATCCACAGCTCAGCCAGTCTTGTTATAAACCTTCAAGTCACTTCAGAATATAACTTTACATTGGATCCACCTCTCAGTAAGTCTTTCTTTGGCTTGCTTTGGGTTCATTTATTCAGTTTTCTACAAAATCTGGTGGTTTTAAAACGCCGGCTTTTGGATAGTGGTGAGTACTGGTACTGCACCCCTTTTTGGGATTTAAGAAAATGAATTCCCAACAGTTATGGGTTTGCTTTTGGCAATCAGCATTGCCACTCCCAATGGTTTCAGACTACTGTGTGGGTAGTCCAATGGTGGTTTTAGGCAGTGTCCTTCTGTGCCCATAACATCGGCAAAAATGAGTGGCAGCCTATTCTTCATGCATTTCCCTGTGCATTTTCTGGGAAGCTCTGGCCATCATGATGTTTTCCATGTCAATACTGCACAGTTTTGAGGTAGGGCTCGGATGCATGGGTAAATACATCCCACAGCGTCCATGGGACATCAAAGGTTTTTACTGTGTTGTATGTAGTGGGAGAGGGGCCTACGGAAGTCAACGAAGGTGAGGGTTGGGGGAAATGGGGTGTCTTCCCACAGATAATGATTTCTGTTTTTCTTGGGTTGAGGAGGAGGTGATTAGCCATCATCCAGTGGTTGATTTCTGTCAGGTATGAGGTGAGATGATCTGGGTGTCATCTGCATTGTTGTAGCAAGTTAGGCCGTGTATCAGGATCTGTGCGTTCAGATGTGAGGCTCACCTGTGTTTTCTTTTGGAGTTGGTTTACTTGGGTTTTTCTCCTTGCATGATTTCTGTTTGGTGCAGGTCTCAAGAAGAAAGAGGCCGGCCTCCCCAGATGCCACCTTGCCTGAGGGAAAACACTCTGGCAAAGGGACACCTGGAAGACTGCCAGAACAGGAAACCCTCAGAGAGGAAAAGCCTGTGTGTGAGTGACCGGGCAGCAGCGGCTTGAGAAATCTGCTGATCGAAAAGCTGAATGGAAAGGATGGCCACAGAAGGAATGGAATATCACAGGAAACCAGGAGGACAGAGAAAAGGAATGGGGAGCAAGGAGGGACAACAAATGAGGAACAAGGTAACAGCTAGGAGCCAGGTACCTGCAAACCAAGCGTTGAGATGCACTGAGCTCTAGCAGTGCCTGACTATGAATCCGCGGGCCCTGGTGAATAGCTAGGAGACTAGACCCTTTCGCCAATTTCAAGGTGTAAAAACCGGGTGCCATGTTTGGTGGGAAAATGACACAGTTGACTTGTGAACAGTGTCTCCAGGCAGCCCACAAGACCAGGAACAAAAAAAGGTATGATATGATATGATATTGTTTGGCATTTATGACGCGCATGTACACAAGTGTTTCTAGGTGCGACAAGACAAGGAGGGGGAAACAAGGGAGGACAAAATAATGATCTTACTAGACCTTGTGTCATTCTGATTGTGCAAGTTTGGGGAAGAGGGAAAGGGGGAAGTACCAGGGGCGGAGGGGCAGGGGGAAGTGCAGTTATCTCCACAAGTGCAGCCAGCGGGCGACTCTTAAGTGCAAAGAGAAAGGACTGTAGAGTTGCAGATACAGACCCTTAAGTGCAGGGGAGCCGGGAGGCAGTACAAGGGCAACTGGACATGCAGGATCCTGGGCCCGAGTTCAGAGGATGACCAGGTGACCAGTGCATGGAGCAGTGGGGTGCATCAGCAGGGGAGAGGAAGCGAGAAAGCAAAAGCAAAAATGAAGGTGTTGAGTTGCTTCCGGAACCGGAGGTGGTTCTTCTCACATTTGAGAGAGACAGGGAGGCTGTTCCAGAGAGAGGCTGTCATGCCGCGGCAGGGTTGGCGGAAGTGGAATCGCTGGCGGTTCTGTCCGCCGTAGCATTCCGCTCCTCGTCTTCCGTTTTCCGCTCTAGTCGTTGTACGCGTCCGTGACCCGGAAGTATAAAAATCCTCACTTCCGGGTCGCATACGCGTTGCAATGTTTCCGGGTTTCCTCCTGTGTTGCTGCTGCTCCATCTCCCGGTGATATTCTTGACTTTCTGCATTTAGTTTCGCTGTTTTTCCACTCAGCTGTATTCCACCCTGCCCAGTGCTTGGTCTCGTCCTTGTCTAGCCTTTTTCTCCTTATTTTCCTTTTCCTTCCTTTTTTCCTTGCTAATTCTTTCCCCTTTTTTCAAATTGAATCTACCGGTTGCCAGACCCCTGCCTGCCTACCGGACTGCCTGTGATTATCCCCGGTATCTACTTGATTCTACCTGTTGCCAGACCTTTTGCCTGCCTACTGGACTGCCTGTGATTATCCTTAGTATCTCATTGAACTTACCTGTTGCCAGACCTTTTGCCTGCCTACTGGACTGCCTGTGATTATCCCCTGAGTCCGTTGGATCTACCTTATTCAGATTCGGTGCCTGCTCATCGGATTGCACTCTCTTCAGCTAACTCGTCTTTTGGGATCCTCCACCTGCAATACTACGTCTAGGGGTTTTTTGTGCCTTCCGGCTTTTTTTCCCCTGTGAGGCGTTCTCGGTAGGATAACCCCCGTTGCCCCTATCTTAGTGGCACGGTGGCATCCTATCGAGGGCGTCCTTATCTTCACAAGAAAAAAGAGAAGCCTCCACGACATAAGGACGGAAGGATTAAGCAGAAAGAGGAAGGTGAGGAGTTGGGGGAAGGGGGAGAACTTGTCATCTCATCAGAAGAAGAAGACATAACCAACAATCGTGACAGTTTGCAACGCCTACAAGAAACTGAGATGGCTACCCCCCAACAAGTTCAGGAACTAGTAGCCGCAGTCCAAAACCTTAATTTGGAGGTCCAGAATCTTAAGACAACCAACGCAGCATTGCAACTAAGAATGAATGAACGGGAGCGACCCTCGGCAGACCTACCTTCATACCCTTTGGTTTCAGGCAAGTTTGATGGATCACCGAAACGAGTCAAGGAGTTCTTAGATGCCTGCAATCTACACTTTACCTTCCGTCCGCAGACCTTCACATCAGATCATGCCAAAGTAGGATTCATGATTACCCATATGACGGGTAATGCCCTGGCGTGGGCCACCCCTTTGGTTAATCAGCCAGATCCTGTGCTGCAGAACTACAATGATTTCAAGACCCTGCTGCAGCAAACATTTCTACGCACAGAAAGCACTTTTATGGCCTCGGAGGACCTCTTAGATATCCGCCAGGGAAACACAGATCTTCTCTCCTACATCACTACGTTCAAACAGATAGCCGCCGAAGCTGGCTGGCAGGAACAAGCCCAATATGCCATCTTCCGTCGAGGGTTGAGAGAGGAACTCAAGGACGAACTAGCTCGTATCGACCGTCCATCCTCCTTTTCAGATCTCATCACGGCCACTCTTCGGATCGATTTCCGACTCTCGGAACGACGGTCAGAAAGAAAGAAGAACAAACTCTACAGTCTCCCTCCCTTAGAAGCCCAGATACCATCTTCTCAACCACCTTCACGCCAAGGCAAAGAAGAACCGATGCAGATCGGTACTGCTCGTGCACCACTCACCCCGGAAGAACGGAAGAGACGACGGGATGGCAACATGTGCATGTATTGTGGAGCCTCTGACCATCTGTTACGGAACTGTCCTAACGTTCCTCCGAGGCGTTCGGGAAACGAGCGCCCTCGGTGAGTATGGGGACGCACTCCCGAGGGGCCATTCCTAGTCCTTATGCAACTTTGTCAATAGCCTCTTCTGGTTTACTAGAGGATTCTAGGTTGATGGTTCTGTCAGTCACTCTTACTGTAGGCAGGACCGAAGTCCCAACTCAGGCTTTACTAGACTGTGGTGCAGCCGGCAACTTCATAGATACCTTGTGGGCTAAGCAAAAAGGTATAACTCGTCTGGCCAAACAGGAGGATCAGAAAGTCGAAGGAGTGGATGGGGAACCTTTGATTTCCGGCATGATCACGCATACCACTGAGGAATTACAACTATGTATCCAGCAACATACCGAAAGGATCTCGTTTGACATAATCCGAGCAGCCCATTTTCCTATCATACTAGGGATAAGCTGGCTACGAAAGCACAACCCTCACATTGATTGGGCAAAGAACGTACTCTGTTTTCAGTCCACCTTTTGTAGATCCGAATGTCTGCCTGAACCAATGTTTGAGACAGTACAAACTACCAATGTTTACGACTCCAGACTCATCCATTGTCTTCCACACCATCTACAAGAATATACAGAGGTAGTAACAGAAAAGACGCCTAGTGATCTTCCTCCACACAGTCCAGAAGACTGTTGTCTGGATCTTGTTCCTGATGCACTGGTACCGTTTGGTAGGATGTTCCCTTTATCCCTCATAGAAAAACACTTCCTCTGGGAATATTTGGATAACAACCTGGCCAACGGACTTATAAGACCTTCAAAGTCACCAGCTGGAGCTTCACTGTTTTTCATCCCGAAGAAGGACACACAAGAACTGAGACCCTGTATTGACTACAGGGGTCTAAACAAGGTGACCATAAAGGACAGATATCCCATGCCTCTTATCACCGAAATTATTCTAGCTGTTCATGGCGCCACAATCTTCACAAAATTGGATCTTCGGAATGCATACCATCTCCTCCGGATCCACCAAGGGGATGAATGGAAGACCGCGTTTAGGACCCCTTATGGGTTGTACGAATACCAAGTGATGCCCTTTGGGCTTGTGAATGCCCCATCTGTGTTCCAGCGCTTTATGGACCGGCTTTTTTCGGACTTGCTGTGTCAGACCACGATTGTCTATCTCGATGACATACTGGTTTATTCAAGAACTCCGGAGGAACATGTTGTCCATGTCAAAGAGACAATCACCTCTCAGTCAAATTAGACAAGTGTGTTTTTTCTGCAACATCTATCCCATATTTGGGTTTCATATTATCAAGTCAGGGTGTAGCCATGGATCCCCGCAAAGTTTCTGCCATTTTGGAATGGCCTTCACCTAAATCTATCAAGGAGGTACAAAGATTTTTAGGTCTGGCAAACTTTTACCGGAAATTTATATCCAACTTTTCCCACCGGATTGTACCTATTACCACGCTACTTAAGAAGAGCTCCAAACCATTCTTTTGGTCCAGCGAAGCTGAGGATAGCTTCCACAATCTCAAGGAAGCCTTCTGTACCGCCCCCATCCTTCAGCAGCCAGATCAAGACCGGCCTTTCATCGTCGAGACAGATGCATCTTCATCAGCTATGGGGGCAGTTCTTTTGCAGGAACATCAAGGTGAGGAACATCCAGTCTCCTATTTCTCCAAGACTCTAAATGACAGCCAAAGGAACTACTCAGTCATAGAGCGTGAATTATTGGCCATGAAGTCAGCCTGCTTAGAGTGGCGTCATCTCCTACAAGGAGGTAAACACCCATTCTCCATCAGAACAGATCACAGAAATCTACAAGTTCTGCGACAGTTCGAGTGCTACAACACAAGACAGGCCCGCTGGGCTCACTTCTTTGCCCAGTTCGATTTCAACATTACCTACATCCCAGGGCCACAGAATATAGTCGCGGATGCTTTGTCTCGCAGAGGAGACTATGTGACCGAATCCGACAGGACGCCGGATCTTATGTTCCCCTTGACGAGGAGAATAGGTGTTCTGTCCACTTTCTTGAGACAAGTGAAAGAAGCTTCAAAGGGGGGTTTTGAGTCGGAGAGTCACCTACAAGACCTCGTCTATGAAGTCAAGGAAGGACTCTACTTCGTGAAAGGAAAATTATATTTACCCACTTCAGAATTTCGGAGACTGGCATTAAGATGGTGTCACGACTCCAAGTTGGCGGGTCATCGAGGTATTAAGGGCACATTGGAATTTCTACAGAGGCACTATTATTGGCCAGTGATGCGCCAAGACGTGGCCAGTTACGTACAATCCTGTGTGACCTGTCTTCGCAGCAAGAGTTCTCGTCTAAGACCTTTGGGCCTTTTGAGGCCTAATCCTGTTCCCGACGGTCCTTGGGAAGTTGTATCTACTGATTTCATCGTGGACTTACCTCCTTCTGAAGGAAGCACATGCATCATGGTGGTGATCGATTACTTCACAAAAATGGCTCACTTCTCCCCATTACCAGGGGTACCAACAGCAGCAGCCATGACCGAGACATTCATCAAAGATGTCTTTCGTCTCCATGGAATACCAAAGAAGATCATCTCAGATCGAGGTAGCCAGTACACTTCTCGTTTCTGGAAACATCTCTGCAACCGTTTGAGTATAGAGAGAGCTCTAACATCAGGTTTCCACCCTCAGTCAAACGGACAGACGGAACGTTTAAATGCCACCCTAGAACAGTACCTACGATGTTATGTGAACCTTCAACAGGACAACTGGGTTTCTCTACTACCCCTGGCAGAGTTCTCCAACAATAACTCTTTCCAATCTACTCTCGGTTTCACCCCTTTTGTCTGTAACTATGGCTACCATCCCCGGGCTATACTACCGGTCTCTAATGTCTCCACCTCTTTACCCACAGTTGACTCCACTCTCGCCTTGTTGAAAGACGTCCACTTACAGGCTAAACACAATCTTAGCAAGGCTCAAATGAGATATAAGGACCAGGCCGACAAACATCGAAAAGCGGTGCCTGACTGGGGGGTAGGATCTCAGGTCATGTTGTCCACAAGGTATCTACCACGATGGGCACACCCTTCCAAACTCTCCCCTAAATTTCTGGGCCCATACGAAGTCACACAAGTCATCAACCCGGTGGCCTTTCGTCTAAAATTACCCAAAAGCCTTCAAAGAGTCCACCCGGTGTTTCATGCCTCACAACTCAAACCTTTTCTTGCAGACGTCTGGTCTCGCAAAAAGAAGAAAACCCCCTTGCCTGCTACTTCGACCCAGGAGGAATTTGAGGTAGCCCAAATCTGTGACTCCCGGTATCGCCGGGGAAGGTTGGAATTCCTTATACGGTGGAAGGGGTATCACTGGTCGGAAAACTCTTGGGAACCAGCCTCTCAGGTACATGCCCCACTGTTGGTCCGCAAGTTTTTTCGCTCTCATCCGGGGAAACCGGGGGGGAGGTCTCCATAGGAGGGGGCATACTGTCATGCCGCGGCAGGGTTGGCGGAAGTGGAATCGCTGGCGGTTCTGTCCGCCGTAGCATTCCGCTCCTCGTCTTCCGTTTTCCGCTCTAGTCGTTGTACGCGTCCGTGACCCGGAAGTATAAAAATCCTCACTTCCGGGTCGCATACGCGTTGCAACGTTTCCGGGTTTCCTCCTGTGTTGCTGCCGCTCCATCTCCCGGTGATATTCTTGACTTTCTGCATTTAGTTTCGCTGTTTTTCCACTCAGCTGTATTCCACCCTGCCCAGTGCTTGGTCTCGTCCTTGTCTAGCCTTTTTCTCCTTATTTTCCTTTTCCTTCCTTTTTTCCTTGCTAATTCTTTCCCCTTTTTTCAAATTGAATCTACCGGTTGCCAGACCCCTGCCTGCCTACCGGACTGCCTGTGATTATCCCCGGTATCTACTTGATTCTACCTGTTGCCAGACCTTTTGCCTGCCTACTGGACTGCCTGTGATTATCCTTAGTATCTCATTGAACTTACCTGTTGCCAGACCTTTTGCCTGCCTACTGGACTGCCTGTGATTATCCCCTGAGTCCGTTGGATCTACCTTATTCAGATTCGGTGCCTGCTCATCGGATTGCACTCTCTTCAGCTAACTCGTCTTCTGGGATCCTCCACCTGCAATACTACGTCTAGGGGTTTTTTGTGCCTTCCGGCTTTTTTTCCCCTGTGAGGCGTTCTCGGTAGGATAACCCCCGTTGCCCCTATCTTAGTGGCACGGTGGCATCCTATCGAGGGCGTCCTTATCTTCACAAGAAAAAAGAGAAGCCTCCACGACATAAGGACGGAAGGATTAAGCAGAAAGAGGAAGGTGAGGAGTTGGGGGAAGGGGGAGAACTTGTCATCTCATCAGAAGAAGAAGACATAACCGACAATCGTGACAGAGGCCCAGGCAGAGGAGATAGATCTGCCTCCAACTCTCTGCTTGGAAAAGCATCTGACCCTCAGAGAGTTGGAGGTGGATGAGCGGAGACCTCGAGAAGGAAGATGTTTTGGAAGAGAAAGTTGGAGGTAGAGCGGTCCCAGTTCCCAGAAAGCCCTGTGGACAATGCAAAGGTTCTTGAAGTTGATACTTGCAGCCATAAGGAGCCAATGAAGAGATTTCAGAGCTGCAGAGATACAATTTTTTGGGATTGAGGCCAAGGACAAGTCTCGCAGTCCTGTTCTGGATAAGTTGTAAAGGTTGAAGAGTAGAGGCAGGAAGATTTAGACAGAGGCTTTTGCAATAGTCCAGTCTAGAGAGGACCAAAGCTCTGGAGACAGTGAACTTCTGGGGGAAAGGGAGAAAAGGAATATTACCTCTGAGGAGGAGCAGCTAATAGCTTGACTTCTTAGAGATGTCAGAGATGTGAGGAGCGAAGGAGAGGGTGGAGTCAAAGATGACACCGAGCCTCACAGGAAGGAGCAGGAAGAGGGCCCAGAGTGAGCGGCCAGAGAAATGAGGAAAGGAGGGAGTGGGTGTCCCAATGAGGAGGATCTCAGTCTTACTGGCATTACGGCAGTGATCATTGGCGGCACACCATTCCTTAATTGTGGCCAGGCAGTCTGGTATGAGAGAAGAAGCAGAGGTGGCTGAGGGAAGCTTGAACGAAGGCTGAGTGTCATCCGCATAACATGTAAAATTGGAGCAGAAAGTAGTGATGCAGTGGGCAAGAGGTGCCAGGTAGTGTTTGAAGATTCAGGGAGAGGGGTTAGACCCTGGGGAACACCACATGTAGAGAGAGAGAGGCATAGAACAGAGGAAAGACCCCAGTTGGACCTGAGAGGGTCGGTCGGAGAGAAAGGAGGTCAACCAGGCCAGGGCTTGATAAGTAATACCAAGGTTGTCCTGGAGATGATGAAGCAGGATGGCATGGTTGACTGTGTCAAAAGCAGAGGATAGGGCAAGGAGAATGAGGACAGAAGGGAGTTTAGAGTCAAGATTGGAGAGCAAGTCTTCATAGGCGTTCAGGAGAGCAGTTTCCATGCTTCTGGCAGTTCTGAAGCTAGACTGGTGGTCATGGAGGCAACCAACAGATTCAGGAGTTTGTCCAGGAAAGGAGTGATGGAGATCGGGCGATAGTTAGCCAGAGAGGAAGGATCGTCTGAGGGCTTCTTTAGGAGGGGGTGCACAAGAGAGTGCTTACGGGGAGGGGAAAATTCCAGTGGCAAAGGAGTGATTGCAGAAATTGGCCAAGGCTGGAGCAAGGGTGTTGATGACACTATGTGACACCATGTGAAAGGATAATGGCAAGGAAGGTGCTCAGGTAGAACTTAAAGAGCATGGATGATAGGGATGAAACCTCTGGTACTTCTTTGGTGACATGGCATGCGGTCAAGGAGAAAGAAGCATTAGAGTAATTTGTGATCTGTTTGTGAGGAAGGAGGATATCCCCTTCAATGCTGTATGTTTGTTTCTGTGAGGGTGCAGTGGTCAACAGTGTCAAAGGTTTCTGAGAGATCAAGCAGGATGAGTATGACACAATCTTCCGAGGTTCTTTCGAGATCATCGCAGATGGAGACTAGACATGATTCAGTTCCAAGTAGAGGTCTGAAGCCGCACTGGGCGGGGTCGAGGAGGAGGATGAATTCTGTGAAAAGGCACATCTGGGAGTAGGCTGATTGGTCAATTAGTTTGGCTATGAAATGGTAGTTTGAGATAGGCCTGTTGTTGGTCGGTAGGAGGGGGTCAAGGGAGGTTTTTTGTTTTTTTGCAGGATATCTTGAAAGAGCTGAGAATGTGCCTGAGGTGAAGGATGAGTTAATGACAGAACTTGTGATGCTGCCTGCACAGGTTGAGGAAAGGATATTTTTGGGAGAGCAAGAGGGCAGGGATCTCCCAGGGATCCAGAGGGACAGCTGCTGGCTGGTAGGGTGAGGAATTCAGTAAATCACCAAATCTTTTTGAGTTGCCCAAACACATTTCAAGCTGCTTAAGCATTCAAATATTACATAGTGTACGCATTTTGCTATTCTCCAAATCTGCTTTGTAACAGATTCCAACCTATTCTATACAGATTACAAAACACCCATCTTTACTACACAATGCATTCTTCAGTGCATCTGAAGGGATTGCCATACCTCCACAATGCCGCAAAACATTCTTCCCCACTTTATCAATCCTTACTTTTTCCTGTCACACCTACCACCTCTTTCCCATCCTTTGTATCTTTCCCCTCCCTCTTTTCCTTCCACTGAATAAATTCTGGTACCTGAGAATGAGGCTCACTACACAAATCTCCAGACAAGCCTAGGCTCTCGTGACCACCATAGTGGTGATTTAGTGCAGTATAAAAGCTTCAAAACACAACCTTTGTAGTTGTTGGGTGTTTCCTTTACCATTGTCCCCGTTTCTATTGCCAGATCTCTAAAGAATGATACCTAGTGGCAGGAAAATTAACAAACACGATTTATGGTTGTTAGCAATGAAAGTATTTTTCTGATGGTAACAACTTCTGCCATTTTGGTTAGTGTAGTATACATTTTTCTATTGACCCCGCCCACATCAAATTCCATTAAGAAAAAAGTTTCTTGAAGGCAAATAAAAATTTGATTCTTTATATAATTTAGTTCCCCTCTTCAATTAGTCATTAGTCCCTCCACCTGTTCCCCAGTGTCTCAACACTCTCCCGATAAGAGAATGCTTTTCAGAGTAGGTGTCAGGAGAATTTTACACGTGTTGTCATTCAAACAGTATACATATAGACAAAAGAAAACAACTGTATATTTTGGAAACCAATCCATTAGTGTATCTGTTGCAAAAAGGTACAGGGTGCCAAACTATTCTCCATTATCAGGCGACTGAGTATGTGTTCTTACACTAATAAGAGAACACTGTGTGGAATTGAATGCCCTTGGTGATAAATGTAGTCATGTCAGGAGAGAACTATGCAATTCATTCTACTGGGATTCTATAGCTTCCTCCCTCCCATACTCACACCAGGCCAGGGCTTAACGACATATATTTGCAAACCATGAAGACTATTACCAAATTGCTTGCCCACAAACATTGACGACAATCTATCTCTGCCCTCTCTCACAAATGAATGCTTACACGTGCTTACACATGTCCTCCTTTACACACTTTTGTTGCTATCAAGATCTAACAGGCTGTATGAGTGGATTTTGCAATAAAAATAAGCAGGAGTATTGTAATACCTAAAGCAGCATCATGTTCAGGTCTGTCCAGCCCTTCTGCTGATCTCTCCACCCCCTCTAAGTCCAAGAACATCAAATGAGGTTCTTGGATCTAGAGAGAACATTGAAGCAGCACATGTCACTAGAGAAGGTGTAGGACTGCAGTGAAGTGCCTGAAGAAAGCGCATCTCAACACTAAGCTCTGCAGCAGAACCATTTTAACTAGCAGGACTGTAGGTTGACGTTTTTCACGCTTGTTGTTTCAGGTCCTCCTGAGCAGCTACAATGAACTCCCCTAGCTTGAGTCCTGCGTGTGCCATTTACAGGTATACATGTGCTTGTTTATTGTTTGCAAATAATTTGGATGTGGGCATTCTTTTCAATATGCTCAATGAGCTCACCAAAGAGCGGTTTGCTAGGAAGGCAGAAATACACTGCACTAAAGAGGATCAATACTGGTGCTAATACTGCATTGAAGAAAAGAAAGGGTGTTGTAGGACATTTTGCACATGTACCAAAACATGTAACTAGAACACAGACAGAAACCAATGCAATTCTATGCAGGACATATACCTAGAGAATAGAGGTATAGGGGCAATCTCAAATTGTTTAGAATATCAAAGGAACAGAAAAGAATGAATAGAGTGGTTCCATCTTTGTTGGAAGAGGCTATGAGTTCCATACAGACATGAGACTTTTCTGGGGAGATTCAAATTGCTCATTGGCTTCTTTTAAGAGCATGACCTCTGAACCCCCCCCTATCTCTGGACCGCATTCTAAGTCGGCCGGTCTGGTAAAAAGTGCCCCTTTACCAGACCGGCCGACTATGGGTTTGCCGGTGAGGCACCTGGGTTACCTCCAACTAAAAGCTGGAGGTAAGCCAGGAGTGCTACTGGCCAAAAATGCCCTCAACAGCGGCACCAGTTCTGGCATTGCCTGTGCCAGTAATAATGGAAAATCCCCTATGGAGTCCTATGGGACTCCATGAATGGCGATTTACACCATCACTAACGACACCCATGATCCGCCGGACCGGGCGCCGTAAACGGTATCTACATTTGCTGGTATCCTGGTGGCTCTACTGCCAGGATACCGGCAACATTAGAATGAAGCTGATTGTCTTTAACTGTTATGTCACATGCCTGTCAAATCTTAGCATTAACACATAATATTGTTTTGAAGAGATGGCTGAAAGCAGCCTTGATTCATTTGAGAATCTTGGGGCTGTAAGGATATTTGGCGTGTTACAGCACAGAGTACAGCACTACTACACAGGTAGCAAACAGCACAGAGTACAGCACTACTACACAGGTAGCAAACAGCACAGAGTACAGCACTACTGCACAGGTAGCAATTTTTTTTTTTGCAGCACCACCACAAGGGTGCGGTGCATTGCTATATGTGTTACCAGATTAACAAGAAAAGACAGGCTATTCAGTCAAAAACGATTTTAACATATAAGATGCAAATCTATTTTTACAGTTAAAAGCACACGTGCTCATTTAAAAATGCACACTATTTTTCACCTGAAATGCCTATGGTGCGAGAGACACATTTGAAAATAACAACTAACCTTACTGATAACTAACCTGACTAATGAAACATAATCCACTAATAAAAAATGTGTCTCCACTGCAGAATTAGGCCTATTCTGAAAGTGAACTTTTAAACGCACATCCATTTTTTTTTTTCTGTTTTCTCTGCTGCCCTGTCCATATAAATACAGGAAGCAAATGGGCTCGAAAGAACAGGAAATCAGTTGGTTACAAAGTATTACTATAAAAATGAGCCATTGTGTAGAGAAGGAGGAGATGGCGTGATTAATTCTGATTGGAGCAGCGTCATAGCAAGTATCATGCTAGAGGGAGTGATCAGGTTTTTGCTGGGGGGAGTTTGAGGAAGAAGAAAGGCAGTCAAGATTTGGCAGAGCTGGGAGGAAGACCTTTTCCTGGTTGGAGCATTCCTATCTGCAAAAGCTGAGAATTCCAGGCAATGACCCCGGTTTGAGAAGGCAGGCGATCCTTTTACTGGGGTTAATCTTCAAGGGAGCCACACTCAGAAAGAGAACAGCTAAAGAAAACTTCACTGAACAGATAAGGTAATTACATAAGTGTGGGTGCTTAGTGTGTACGAGAATATGCAGTCAGTGTAGGATTCCTGTGCATGCCTTAATCAAATGCTAATGTTGCAATTTGAGTTCTGTTCTCCGCCACTCTCTTTGCAGTGTGTCATAGACAAAGCTGTTACTGTGCTGTTTTAGTTATTTCTGTAAAGAGTGAGATCGTGTTTAAATGCAACTTTTATAATACAGAAAAATATTTGAAAGCAGACGGGTGGTGTGTCTTCTATTTACCAATACAGTGCTGATGAGGGGGGATTTTTAAAGAGTGCAATTGTCATTTTGCATGATCAGATTCAGTATGAACAGTTGTGAGTGATTGTAGCATAGCTTGTTGGAGGTACATGAGCCAACGGGAAGAGAGACTCTCTGGACATAATTCCCTACCGTATATAAGGTAGTGGAAATTACCACATATAGCTCTCTGTCGTAAATAAGTCAGTGAGATTGCCCATGGTGGCACACTAACACTGAAAATGTGGTATTCCTGAAATGTAGGCCTGAGGTCTCTCTAGTGATTACACGAAAAATCTAAGCAAAGATAAGGGATTCTGGACATTGGGGCCACCAATAAAACAAGGGAATAATGCTCACCAAAATACCACCAAATACGCATACCAACCACGCACACCAAATATGCATGTCTGGGTGCTGAAATAATGCATGTCCACTGTATTATTGTTGTACAGGGCCCAATCTGAATACGAGGAGTGATTATTGCTAAGTTATTTTTCGGCGGTAATAAAATACCGTCAGGCCCCAAATCTCCACAAAATACCCAACATATTTATGGTGCGTTGCAGGCCGGGAACGTGATCATAGAGTACCTACTGGGCGTGGCAAGCGTGTCTCACACTGCCATTTGCACATTAAAGGGAACCCATTTTATAATAGCAGTGTGCCACTAAAAACGAATTTCAGAATGTCACAAAGGGAAACCACATTCTCAGATCTAGTGCAATATTTAGAGGCAAAGTTATTTGCACATGGGAATTGGTCTTCGAATAGCACGTTAGAATGGAGTAACCGCATTCAGGGTGAGGTGCAGAAAGAAAAACTAGACAATATTTTTGCAGAAGGCAGCATAATTCAGGTCTGCCTTACAAGATTATTGAATGCAGCCGATAAAAGTGCAGAGAAAGACTGTTTAATACGGCTATGCGGCAAAATATGGTTTATTTTAAACAAGTCCCTGCGAATGCAAGAGAATGATACTCAGCTAATTAACAGGTTAAAGACTGAATTAGAGGGGGCAAGTAAAAATCAGGAAATGTTGAGAGCAGAATTGGATGTATGCCAAAAAGACATGCAATTAAAATGCAGAGATTTTGATACTCAGTTATCCAAAAGCAAGAAACAATTTGAAGATAGTGAGCAAGAATTGGCACACTTAAAAGCCTTAGTGGATCACATTAGGCAGGATAAAGATGAGGTTGTTTCAGAAATGCAGATTTTACAAAAAGAACATTGTGAAAAAGAAGGTGATCTCCAGAGTGCAGAACAAGAAATGATTAAAATGATCCAAGAAAGAGACAAGAGAAATAAAGAGTTCAATGAATGCCAAATGCAAATTTGCGAAATGCAGGAGGTGATTAATAAAATGAGTGATGAAAATAATTATTTGCAAAATGAAGCAACCAGACTCCTTAAAAAGTGTAAGGACTTAGAACAGCAAATGTGCATTCCCAGGTCCCAGGAGAGGCGGCAGGGTACCACATTCAATGGAGTGGAGGTGAATTCTAGCTCTGCCCAAAGAGCTAGTGCTCCAGTGACTGGGCCGGTGACTGAACTTGGTTGCAGCGCCCTTGGGGGATTTGATACTCCCATTGGGGGCAGCCACCAATATCATACACCTGAAAATAGGATTGAATCACAAAATAGTGCAATTCCATGCATTGCAACAAGTACCCCCATAAAAATAATGAAATCCATTAAAGCCCTGATCAAACCATTTAAAAAGGGAGGTGAATGCTGCATTGAGGATCACTTAGAAGCGGTGCATGACATTTTTAAAGCACTCCAGATACCTAAGGAACAGTACAGACAATATTTTCATTTAACTTTAGATGCCCCGACGGCCAGCATCATAAGGGGATTAAATGAACAGCAGAATATGACATGGCTGGAGTTTGAAAAAGAAATTAGGCGTCATTTTTCTCCTTTTCAGTCATTGCAGGAGGCAAAGAAAGTCGCGTACACAATTACTGCTGGACCTAATACATCCCCTCGCCAATTTTTACAAGACTTAAAAAGAGCATTCTCTCGCTTTGATGTATCTTTTGACTCAAATTCCAATGAGTTTAAAACTGCATACTTCTATGGGCTACAGAAAGACATCATATCCCAATTGGTCCGTGAATTTGACCGTGAAAAGTCCCTTGAATGGATTGTACATCAAAGCACAAAGCTATATGAGGTACTCTATTGTCAGGGTAGAGAAAGTGATAAAATGAAAGATACTAGGCCTAAATCTAAAGAACCCTCAGCCACAGTAATGGAAATCAGGTCAGCCAAAATGTCCCTTGAGTCTGCTCAAAGTCAAGGTAAAAATAATGTGACACCTGAACAAAGGGGTAATCAACAAAGATCGCCATTTCCTGTACCAATGTTCCAAACACATGATCCTAGTAATAGAGAGAGCTACATCAGCCCTAGGTATTTAGGGGATAGACCCCGGGTAGGATATCGGCCTGATATGGCAGGTATGAACAATAACCAGAGACAAAATCAGGATCAAAGAAATGATGGTCCCTACCAGTCATTGGGGACACAGAGTAGGTTTGATCCCAACACCATGATATATGGTAATCAGGATAGGCCCCGATATGTGGATCGATTTACTGATAATGGAAATCAACATAGGGGCCAGTACCCACAATCTGAGAGACAGGACATGAGGCAAAACGTGAACTACAGTCCACGCCAGTACAATGATTCCCCACCAGGGGACTATAATCAAAGGATGGGTGCAACCCGCTCCCCTCCACAAATGAATCAAGAGTTCAGAAACCATCCCAACCAACATCAATCACCTGAGAGGTATCAGAATAGATCCAATCAGGGGGAAAACAACCAATATCGACCTAGGCCACAGAAAGAGGATCCTAGAGAGATGGAAAGGTTCCAGTGCCTTGAGGCCCAAGTGAAAATGTTAGCTGAGCAAATAGGAAAGCTCTATACAGCGCAAAAACAACCTTCCAAAGAGGGGGCTGATGGCCATAGCAATGACCGGGGGGCTTCCGAAAAGTGACTAAGTACTCATGATAACTGCAGTGCCAAAATGACAGATTGCTCTGATATAATTTTGCATAACGACTCTGAGATGCCTAATGGATTAAAAATGAAAGTACCAGTAAATGAAATTGTGACAGAAAGTGCAAATACTTCTAAAAAAGAGGTACGGTTTAACTTAGAGCTAAATAAAACAGTAAAGATTTGCACAAATGAAAAAGAAACATTAGGAATTCCAAAAGAACAAAGGAACAGATTTAAGAAAAATGACTCATGCATGGGGAATACCAGTGAACAGGGAGTAAGTGGGGATGCTATAGCTCCTTCCCTGGGCAAGCAAAACAATGACCAAACACAGACAGAAAAAGGAAATACTCACAAGGAGGGTACAAGTCAATCACCTGAAGAATTCTTTGAGCCACATATTTTTGAAGAGGCTGAAAGGGCTGGTATTACACTAAATGATCACAAATGCACAGAATTAAAACATGACAAATTGCTGAATGATGTTGTTATACATGTTCAGTTGGAGGATTGTAATGTGGTCTCTGATGTTACCCAGATGGATGGGCGAACAGTGGCCACACTCCAAAAAACCTCTGAACATGGAGAAATGAATAAAATCTCTCGCACAGAAATGGGTAAAAAGGAGGGAAAAATGTCTTTTCATTTACCAATGTGCTTAGCCAAAAGTGAAAAAGACCTGAGAAAGGTGAGCCCTGAAATCAGTAAGAATTCACATTTCTTATGTGTATTAGAGGAAGTTGAGGACAGATATTATGCACCCGTCACTGTAGAAGAAAAATGCCACACCTTTGCTATGATTGACACTGGCGCACAGGCCACAATTATGTCCAAGGAGCTGGTAAAGAGTATCAATGAAGGGAGACCTCCACAGAGTCAGATCACAGTGAAGGAAAATCAAGGCCCAGTGCATAACTTTAATGGGGAGGAGGTGCCCATCATAGGTGTAACTGAGGTTGACATAAAAATAGGAAAGCACAGAATGAAACAAGAGGTATTGATCACATCTATTTGTGAAATTCCATTTCTGATGGGGACAGATTGCCTGAAAAGATTGTCTCCGCTCATAGATGGGGTGAATGGAGTGCTGTGGTCCTTAACCAAAAAACCATTGAGGCCTAAGAAACTAAAATCACAAAACAGCAATATAAATGAATGTCACACCGTTGCCAAAACAAATGATGCTGTGGAGGTATATCTCCAGAATAGCTGCATACCTAGTGTCACTGTCATATTAATGTGTCAAGACAAAATGCAGAGCGACAATGAAAAACTACCTGTACAAATATACTTGGACCCAAGGAAAGATTGGCAGACTGCCATAGATGAGCACACATTATGTTTTTATCTTAAAGAGAAAACGTGCAAACAGAATATTGCTCCTAAAACAGATTCAGAAAAACACATTACCACTCTGGCAGAAATACACATGGAAGATGAGCAACCATGGGTTCATGTTGGTATAAATGATTATCTTAAAACAATAAAAGCCACTTTAGCGCTTGAACATGAAAGGAGTTTCATTAATGAGAAATTGTTGCAAAAAATTATGGAGAGGGAAGAAATCCCGAAATTTAGGATTAAAAACCAATATGTTTCTGGCTTGGACAGTCCAGATTTTGAAAACCGAATTGCAGGCAGATGCATGCTTAAAATTAGCATTGGGCAGAAAACAATTTACCATAATGTCTGGATAGTGAGTGGAGCACAAAATGAATTTTACATGGGAAATGACATCATGCACAGAATGTGTATGGTGTTAGATTTCCTTAATCAAAAAATATGGTCACGCCTAGGTGGTCCGGCACCTGAATTTGAAGACAAAAGAAGGGCTTATCATTGCGCACAACTGGTTCCTTATGCAATCGAATTACAAATGAGGAAAAATACTATTATTCCTGCATTTACAAAACAGTTTGCAATAACACTGAAATGCAAAAATGGACAGCAGATGAAAGGCTCTGATGCATTTGTATGCCTGAATGAGTCCATAAAACAGCAAGGCCTGGATTATGAATACATTCCATTGGTAGACATTGGTGAGGGATCTGTAAAAATCATGGTAAATAATAAAGGTTGTCAGGATATTCATTTAGAGGAAAACTCCCCATTAGGAATGGCCATACAAAAATCACATTATACGGCAGATTTAAATAACATGGTGATTGGGAATATTCCTGAAAAATATGTAGATGCCAAGGGCGAGTTGCCAGAACACCTGGACTCTCAGCCCAAAGGAATATTTAAAATTCATTCTGTGTATCCTTATGATTCAAATGAGACGGTGTGCTGCCATCAAGAGGATTGCATAATATTTAATTTAAATGAAAATGAAACAGAAAATCAGCCCATTGAAGTGGAAGCTGATATGCCAAAATATTTAAAAGTGGCAGCTTTACAAAAAGACACAGCCACACAGTTAGAAGAAAGCGCCGAGATTCCCTTACCAGAAGATTTTCCGGAATTTTCAAAAATGGTAGAAGAGCAGGTCTCCTTAGCGGATGCATGTGAAAGCGATAAGGATAGGGACAACCTGAGGGAAATATTTATGGAGTTTAAGGATGTATTTGCAAAAGATGCTTATGACTGTGGTTTAACTGATTTACATGTGGCCACACTACCAGAAGGGTGTAGCAGAAACCCAGTGTTTGTACGCCAGTATAGACTACCGCTGGCATGTTTAGAATCATTGGCAGAGATTATTAAAAATTTGGAATCACGGGGAATCATCAGGCCCATTCATAGCACATCCATTACACCTATTTTAGGTGTATTGAAGCCAAATGGTCAATGGCGGCTATGTGCAGACTTGAGAGAGTTAAATAAAAGAGTACCAATATCTAGATGGCCACTGCCATTCATTGATCAGGGCCTAGCTCAGATACATGGTTCAAATGTATTTACCACATTAGATCTCACCTCTGGATATTGGTGCGTGCCATTGGCAGAGGAGATACAGAATTTATTTTCCTTTACATTTGACAGGACTCAATATGCCTGGCTTAGAGCTCCGTTCGGGTACATCAATAGTGGGAGTGAATTTGGCATATTTTTGAGAAAGGCCATGCCGGATGCAGCGGAAAGAGGAACAATAGTTTATGTGGACGATGTCCTGATAAAAAATGAAAGTTTGAAAAGCCATTTTGATGAAATAAGACATGTACTTGGCGAATTGCAGAAAGCAGGCGCCAAAGTATCTTTGCAAAAAGCACAATGGTGCAAGAAAAAAGTGAACTTTCTAGGGCATGAAGTGACTGAACATGGGCTAAATCCACAAAAGAAGAAAATAGAGGCCATACAAAGATTAAAAGATCCTAAAAATGTGAAAGGAGTAAAAAGTTTATTAGGGATGACAGGCTATAACAGAAAGTTCATTGAAAATTATGCAGAAATCACTCAACCATTGACTAAACTGCTTAAACTGAATACTCCCTGGAAATGGGTAAAGGGGCAGTCTGATGCAGTGGCTAAATTAAAGGAATGTCTTGTAAAGGCACCATGTTTAGCATACCCCATAAAGGACAGGGATTTCTTTATAGAAATAGGTTTTTCTGAACATTGTATGTCAGCAGTGTTATCACAAAAACACGATTTGAATCACAAAACCATTGCATATGCAAGTAAGGCATTTTCCCAAGTTGAAATGAAATTTAATGAATGTGAAAAGGCCCTATTAACCACTGTGTGGGCGCTACAACATTTCCGCCCCATTGTTCAGGGAGAAAAGGTGATTATTGAAACAAATCATCAACCTTTGCAATTTTTAGAGAGTAAAAGAATTAGATCAGGAAATCTAGCACAATCCAGAATCACTTCATGGACGCTGGCATTACAAGGTTTTCCCGTAGAAGTGAGATATGGACAAAATAAAAAGAGCCCAATTGCTCAAGGGTTAGCTGACTTACATGACTGTGCAGCTGAACAAATACCAAATGAAATGGAAGTGGAAACTAGTTTGCAGGAATTTGAACAATCACCATTCAAAGCTTTTGATGAAAAAACATGCAAGGATTTGCCAACTGTATATGTGGATGGTTGTGCTTTTCACATTGAAAATGACAGTAATAAACAGCTAGTGGCAGGAATAGGAAATGTCTGGTTGAAATGTGAAGGTGTCCCCAGTATAGGGATGAGGATTGGAGATAGGAGCAGTCAGGTGGCGGAATTGGCAGCCATTTATAAAGCAATTGCTACTGCAGTTGATAAAAAGTTCAGTGAAATTGTCCTGGTGACTGATTCTGACTATGCACGGAATAGCTTTGTGGAGTATTTGCCTGGTTGGAAAGCAAGAGGCATGGTTACATATAACAAAAAGCCACTTAAGCATGGAAAAATGATACAAGCCATAGACAAATTGGTGTCAGAGAATGAGTTAACAATATACTGGAGAAAAATTTGTGGGCATTTAAAAACACCAGGAGAGGATAAGGAGGGAAATGATAAGGCAGACCACCTGGCTAAGATTGGGGCTGTGATGGGAGAATTGCTACCTATTGATTATTTAATGGGTGAAATACAAATTGATGCAGTCACACGTTCTAAAGCACCAAAGGAGGTAGATCAACCGGTGGTGCAGTGGAGTCATGACACGCCAGACCAAGATTTGATTGAGGCACAAAAGAATGATCAAATTTTGGGAATCTATTATAATCATTTGATAGACCCCGAACAAAATCCTTTAACAGAAAATGATTGTATGGGAAAAGAAGAGTTGAGGGTGCTATTAAAGAACAAAACACGAATTAGATTACAGGATGGACTCATGATTAGAGAGTCCATAACAGGGCAAATACAGTGGGTAGTACCCCTTTCATTCAGAGGACTAATGCTACACCATGCACATGATGCCATAACTGCAGGCCATAGAGGTTCACAAAAAACATTAGAAATACTAAAAGATTATGCTTACTGGCCACATATGTCCCAAGATGTGGAATTATATACTAGAGGATGTCTAGTATGCGCCCAATTTAAACCTGCTTCACCAATGCATTGAGCACCATTGATGAAAAGAGGCCTAACTCTCCCATGGTCAGATTTGCAAATAGACTATGTAGGTCCTTTAAAAAGGTCGAGCAGGGGACACCATTATATTTTGAGTGTGGTATGTTTGATGTCGAAGTGGATTGAATGCATTCCTGCACCAGATTGTAGTGCGCAAACAGCAGCCACATTGCTGGTGAACCATGTGTTCTCAAGGTTTGGGTTGCCACAAAGAATTGAGTCAGACAGAGGAAGTCATTTCACAAGTACTCTAATGAGTAAGGTATGGCAAATACTAGGTGTGAAAAGGAAACTACATATCGCATATCGGGCGGCGTCTTCAGGTACAGTTGAAAGAAGCAATAGGTCTGTTGTGGATATTTTAAAGAAATTTGTGGCAGAAGCAGGTTCCAGCTGGGATTTGCGTTTACCATTGGTTTTGATGGCAATCAGATCGACTCCTGCCAAAGCAACAGGTGTTAGCCCCCATGAGGTATTAACAGGTAGGAAAATGGTGTTACCACAACACCTACTATACAGAACACATGAGCAAACCCTTGTGAGTGCATCCACAGTTCATGAATATATTGATGAACTGAGGAGGCATTTGCAACATGCATTTGCTTTTGTGCAGAGAAATCTGGAAAGAGCTGCTGACAGTGTAAAATCATATTATGATAAAAAGACATCGGTAAAGGAATACAGTGTAGGGGATCAGGTATACAAGTTTCATTTTGGAAAAAGTAAACAGAAAAATCCTAAATTTCTAGCAGCCTGGCAGGGGCCATTTCGAATTATAGATAAGGTCTCTCCTGTAGTGTATAACATTTTGAAAAATGAAGGTGAAACAGCAATAGAGCAGTTTGTCCATGTAAATCAAATCAAACCATGCCATCCCAGACATGAGATCAGGCAGCTTGAGCATGTAGAAACAGATAAAGTCCCTTGAACAAAGAAAAGAGAAAATAAAGGAGGCAGTGACAAAGAAGTTAAAAAAAAAAAAAAGTTGATTGTTATGATGGTACATAAACACTGTAATATATGTAAAAATATATAATATAAATAAATAAATAAATAAATAAATAAATAAATACATAAATGCACATATAATGGAAGCTCATGGTTGGTGTGCAGAGAGAAAGTGTGTTAAATATTGAATATCTGCTTGTTTTCTTTTAACTTGTGTTTAATTTCAGAAAAAAAAAAAAAAAAGAAAACAAAATGAAATATTTTTACCAAGCATGTTTTATTTTTGGCAAAAGGATGAAGTTAGTATTATGCTATGTACTTAATTTGTTTATTTTCTATTTTGATTTAGACAATTAACATTATTTGGTCGGAGGTTCCGAGATCAGAGCCCACGGGAGAGACGATGGAGTCCTGGAGTCCCCTGGATGAAGACCAAAAGATGCCTGCCTCCAGGTGGAGGTGAAGACAAGATAACCAGAATGCTAAAAAGGATGACTCCTATGGATCTAAGATTGCCAAGATGGAAGTGTACTCGAAAGAACCGAATAACATCGCTGGTCGGGACATATCAGAAGCGGACAAGAGTGCTGACATATGGAGTTCCACGTATTTATTATTTTAATTATTTATTTTAATTTGTTATATTAATTATTTGTTTTAGTTAGTTGTTTTATTTCTTTGTTTTTAATTGACTTGGAAAATCTAAACTTAAAGTAATGCCACTTCAACTGAGAAGGCAAATGTGGAATATTTTGTAAACTAATGAACTCAGATGAATACTGTGTTGATTGCAAATTTTTCATTGATGCACATGAATATTCATTTTGTTGGATTGCTATATTGTAAAAAAAAAAAAAAAGAGAGAACAAATTGTTTTTAGGAATTGGCTTGGATTATAGCCAAGTTCTAAAAACAAAAGGAGGGTATGTAAGGATATTTGGCGTGTTACAGCACAGAGTACAGCACTACTACACAGGTAGCAAACAGCACAGAGTACAGCACTACTACACAGGTAGCAAACAGCACAGAGTACAGCACTACTGCACAGGTAGCAATTTTTTTTTTTTGCAGCACCACCACAAGGGTGCGGTGCATTGCTATATGTGTTACCAGATTAACAAGAAAAGACAGGCTATTCAGTCAAAAACGATTTTAACATATAAGATGCAAATCTATTTTTACAGTTAAAAGCACACGTGCTCATTTAAAAATGCACACTATTTTTCACCTGAAATGCCTATGGTGCGAGAGACACATTTGAAAATAACAACTAACCTTACTGATAACTAACCTGACTAATGAAACATAATCCACTAATAAAAAATGTGTCTCCACTGCAGAATTAGGCCTATTCTGAAAGTGAACTTTTAAACGCACATCCATTTTTTTTTTCTGTTTTCTCTGCTGCCCTGTCCATATAAATACAGGAAGCAAATGGGCTCGAAAGAACAGGAAATCAGTTGGTTACAAAGTATTACTATAAAAATGAGCCATTGTGTAGAGAAGGAGGAGATGGCGTGATTAATTCTGATTGGAGCAGCGTCATAGCAAGTATCATGCTAGAGGGAGTGATCAGGTTTTTGCTGGGGGGAGTTTGAGGAAGAAGAAAGGCAGTCAAGATTTGGCAGAGCTTGGAGGAAGACCTTTTCCTGGTTGGAGCATTCCTATCTGCAAAAGCTGAGAATTCCAGGCAATGACCCCGGTTTGAGAAGGCAGGCGATCCTTTTACTGGGGTTAATCTTCAAGGGAGCCACACTCAGAAAGAGAACAGCTAAAGAAAACTTCACTGAACAGATAAGGTAATTACATAAGTGTGGGAGCTTAGTGTGTACGAGAATATGCAGTCAGTGTAGGATTCCTGTGCATGCCTTAATCAAATGCTAATGTTGCAATTTGAGTTCTGTTCTCCGCCACTCTCTTTGCAGTGTGTCATAGACAAAGCTGTTACTGTGCTGTTTTAGTTATTTCTGTAAAGAGTGAGATCGTGTTTAAATGCAACTTTTATAATACAGAAAAATATTTGAAAGCAGACGGGTGGTGTGTCTTCTATTTACCAATACAGTGCTGATGAGGGGGGATTTTTAAACAGTGCAATTGTCATTTTGCATGATCAGATTCAGTATGAACAGTTGTGAGTGATTGTAGCATAGCTTGTTGGAGGTACATGAGCCAACGGGAAGAGAGACTCTCTGGACATAATTCCCTACCGTATATAAGGTAGTGGAAATTACCACATATAGCTCTCTGTCGTAAATAAGTCAGTGAGATTGCCCATGGTGGCACACTAACACTGAAAATGTGGTATTCCTGAAATGTAGGCCTGAGGTCTCTCTAGTGATTACACGAAAAATCTAAGCAAAGATAAGGGATTCTGGACATTGGGGCCACCAATAAAACAAGGGAATAATGCTCACCAAAATACCACCAAATACGCATACCAACCACGCACACCAAATATGCATGTCTGGGTGCTGAAATAATGCATGTCCATTGTATTATTGTTGTACAGGGCCCAATCTGAATACGAGGAGTGATTATTGCTAAGTTATTTTTCGGCGGTAATAAAATACCGTCAGGCCCCAAATCTCCACAAAATACCCTACAGGGCTAAGAGCCTTTACTATTGTGAATTCTAAACTTGCTTTAACCAGGAAAAGCTCAAGCAAATACTATAAACACCCTAGTTATAGAAAATGGGGGCTGTAGAATCTGTTGGTACAAGTCAAGGAATAGCTTTCATGTGACAGAGGGGAGAAGGAGCTTTGAAACGGCTAATATATTGCATCTTTGCAGTTACTTTTGACTGCGTTTCAACAAATAATGAACGGTTCTCACAAGATGCTCAAAGACCCATCATAGATAAAATGTTTACACATTGGTGGGGTAGGGTATTTTCCTCACTCTATAGATGGCTAAGAGTTCCACAGGTGCATGTACTTTGTGGGATCAGGGGGTGTGATGGGTAGGCAAACTCACAAAAGAAAATAATTTACTTGCAGCGGAAAGAATACAACTATCTCGTATTTCAATGGTGCAGAGCTAATATTTTCGATAGGAAGGGTGCATTGACTGTTCAACTCATTAAGGACTTAGCACAGACTTCTATAGATAGTTATGATGTGGTAAGCTACATGGAACATCAATGAGCTACATAGTGAAATCAAACATAAATGTGTGGTTGTTGCATTTACATTTCTTTGTTGTTGCTTTTAGTTTATTCATATGTACCACAGGGTGTGTACTTTGATGGATAGTGGGCTACACATCTTATTTTAATTTGATGAAAAGCCCAATTAAAAAAAAAACCTGAAACATAATAAAAAATCCCTGAAAACATAAAACACTGAATTATAGAGGAATTATCATTTCTAAGTTTATCGAGCTAATATTTTAAAATGATACATGAATATTGACAAATCTCTGGTGGGTCTACTGGAAATTCTAGTAAAGAAAACATGATTAAGAGATATGATACCGCAATTACACATGTGCAGTAGGTATTGATACAGACATTGCACAAGGTCTTAGAAGTCTTTTGGCCTATTACTTTTTTTATTTGTACTATTTTATTTGTTCATATAGTGCCAAAGCCTGCAGGCATCAGGGCGTAGTCAACAAAAACACGCAGACAAGATCACATGGGCCTGACCGGACATAAACAGTTAAAAGACTGTGGTCAGATAGGCATGGGGAGAGGACTATTCGAAAAGCCAGATTTTCAGTTGCTTCCTAAATGCTGAGTGACATTTCTCTAAGCATAACATCAGAGGGAGTGTGTTCCATGATTGCAGATTCAGGACGTCAAAAGATCGCCTGCATCCTCTGGCTTTTTTTGCACGTTGTACTTCCAGTTGTCCTTGGGCACCTGATCATAGGTGCCTGGAAGGAATGAATAGGGATATGCATTTCTTCAGATAACTGGGAGCTTTTCCGTATATGCATTGGTGAGCACCCTGTAACTTGCTCAGGGTGACACTAGTAGCCAGTGCAGTCTCCTTCTTGCTCCAGAGATATGCTCCCTCTTAGGAATATCAAAACTGATCTGCACTGCTTCATTTTGATTAATCTGTTGCTTAGTGTACCATTGTTTATTTGCCCCTAGAAGAAGAGCGTTACAGTAGTCCAGCATGGGGCAAGATAATGGCGCGGACCTGTACAACAAGATTTTTGTGTGATATGAAGGGTTTGGCAAGTCTTAGCACTTTAATTAAGAAACTCTATTGGTCAGGATAACAATTCGATTTTCCATTCCTAAACCTTGCAGAACAGATAAGTATGGCGGCTACTTTGAGTCCTCTAGAATTAACAAGGGTCATCAAGGGTATTTTGGATACTAAATCAGCAGGGTATGATTCTATTCCTTGAGAATATTGCAGAGTGATTTCCCCTGATCATCTCCCCTTCTTTTAAGAGTTTGAGAGTGCACGTTCATCTGATCTGGAACCTCTGGCATGGAAATAAAAGGACAAACATGTCTGTACGTCTTATTGTCCAGTTTCCCTGTTAAGAGGACACATGTTAAGGTTTTGGCAAATTTCTAGCTAACCGTCTAAGGCCAATACTTGAATCTCTAGTATCGGATGAGCAACTTGGTTATAAATCAGATTACAAACACACAAATACTGCTGTTGCTACTATAAACATTGCTCAGAAAAAACTGTGCACTTCTTGGTTTTGTATTTCGAGAAGCCAAAAATTATTTTGCTCTGGTACAGTGGCTCTTGTTGTGGTAATTGTGTGTTAAGTGCCAGATCTCTGAATACTTAATCAAATGGGCCTAAACTGTAAGGACCTGTACCCACAAACATTGGTCACAAAGGGCCTAATTCATGGCTCTTTTACCGCAGTGCAAAGTAACTATGCATTGCCAACAAACACCCTGATTCACAGAGTGGTGCAAAGTGTATTTCTGCAATGAAAAGTGACTGCACTGCAGAAATACACTTTGCACCGCTCTGTGAACCTGGGTGTTTGTTAGCACTGTAAAGTAACTTTGCACCACGCTAAATGTTCCATGAATTAGGCCCTGAATATGACTTGATGGCGACCTTAGAGGGATCTGCTCAAAATCGATTCCCGAACCCCAAAGAAAAGGGTAGGCTCCTAAACCAGTGTGTTCCCAGATGAAGGCTGGTAGGGATTATAGTTCTAGTCCTGTACATGAAGAGTCTGTGTGGAGGTCCGATAGCACAACATTTATAAACCTAGAAAATAGCAGAGCTAATAAAGACAGACAGGAGATCCCAGTTTCAGCACAAATGTGTATACAGCATTAGGCTTCTCTTCATAATAATGCTGATCTTCACCAGCAGACAGTCGGACCCGTTGTTCTCTGAAACCATGAATCATCCCAATGAGTGCCTGGTCTTTCCTGTTTTGGAAATTGTACAGGTGTTGAAGTTCAAAGAAAATCAGACGAACCCATTCTTGACTATCCTTGTGAATATCAGAAGATCTATGGACTCCATTCCTTCATTGTTTATTTAATGGTCCTTCCGAAAAAAAACGAAAGACCACGTTGTTCAAACAAGATGCCGCCCAAATCTAGCAAATAGACTGCCACCTATGCTACCTGTGACAACTTGTTTTCCTTGTAAATAATACATGTACTTTTACCCTATAACCTCTACATATGCCTCTGTGATCAAGTGAAACCTATGCCTGTAACCAATCTCTTACGATGTAAGCGCCTAGATACCTGTGTGTTTTGAGTGCTGTATAAATATTCAAATAAATACATAAATACATAAATGCTTAAATATAGAAATAAATTTGCAAATAAATAAATAAATAAATAAATGGTGTATGTCCTGCAAGAACTATTCCTGTGCCTTCATGCTGTTGTCGCCCCATTCCCGAATGCTTCCTAAATCCTATTGACCAATTTCACTTTTAGACTCCACTTCACAATTGTTTGCAGAGGCACGACAATTTAAATTGTTTGCAAGGGTAGAGGGTAGACAATAAAATCGTGTTCTGGACCGAGGCTGTAAATAGAACACAACATCTCATTGAAGTGTGCCTCCTCAGATGCACAGGCCTCTGTGTTCCTGTTTTCCTGTAAGGGGTGGGAAGAATAGACACTTTTGAAATAAACCTAACCCTGCTGCCTTCCAAAAGTGTGTTCCAGGCACCAAAAGACTGGTGCGTCTGAGGATGAAGCATTCATATTCATATTGTTGTCCACGGTACTAATTAAATGGTGTAATCTGCCACTTACTAGGGACTACTGTCAACCGCAGCTATGCACCATCTATAAGGCAAATCACAGTGTAGTGGGGTGTCCAAAGGGAGCGCACCGCTCCTTTTTGCATTAGATACACTTTGCACCGCTCTGTGAATCAGGAATCAGGGTGTTTGTTGACAGTGCAAAGTCACTTTTCACCAGTGCAAATTCACTTTGCATCATGCTAAAAGTTCCATTAATTAGGCCCATTGTTTCAACCCTGTTAATAGCCAAAGAGTACACATCTCTGCTATCCGTATTACACTCTTTATGGGTTCTTTTAGCAGGGACAATAAAATAATATTCAGATATCACCATTTATTTATGGCCAGGAGACAATAATACTACTGTTTTCACAGATGATATTGCAAGTTATACTTGTGTGCCAGTGCATGGCTGATGATAAACAAGGTGGAAGCAGTGAGATTTGCTGTTTTGGGCAATTATTTGACTTCGTCTAAGTTCCAGGTATTAATTGAAAATCATGTTGGTTATCATTGCCCTCTGATGTGCAATAAGTAGGTCTTTCGAGGTGTCACTCTGAATGCTACTTTTCTAGGACCATGAAAAATGAATTAGCAGCCTATAAGGTGAAGTGATTATTCAAACGATGAATGGATCCAAAGTTCACGATGACTGGAAAAACTAACACTACATATGAAATTCCTTCCAAAATGTGTCTATCTGTGACATGCACTTCACATACTAAATACCCTATCAAGCAAATTGAAAGTGCCAGTTACTAACCTTTTTCTTGCAGACACATCAGCACATGGATATTGTATGTTACTTGCAGAAAGATTATGCTAGCACATTGCAAACACGATCATTGGTCCTCTCTAAAGAAGAAGCAAAGCCTTCATATTGACTGCAATTTTCCCAGCCAAAATGGCACCATCTAGAGAAACAGAGGATTAACCAAAATCCCAGAGATCTAGTGATATATTCCTTAGCAATCCATGTGTTGTAATCCTTCACAACCCACACCTCTGCCAAACTGTAAAGACTTTAGTTGTAATCTGTCAAGTAATTTAACAACCAGTGATACGATTAAAGGGTGGCAACGTCTTCAGATTGCAAATTCTTCAAGCATTCATTTTCTTTTCTTTTTTTAAAACGTATGTAACAAGACAGAATGCGCAGCATACAATGCCAAGGGGTACAAGAGGATCACAAGCACAGTACAATGTCAGCATGCTAGTTAAAGACAATGCGTGTGTCTAAAATTGCAGTTCAGCTAGTTAAGACTCCCAGTATGGTAAACAAAGGATTTGAAACCATGTTTAACATTCGAGCTTCAGGAGGCTCACTGACGTGAAATAAATGAGCATCCACAATCCAATAAACAAGAGTATGTTCCACATGTTCTTGTACTTAACTATTCGAGTGGAAGCGGCCACCAGGTACATATTTTCATGAAGCAATCCAAGGATGATATCGGAAGAATCCAATAGCAATGGGTATTGGAAATTAGTGTTCTTCAAAGGAATATAGACAGTCTGCTTTCTATACCAAGAATACACATGCCTTTCTATGTTCACACTTTTACACCTACACCATTACATAATGTTGAAGCAATATTTTGTGCAATATACTTTTCAATTAATTAAGAAATACTGTTCAAGATTGGACAGTCAGGATGCAGAAATTGTCCACAGGTATCACATACATTCTTCTCCAGGGTAACTCATAAAATTAGAGAGATATGTCTCTCAGAACAACAGTGATGACTTTTGGAGTAAAGAACAGTTATGAAGACAGCCCACTTTACCGACTGACATATACGGCCATGGCAGAGGCTAGTATTATCATCGCCATGCAGTAGTTTCATAATTCGGCTCTGACAGTGGAGACATGTTTACAAGAAATCCAACAGTATTTTTAAGATGAGCAATATATCCTTCAGACAAAAATAAGGTGGAGTGTATTCCTGTTCAGAGCTTATACGAACAAAACCTGACCAATACTTGATCCGCTGGTTAGTACATCGCTGGTAAGGCCAGTGTGGAGAAGTATGTGGGGGGTTTCACTTCTCTAGGAACTTATTGATCAAGTCACATTTTTAGGCACCAAACTTCATGAGCTGGTTATATTGGCAGTGGTTTGTAGAGAACCAAATTGATACAGCAGAAGCTTGAAGATGCATATTTCCTACTGGAACTATTTACAATTCCCAAAACCAAAGTCAACTCAACTTCTCATTGGATGTTCACAATAACCAATGTTGAAGCTGGGTACAGATGTGAGTGCAAAGCTTGTTGGAGAAAATAATTCTGTGGCTGTACCATGACATATAACTTGTTAGAACCTTTTGAACTTAACACTTATCAACTGTTCTGAGATTTTCGGTGTCTAGAAAGGACCCTCTATTAGAGCCTTACATAGCTGTAAATGTATTTTCTCAGAATCTTCCCACCCACTGACTAAGAGTTCTGCCTTAACCCAATGGTGATGCAGCAGGCCCTTTAGGAACGTGCATATCTAATGGATGGGATCACACAGATACATTCTGAGTTTAACTAACTTAACCAACACAGGAAGATGGCAAAGTACTGTTTTACTAACAATTATCTAAAACAGGGAGTTACGACGAACATCAACTGACATACGCTCGATTTCTCTCAGCAATCTTTTCACAAAATATAGTTGACATATCAAAAATATGTCAGAGGTGATGTCATACTACGTGGCAATATTGAAAACCTACTAAGGGTCTGCATTGGCTTAAGGGGAACATCGAAGTATATTTTCCAAAGGAACTAGGATTGTGATTGGCTGCCCACTATCAGGTGGACAACATATACCTACCTCTAAACCATGTCATCTTCAGAAACATTAGATAAACAGTTTCTCATTGGTCTTCAAACAATAAGGTCCTTTGTTATATGGACTACTACAATTGGTTGGCACCATTGTGCCGGGTCTGGAACATTCAGTTCACTTAGCAGCACATAGGCACAGACCCAAGTGCAAGGAGATGGTGCATGACACTACCTCCCCACCCAATTAGCCTAGCATCTCATCGCCCATGCCTTCTGCCATGAAGAATATTTTTGAACTTGGCCTTGCAAAGTATGCTTGTCTCTCGGAATACATGGGGGTAAGAGCACTTGCTATCATGTTCTGGGACTCCAAGTTCAAACTCTATTTTCATTGTTGGCTCACGTGATAGGAGGCCATGATTTGTTCCATTTCGCAGGTTGTAAATGCTCTACATGAATTAAACATGCCACTCTTGGTGTTCTTTCTTTGCACCTTAACAAGGGATGATTCATCCTTCGCACTTTCGCTCCTTTACAGAGTAGATAGCTGACCTTGGCTGCTTCAGTCTTGACTCCAGGACCAGGCAACCTCTCCCTGCAGCTCCACGATTCTGCTTATTCTTGCTGCGACACAGCTTCCCCTTTCCTCTTCATGGGTCCTGGCTTACAAAATTCATGATACTGACGTCCAAGTTCTATACAATCGCTGCTTTCCTGTGCTCTATTTACTACTATAGCCAGCTTCTATGATGACTTAATCTACCTTGTGTTTCAGCATCCGTGCAATTATCGAATGGTTGATTTTCTGCAGTACTTCATGCATGTACAATCTCCTTCCTTTATATTTGAGAGTTCACTCGATTCCTTACTTCGTCATTAGTTTCTTTAGGATCCATACATTCTCATCAGTCAGTATCCTGAGACGTTGTGCATACTTTTTGTGACGTCACTGGCTTCTTTTCTCTGCTCCTTCTCATAATCCTTCAGGGAGTTCCTCCCTCAAGTTGTCATCCCTTCGGGGATACATTGGGTAGGGTTGTCTCAATGGGTATCTTCATTCAAACACATTCTGCGGTATTGGCACAACTGCAGGTGACAAACACGGCACAATCTCAGGTCTCCAACATTTCGGAGGTAGGGGCAGGATTTCCTGCAGAGGCATGCAGCGGCTCCTCTACACCCAGATGGTACATGCTGTTGGCTTGGGCAAGTACTGTCAATGAACATTATAATTGGTGTTGCTGACAATCAGAATGATATTGTTGTTCTATTTTTGCCCTTGCCGTCTTATTCTGCAGCACCTGGAAAAGCAATAGGGACACCAGTTCCTTCTCTGAATGCACTGACACTGGCTTGGAAGTCATGACACTCTTTTTTGTGTTCTCAGTCTCCCCCTTTTCTAATGGCCACTTCTTGCGCACCAGGTACTGAGCATTCTCTCATGCTGAGCACATAGGTAGTGGTGTTTGGGCTTTTGCCACATGCTGAAATTCCCCAATGTATCTGATAATCTTGAGTGAACCCATGATCCAACAACCTTATTGGAACTTTGATATACTGAACCACGTTGGATCCTGTAGCTCTCAGTAATAAGCAAAGAGCAGGTAGTGAAAATATTGAAGTCACTGCTATACATGCTTCTCAGCAGTCACCTTCAAAACACTCTTGAGAGTACCATTAAACCACTCAGAAAATCCATTGATCTCATGGTGGTAGTTTGTGATGTGATGTTCCCACCACTAATGTGACCGTGGCAAGGAATGACACTTCCGATTAACATAACATCTCTGTATAATATTGCCTCTTCCAGATTATAACCCAGGAAAAATGTACATCAATGTCGGTGTCACCACCTTAGTGTGGACGGAACCTAATGCAATGGCTTCTGAGTGCCTCATAGCACAGTCCATGACACTAAGAATACACCTTTTGCATATACTACTTGTTGGGTTGCGGGTACCAGTGATATTGATTTCTACCTCATGAAATAGCAGTCTAGCTACTGATAGGTCTAAACTTCATGCCTGCCTTATCTGTGACCCAAAATATAGGACACATTCTGCCAAAGGCCTGAGGTCGTGTCCGACACTGCACCTCATGTACGAGGTCAGGAGCATGGCTGAGGTACCACATAATCCCTAGTTCCAGTGACTGGATTCACTCATTCTGTTCTGGGACCCACATTCCTTTCCACCATCAGGCTGACATAAAAAATGTATGAACCCTCTACCAAATGGCTCCTCTACTGTACTATGCACATATCTGTTTGCTTGACTCCTAAATCCTCAACCATTCAATGTTTAGTGCACTACTATCTCTTGCGACCAGGTTTGTGCTTTGAAAACCCCAGCATAAAATGGAAATAACAAATTATTTAGCGGCTGAGCAATGTACTGATGCTTACTGTCTGTTTTAATTGATGATCTGATGATTTCACAGTATGCATTCTGTTAAAAGTGCTACACGCGTGACAGCAAGTATTTGCGCGTGCTACAACTTTCTGATATTTGACTCATTCACCACCATGAATACCAATACTATTATCGATGGCACCTCTATTGATGTTTTCACTACTGCATTATTGTAATGTAGATTGTGTAATACGTTTTAGCTATGTTCTTGTATGTTTATATGTGTCCCTTCCTGGAACATTGTACATGTTTCTGCATCAAAACAATATAATGCATACAAATATTGAGGTGGTGCCATATCCTCTTGAGAGATACTCTGCAATGTCATTGAGTCATTGCGTTCCCATATTTATGGGAGAGTGGCACTTTAATTAGGTGCTTATAAAAAAATGCCGGGTGTGTTGTTCTATTTAAAAAGTATTTGGCTGGGCAGCTATTTGTTCCCGGAAACATTTTACTATGTAAACAACTTTGAGATGTAATTTGTAATGAAACAAATAATAGTGCTATGCTGTAGCCGTTGTGACACTAAAAATATGTCCACGTGCATCTTTGTACCACTCTTGGTTCTGGATGTATCACAGATTTCAGTTTACAGCATCCTACAAAAGGCATGTGCTCCACTGTGCATGCTAACTCTATTTACCTAGCACTGGAGTAATCGATCCAGTACGATAAGCTCTTCTCTGTCACTCATCAGCTTCATCAATGTTGTTCTATCCTAACATGTGCAACTACGGTCATTCATGAAGTCACTCACCCTTTCACTAGCCATTCTAGGACACTTCGCAGTTCGTATCCACTGTCCGCGGGGTACTGAACTGTTTGCACCTCCAGTGATGAATCCTCTTTAAAACAGCATGCTTTGCATACAAGGCAGTGAAGACCCACTCCTCAGACTCCCTGTCAGTGACCCTTTTCCCCTTCTGATTATGTATTTCTCCCTTTTCATCTAAAACTTAAAGAGCCACCTGGCTATTCCATGATCTCTCCTGGAGGAAACGTGCATCTATAAATCAAAGAAGTGATCAGGGTGAGTCCGAATATGAAATGACCCACTATTTTATTACACTTATTATCTTGACAAACAACAAATGGAACATATTAAATCAAAAAGGTGACACAGGTTAATAGAAAGCATACATTCCCTACATGCAGAAAAAATAAACAACAATACTAAACAAGGATAATACATTCATAAAGGATTACATCCTGGCTACTTAGCCCCGTAAGCCTGTCTGAAGCACAGTATTTTTACAAATGCCAAATTTATCGACTTGATGAACAGTGTTGCATAATGAGCACTGTCTAGTGATGGAATGGTCGACACGTCTGTGTTTCGGTATTTCCACAGAAGTAGAGTGCTCTAACTATATCGGCCTTCATCGGGACTGGGAATTGTGAGACATATTCATAAATGAGGTGTCCTCTGATTTAGAAAGACAAATAACATCCACTAAGTGGGTGTCTATAGCCATAGCCATGTTATAAAAGTGAAAAACGAGGCCCAGGCATTGCTTATAGCAGTCTCAAAGGGAACCTAGTGTGCAGGTGAAAATCTAAAACTTAAGATATTAATTTGGGCCGTGTGTTGATAATTTTTGTAACACACAAGAATGTATCTTGAATTGAAACATGGTCTACTGAAAAGTGGTGCCTACAACTACATGCACTCTAAAATTAGCAGATGGCGTCAAATACCTGATCAGGATGACCCATGGGTCGAGGAGTCCACATCACCTGTGCTCAATTCTGGAGGTTGGGTGGGGTGGTGTGCAGGGAGATGTGCTGGGAGACATGGCGCAAGCGTGCTTCCAGCACCTGCACAAGCTTGTTAGAAAATGTGGGCTGAGGCATGCCACAGGCATTGCTAGGGCGGGGGTGCTGAGGGGGCTATAGCCCCGGGTCCTTTGGTCTTAGCCCCGGATAGATGCTCAGGGGCTACAACCAAAGGCTGGCTAGCCCCAAGTCCCGACAGACCCGACATTAGTGTAGCCCCAGATCTTTTCCAGACCTAGCAACAACCCTGCCTTGCAGCATGGCAAAGGTTTGCTGGAAGATGCTCGTTACTGAGAAATGTAGCAAAGACACAAGCTTCAGCAGTAGGGGTAAGACTGTTCTAATGTTTATCTTGCACTCCATGTCATCATGGATCTGGGTGAGCAGCTCAGCAATAATTTCACTGTTCAGGCAGTACAGGGCGATAAGCTGGTTGTTAGTCAATCTCCAGGATGAGGGCCAGACCCAGGGTATGAGCACTAGTCTTGCATGACATCTCCTCCTCCTCCTCCTCCTCTCTGCGCCATGTACGCTATGCTGTTCATCCAGTCTCTGCAGCTCAATGCAGATCAGGAGCAGTTGCATGTCCCAGTTCGCAACAGCTAGTGTCAACATGGTGTTGGAAAGTGTGTTTGGGGAAGGTGTGAGCTTTATGTACCCTTTCTGTGGATTGGGTGCACCTGTGGCTTAATTTCTATTGCCTGTATGCATTTACCTCCACCTTTCCGGTGGAGGTGACTCCACGGTGTATTTGGCAGATTTACCGCCGATTTACGGTGATATTTCAACCTGTAATATGGCAGAAATACAGCTATGTATCTCAGCGATAATTCTGCCCACTGAATTATCGCCAGGGCTAATCCCACCCACGGAATTTACACTGACACATAATTCGGCAATATGGTAAAAGGGGCAGTAATTCCGTACCTGCCACTTTTACCACATGCTGCCAGACTAATAATGCGCTTGTAACTCTGAAGGTCCTGTATTTTTTTTACTTTAAGAAATAATTTGCACTGGTCATCTTGATAACAGGGCATTCCAAATATTCAAAAAAATAAAAAATATAAATAAAGTAAAATAATTGACTTAACCTGAAAGTTTGATTAAATGGGGCCTGTCACAGCAATGCAGGATTCACTAAGGTGTGATGGGCCATTAACAAGTCACAGGGAAATGTCCACCTGCTATTAGCTGGAACCAATTGCATGCAAGTGTATATAGAGTCCACTGCGTCTAGCATTTTGAAGATAGCTCAGGGGCAACATGCTCGTCTTGGAAGCAAGACAACACGGAGCAACACAGATTCGATCCTCGCCCGGGTCTGCTGGGTATTAAGGGCGTTATAAATAACCTATCATATCATATTGGGGATTTCACTCTGACGTGCAACTGGCCACACCAATTAATCCCTGTGGGCTGCAGTCAGAGAACATATAATCTATATAAACTACATAGATCCAGTAATCAATGGCTCAGTGCTCCCACTGAGGCTAAATACAGATTGATAATCTGCCCATCTGGGCCCCTCTGAACAGTGCTGTGATTTGTCTCCACGCAGTTTGCTAACACTACAGGAAAGTGACTTACATTTCCTCCTCAGTGTACATCTAAAACGCTTCCCATTATGGCCACTGGGAGGCGATGGCATGTCAGAGGAATAATTATATTTATAACCCAGGAAAGAATGTACATCAACTAAGGTGTCACCACCTTAGTGTGGACGGAACCTAATTCAATGGCTTCTGAGTGCCTCATAGCAAATTTCATGACAATAAGAATACCCCTTTTGCATACGCTATTTGTTGGGTCCTGGGTACCAGTGATATAGTTTTCTACCTCATGAAATAGCAGTCGAGCTACTGATAGGTGTAGACCTCCTGCTGCCTTATCTGTGACTCATAACATAGGGCACATCCTGCCAAAGGCCTGCAGGTCATGTCTGACACTGCACCACATGAACGAGGTCAGGAGCATGACTGAGGTACCACACAGTCCGTAGTTCCAGTGGCTGGATTCACTCATTCCAGTGGCTGGATTCACTCATTCTGGCCCTCATTTCTTTCCACCATGAACCTAACATAAAAAAACCAAATTGTTCCTCTACTATAATATCTACATATCTGTTTGTTTGTCTCCCAAACCCTCAACCATTCAATGTTTAGTGCACTACTATCTCTCGAGACCAGGTTTGTGCTTTGAAAACCCCAGCATTAAATGGAAATAACAAATAATTGAGCTGCTAAGCACTGTACTGATGCTTACTGACTGTTTTAATTGATGATCTGATGATTTCATAGTATGCATTCTGTTAAAAGTGCTACACGCGTAACAGCAAATATTTGCACATGTGTTACCACTTTCTGATATTTGACTCATTCACCATCATGAATACCAATACTATTATCGATGGCACCTCTATTGATGGTGTCTCTACTGCATTATTGTAATGTAGATTGTGTGATAAATTGTAGTTCTGTTCTTGTATGTTTATATATGACCCTTCCTGGAGGTGGTGCCATGTCAGCATTAGAGATACTCTGCAATGTCATTGAGTCATTGCGTTCCCATATTTATGGGAGAGTGGCACTTTAATTAGATGCTTATAAAAAAATGCCGGGTGTGTTGTTCGATTTAAAAAGTATTTGGCTGGGCAGCTACTTGCTCCTGGAAACATTTCACTATATAAACAACTTTTAGGTGTGATTTGTAATGAAAAAAAATAATACTGCTATGCAGTAGCCAATGTGACACTAAAACATGTCCACGTGCATCTTTGTACCACTCTTGGTTCTGGATGTATCACAGATTTCAGTTTACATCATCCTACAAAAGGTCTGTGCTCCACTGTGGAAAATCACTCAGTCTTTCACTGACCGTTCTAGGACACTTCGCAGTTCGTATCCACTGTCCTCGGGGTACTGAACTGTTTGCACCTCCAGTGATGCATCCTCTTAAGACCCACTCCTCAAACTCTGTGTCAGTGACCCTTTTCCTCTTATGATTATGTATTTCTCCCTTTTCATTGAAAACTTAAAGGGGCACCTGGCCACCATGATCTCTCCTGGAGGAAACGTACATCTATAAAACAAAGAAATTATCAGGGTGAGTCTGGAAATGAAATTACCCACTATTTTATTACACTCATTATCTTGACCAACAACAAATGGAACATATTAAATCAAAAAGGTGACGCAGGTTAATAGAAAGCATTAATTCCCTACATGCAAATAAACAACCAACAATACTAAACAAGGATAATACATTAATAAAGGATTACATCCTGGCTATTTAGCCCCGTAACCTTCACTGGAGCACATTATTTTAACAAATGCCAAATTTGTCGGCTCGATCAGCAGTGTTGCATAATGAGCACTCTCTGGTGATGGAATTGTCGACACGTCTGTGTTTCGGTCTTGCCACAGAAGTGGAGTGCTCTAACTATATTGGCCTTCATCAGGACTGGGAATTGTGAGATATACTCATACATGAGGTGTCCTGTAATCTAGAAAGACCTTGTTGGGCCTGTGCATTGCTTTCATGCATGTTCCCTGATGTTTGATTAGTTGCACCTGTCCAGGTTTGTGGTGTCTGCATTTATTTCATGATGGCTTCACATACATGGTTACCAGAGTACATATCATTACAATCTGTGATAGTTACATTGTCTTTGTGCAGTCTTGCACTGTGACATTCAATGTATAGGGATAAATTATGTTGCATGGTGGCTGCTGTAGTCCTGTGTGTGTCTTGTGTCCCTGTTGGTGTAATATGCATTGTTGACTTACTACTGCATTGTCATTCATGTTCTTTTCATCTAGGTTGTTGGCTGTCATGTGTGGTGTGACAGGGCAGGTCCTGCGTCTATAGGGCCTTGACAGGGCATGCATTGTTCAGTTGTGGTAATGCCCCCCTCACATGACAGTTCACTGGTGCTTCTAGATCAGTTTGGGTGATGACAATTGTAATCGCCCAATATCCATGTCCTTTGCCCTCTGTGCCACTCCATGTATCCAGGCATGGTGCAATTCTGCACGACCCTGCCACAGGGAATCTGGCAGAGCAGTGTGTGATGAGGAGGTCAGGATCGGAGGTGACTTGGCCTGTCAGGGATTGATACTGTGTCCTGTTGCTGTATACCTCTTCATATGACTGGGGGCCCCCAATGCCACCTTTGTGCAGTCCAGAGCAGCAATAACGTTGGGCAAATTGGCTGCCTTCATGTTATTCTACTGTGCTGGGGTGCTGGGAAGAGAGATTTGCTGGGGGGCATGGTGCAGGCGTGCTTCCAGCACCTGCACAAGCTCATTAGAAAATGTGGGCTAAGACATGCCAGAGAGGTTGCTAGAGGTGGGGCTGAGGGGGCTTTAGCCCCGGGTCTTTTGGTTTTAGCCCTGGATAGATGCTCAGGGGCTAAAACCAAAATGCTGGCTAAACCAGAGTCCTGACAGACCTGACATTAGTGTAGCCGCAGATCTTTTCCAGACCTAGCAACACCCCTACCATGCAACATGGCAGCGTCCCGGAAGATGCTTGTTGCTGAGAAATGTAGCAGACACAAGCTTCAGCAGTAGGGGTAAGGATGTTATAATGTTTATCTTGTACTCCATGGCATCATGGCTCTGGGTGAGTAGCTCAGCAATAATGTCAGTGTTCAGACAGTACAGAATGATAAGCTGGTTGTTAGTCAATGTTCAAGGTGAGGGCCAGACCCAGGGTATAAGCACTCATCTTGCATGACATCTCCTACTCATCCTCCTCTCTGTGCCATGTACTCTATGCTGTTCTTCCAGTCTCTGCAGCTCAATGCAGAGCAGGAGCAGTTGCATGTCCCAGTTCGCAACAGCTAGTGGCAACATGGTGTTGGAAAGTGTGTTTGGGGAATGTGCGAGCTTTATGTACCCTTTTTTTGTCCACTGAATTATCGTCAGAGCTAATACCACCTGCAGAATTTGCACCAACACATAATTAGGCAGTATGGTAAAAGGGGCAGTAATTCCATACCTGCCACTTTTACCACATGCTGCCATACTAATAATGAGCCTGTAAAATAAAAAAAATAAAAAGAAATAAAAATAATTGACTTAACCTGAAAATCGGATTAATTGGGGCCTGTCACAGCAAGGCAGGATCCACTAAGGTGTGATGGGGCATTAACAAGTCACAGAGAAATGCCCACCTGCTATTAGCTGCAACCAATTGCATAAAAGTGTATATAGAGTCCACTTCATTTAGCATTGGGAGGATAGCTCAGGGGCAATATGCTCGCCTTGGAAGCAAGACGTCAGGAGCAACAGAGGTTCGATCCTCTCCTGGGTGCGCTGGGTATTAAGCGCTTTATAAATAACCTAACATGTCACATTGGGGATTTCACTCTGATGTGCAACTGACCACATCATTTAATCTCTGTGGGCTGCAGCCAAGAGAACATATAAGCTGCAGAGACCCAGTAATCAATGGCTGAGGCTAAATACATATTGATAATCTTCCCATCTGGGCCTCCTCTGCACAGTGCTGTGACTTGTCGCAATGTCATATTACTGGCACCACAGTAAAGTCACCTACATTTCCTCCTCCGTATATAACCAAAACCCGTCTCATTATGGCTACTGGGAGGCAATGGCATCTCGAAAAAACTTTTTTTGGGTTTAGATAGAGGGGAGCAGATCCTGGTTTTTTTATAGTGCTTTTTAAATACCTGTTTTTATGCCAGCACGTTGGGATACCTACTCATTCTATAGGGGGATGACAAACATTAAGCATCTAGACAATGCTAGGAATGGTGAAGGAATCACAGTGGTATAGGGGCGTGGCCAGCTGGCACAATAAGAACAGTCAGTTAATGAGTAAATGAGCGTTGGTCAGTGATAGCGCTGCCCTTTGAGAAGTATCAGAATCTAACAAACAAACAATCTAATAGCGTATTGGGAAAGGTAATATTTTCTCATGCAGGTTGAGTTTCTCTTTATTAAAAGTCGATGCTAACATATGTTCCATACTGATTTAAGATAAGAAAGACGATTCTCGAAGAATAGATCCGTGGATAGGAGAAAACAGAAACAATGGGCCTCATTACGAGTATGGAGGTAGCCATGCCGTTCTTACCGGCATGGCTACCCCCATAACGGGTACCGGGTCCGGGTTCCAGGAATAGGGAATTACCTGGCCATTCTGACCTTGGAGGGCCCGGTAATTCCCCTCCCATTCCCAGGACCCGGTAAATCCCCATTCCCATTTGAGCCCCCATAGGTATCAATGGGAATGGGGAGGATGCTAACAATGGGCCTATTAATAACGGGCCCGTTGTTAGCATCCTGGTCTGCTAGTGGGTCCCGCTAAGGACACCTGGTCTTACCAGGCGTTACAGAGCGGGACCCGCTGCAAACCTCATAATGGGGCGGCCCATAATGAATTGTGCCGGTCCCTTACCGGCACCGTTCATTATGGGTCCGCATTCCTCGTAATGAGGCCCTATGTGTATTGAGAGAATAGATCATTGAGACCCACAATCTGAATTTGAAAGTTCAGAAAAGGAGAAAAGACAATGCAATTCCCTCACACAGCCTAGTAACAGTGGGCAGAAATTGCAGCAGTTTAGCTGTGATGCGCACAGCAAATACATCCACATTCCAAGATGAAGGCAACTGCATAATGCCCCCTGCCCTTATGCCACATGTTGACAGTGAAGGTCCAGAAAAGCAAGGTGGCGCAAAGGAATCAAGTCCCCCGCATTTACCACCTTTTGTCAAAGATTTGCTCTTCTCATTTACACGTGTGAGCCCTCAAGTAAAGTGGAAGCAGCTGGCCAGTACAAAAATAAGGAATGCAAGGTCAGAAGGACCCAAGCCAGCGGGCCAAAGAGATCCTCTGCCAAGATGGCATTTACAAAACAGTAACAACGTTTAGCCAAATGACCTAGTGCAGGAGATGCAAAGGTCATAATTCACACTTGCCATACAGGCACCGGTAGCGTACTATAAAAACCTAGTTCTTCTAGGGTTTCTTCATTTTAAGAGTGATAATATTGGCACAGAGCAGTGGCTTTGCTGGGGGAGGGGGTGGGAGGGAGAGTTGATTCTATGTCAAGACGGAGGTGAGCATTAAGCTTCCATCTTCTTTATTTTCTACTCTCCAGCAGTTTCAACAAATATAACTTTGTAAACTTTCAATTTAAATCTTTTTTTTTTTTCAAACAAACTTCAAATCCCATCAATCCTGTAGTCCCCTGGCCTCTGGCAATGTGACCTAGTCCTTCCTGTTCCTCTGTCCTTCCTCTTCTTTTCCTGCTCTCCACAAGATAAGTACCAGTTTATCTTAAATCCGTAATGTTCGCTTAACAGAACATGTTTTATGTCATTAACGTATATGAAATTGTACACCGTAGACAGTGATAGAATAAACATGTATACGAGAGCGCACGAGCGTTGGTGATTTAGTATTTAAAGCAGTAGAGAGATTTGGAGGCCCCGTGTCATAATGCACGACACCTCAGGGGCCTACCGAACCCCCTAGCAGAGCGCGAATACGCAGCCCCCACCCTTGGAAGGGTGGAGCTCTACGCAGGCAGGAGACTTCCCGCGGGCCGAGCAGAGGAACAATCCCCACCTCTCACGAAGGCAGCCACGTGCAGCGAATACGCCAATAGGAGGCACAGCGCGCTTAGCAATGAAACTACCAGTCAGAATCAGCAGTACTACCAGTCAGAATCTGAAAGATATATCCTGCAAACATACATGCTCTATAAGGAAGGTGCAGCCTCAAGCAAAGTGAATCAGTGGATGCGCCACTACACCTAGACAGGTATTGATTCAGGCACCGGCCAGCACAATGTCAAACTTTGAGTAGAGCGAAGAGGAGCAGGAGGCAGTCTACCAAGAAGACCTAGCCTATAGCTTCAAAGAAGTGCTGGGAGATTCACTGACAGAGGCAGTGGCCCAAGGAGTGCGGCCTTTACAAGAAAGGCTAGATACCATAGAGCTATTCCTGAGCCAGAAGGAAGAACACACCAAGCAGAAAGAAAGTGTGTCCACAAGGGCAATGTTTAACGACCCTAAGGGGTGTAACAGGGCCTGGAAGAGCAAAGACTCTTCTGACCCCCTGGGCCAACGGTCAGGGGTGGGTACAGGAGCCCCAGAGCCTACGTACGTGTTTCTCAGACTAAAGGAAGCGTTCATGAAAGATTCTCAGGTGCCGAGCCTCCGGACCCCTAACCCAGGGGAAGACAATATGGATTGTACAGAGGAGGAACCCCCAGAAGGCTTCACAGATGAGGAACCGCCGATATCCCCACATCCACTCAAGCGGGTGCAGATAATGAAGGGGATGAGGGGAGCCAGCCTCCGCCTAAGAAAAGGCAACGAAAACTCCACCACTTAGAAGAAGATGAAACGGCAGATATGTTCCAACCGGAAGAGATCAGAAATCAGAGATCCTCGGAGTGGGTACCATCGCCGAGAGTGACGGAATACATGACGCAGAGATTGAGGAAAGCTCTCGAAAAAGAGGTCAGACAAAGATTGAGGGCTGAATGTCCAAGACCAGACCTGCCAGGCAAGGTCGCGGAAGCCCCGGAATCGGACCCTAAAATGTTGTGGTTTGTCTCCAAATCCAACAGAGACCCGAGGAACGTCATAGACCACTCCTGGAGAAATTGCCAAGAAAAACTCCTCGACCTAGCAGGTCCTCTAGCTAAGATAATGGACCTAGCCGAGCGAGCCAGAGATACAGGCGAGGAAGTAGACCCAGGAATCCTAGCCAACTTGGCCCAACGGGCCGTATGTATACTAGGAAACGCAAACTGTGCGATTTCATCGGAGCGCAGGAGAGGCCTCCTTTTGAAAATTGACCTTAAACTAGGAGATCTGTCATCATACGAAGCCGGCGAGGCAGCTCAGGGCCTGTTGTTCGGAGAGACATTTGGTAAGGAGATGCGGAGGTTCGTAGGGATCTACACCTCCCTGGAGAAAGCACAGGCTTCGATGAAGAAGATTTTCCCAGGGAGAGTGTTTGGCAGGAGCGGTCGCTACAGAGGTCGCGCGACAGGTCGATACCAAGCATCTAGAAGGCCTAAGAACAACAGAAACCAATACTGGGAATCCAGGCAGCCTGATACATGTTTTCCCCCAAGAGGCCGCTTCCCTAGAGGAAGACGGGGCAGAGGACAGGGAAGAGGACAAACTTCCCCACAGGTGAGAAATTTTACATATCCGCCAGTAGGGGGGAGGACAGCCATATTCTGGGAAAACTTGCACTCACTTTCCAGCGACGCTTGGGTCCTTCAAACAGTGAAAGGCATGTGTATAGAATTCACAGAGACTCCCGTTCAGGACCAAGCGCTGCAACACTGACCGAGAAAGAGCTGCTAGACACAGAATTGCGAAGCCTAGCAGAGAAACGTGCGATCGAACCATGCATAACGCCGCCAAGATTTGTGAGCAACATGTTCCTGGTTCACTGAAAAGACAAAGTGAGACCAGTGATAAATCTAAGACACATGAACAGCTGGGTGGCCTACAACCACTTCAAAATGGACGGAATCCACCAGCTCAGAGATACGCTCAGACAGAACGATTGGCTGGCGAGGATAGACTTGAAAGACGCTTATCTTACAATTCCTGTACAGAGGGATTTCTGTCCATTCCTAGCATTCGACTGGGACGGGCAATTATGGCAGTTCGCAACAATGACATTCAGGCTCTCCTCAGCGCCATGGACATTCACGAAAGTGATGAAGCCGGTAGCCGCAGCGATCAGAGGAAAAGGAATTCACATGATTATATATCTAGACGACATCCTACTGATGGCCGACAGCAGAGAGACCCTAGTCTACCAGGCCGACTGGGTAGTATACCTCTTAACCTCGTTAGGTTTCCTAGTGAACCGAGAGAAGTCGGTGATGACTCCGGCGAGGAGGACAGAATTCCTGGGGTTTGTTATAAATACCAAGTCGGCGACATTGGAACTCCTAAACAAAAAGATCAGAGACATAAAGAGAGAAATAAGGGCATGTCTCAGCAAAACGAGCATATCACTCTGCACCATGGTGAGAGTAGTAGGCTTACTAGCGGCATCAATACAAGCAATTTTCCCAGGGCCATTACACTACCGAGCCCTTCAGAGGCTGAAGATACAACATCTTCAACAAGGCCTACACTACCTCCAGAACAGAGTTGGAATGGTGGTTAGCGAACATGGAGGCCTGGAAAGGGAGAGCCATCTTCGGCGACCGCCCAGACCTGATAATAAATTCAGATGCCAGCAGAGCAGGCTGGGAAGCCCGTTGCGGGGATCTCCATACAGGAGGGAGATGGAGCGCATCAGAACTCCAATTACACATAAACTGCCTGGAGTTACTAGCCGGATCCTTTGCGATCAGGGCATTTACGAAAGGGAAAGTGAACTCCTGTATTCTGCAAAAAATGGACAACATTTCGGCAGTCAAATACATCAACCATTTAGGAGGAACAAGATCCAAATTACTGGCGGAAATAGCCAAGGATTTCCTGCATTTCTGCCTAGAATCAGGGATCTCGGTAGTAGCCGAATACTTACCAGGTTCGTTTAATGTAGTAGCGTACTGGAACTCCAGACATCTCTCAGACTCCAGCGACTGGATGCTGGACCGGATGATTTTTCAGAAACTGGAAAAGATCTGGGGCCCAATATACAAAGATCTGTTTGCGTGCAGGCTGAACGCTCAGAAAGAGAGGTTCTTCAGTTGGAGATTGGACCCAGCGGCAGCCGGAGTGGACGCTTTCCTACAAGCTTGGGGGGAGCAGACACTTTATGTTTTTCCCCCATTCATAATGATGAACCGAGTACTAGCAACGGTACGCAGAGAGACAGCGAACCTGATAGTGGTGGCTCCGATCTGGAAATCACAAGTATGGTTCCCAGCGCTCATGGAGCTATTGGTAGATTACCCGAGAATCTTTCCCCAAGGAGAACGCCTCCTCACGGACCCAGCTGGGTCATCTCACCCTCTGAGAGTGAAGGGGACACTGCCATTGATGGCGTGCAGGATAGCAGGAGACGCTGGAATCTCCCGGGCATTTCGTCACAAGCTGCAAGCCTCATTGCCGAATCATGGGCTCCATCAACTCGAAGGAGCCACGACCCAGCTTGGAACAAGTGGTCGAAGTGGTGCAGAAGGAGAAATATTCATCCCGTTTCTGCCCCTCTAGTTGAGATCTTGAATTTCCTAGCGGAACTCCACCAGGACGGCAAGGCATACAGAACAATAGGGGTATACAGATCCGCGATCTCAGCAGGTCACCTACCCATGGAAGGAGTACCGGTGGGAGAAAACGTAGCAGTAATACGGCTACTAAGAGGAATAAGATTCAGGAAACCACCGCAGCCGAGATATGAATCTTTATGGGACGTAGCAGTAGTATTGAAACGATTTGCGGACTGGCCCGATAACAAGTATTTGTCGCTAGGACAGCTGTCCGAAAAACTGCCCATGCTATTATGCATGGTGTCATGCAGGAGAGTAGCAGATGTGAGAGTCTTAGAAGTGAATAGGAGAACGTACGGACCGGAAGGCGTGACGTTCAGCCTAGCCAGAAGAACTAAAACTGACTCTAGCACTATCACGTACCCGTACATGCAAGAGCATCCGTAATGGTGCGTAGCGGCATGTATAAAGGAATACGAAAATAAAACAGCCGAACTAAGACCGGCAGGGACAACTCAGTTATTAATTGCGTGCAGAAAGCCACACAGAGGAGTAGCAACAGCCACCATAGCACGTTGGGTCAGAAACATCATGAGCTTAACAGCCGTAGACATGACAAGATTCAGGGCACCGTCAGTTAGAGGAGCGATGGCCTCGAAAGCACTAGGACTAGGTGCAACGTTAAAAGACATCATGAAAGCCGCAGACTGGGCTAGTGATACGACATTCAGAACGTTTTACTACCGACTTATTAATGCAATGGTAGAAGTAGTAGTAAGAAGCTTTGAACAAGCTTAATGCTCGCCTCCGTCTTGACATAGAATGAAGATTCCCTTTGCTAATAGCGCAGGGAGCTTTTGATTCTATTAAAGACAAGGAGGCAAGTATTAAATTCCCGTCCGGAATACACAATGAATGCAATGATGAAATAAACGATGTGAATTACTGTTGATAATTAACATGGCTATTTCTTCCAGAATAGGGTGTGTATTCCCGCCCTAATATACACAATTTTGTTTTTTATTGACTTTAGAGGATGAGCGAAAGAACAGCTGAAAGCCCTAATCAGATCAGGTCACCTGGAACAAACTCGTAAGTTCGTATGTGAGAAATCAAGCCATCACAAAGCAGGAGGTTCAGCACAAGTTCAGCAGTTGGGTGCGCAGTTAAAGAGAGATGACAGTTCAAGCAGTCAAAGAAGAGGAAGGACAGAGGAACAGGAAGGACTAGGTCACATGCCCAGAGACTCGGGGACTACAGGATTGATGGGATTTGAAGTTTGTTTGAAAATAAATAAAAAAAAATAAAAGATTTAAATTGAAAGTTTACAAAGTTATTGTTGAAACTGCTGGAGAGTAGAAAATAAAGAAGATGAAAGCTTAATACTCGCCTCCTTTTCTTTAATAGAATCAAGAGCTCTCTGCGCTATTAGCAGGGGGAATCTTCATTGGGCAATAGCCCAGAGTCTTTTTGTTGTAGCCCCTGATAAAAGCTCAGGGTCTGCAACCAAAAGTGTAGCTAGCCCCGAGTCCTGACAGTCCCGGCATTAGCATAGGCCCAGATTATTTTTTTTTTTAAATGTTGTAATTTGTATGGTTTATTGCAAAACCTTTTAAATACATGTCAATCACATTTCAATTAACACACATCACATTATCGTCAGGTCTTGCTTTATTGTCCTGGTTTAGGTATGAGTTGGTTCATTTCGTTCTTGTCTTTCTAGGCAATTTTCCTAATATCCTTCCTTTAAATAGAAGTGCCAAATCTTAATACTAACTCATCCTTGTATTAATTAATTATATAAAACCTCCTCTAGGAATTTCATTGAAGCTAACATCAAACTCGTGTTTTTTCCAATCACTAATCTGTTACACCATTCCCAAACTATGAGGGATTCCAACAGCATTACATGCAATCCGATATATCTTGCGCACATAAGTCTTAATTGTTTGCAGGCCACTATTAGATGGTAAGATGATTCCGTGGAGTCTTTACGGTATTTACAGTTTGCTCAAGTTAACGGGGCTTGCAATATTTCTTTTGTCGTGAGGATGTTTAGACAGAAAATCTGGAAAACATATTGATAGTGCCTCAAAGGAAATTTTGTCAGGTAGTGCAGCATTTCCTTAAGCACTCTTTTTTTCAGCTATGATATTTTGTGTCAGCCAGTAGCACTATCTAGTCTCTTGTGTATTTATCCAGTCTTGTTCCTTTAGCTTATTTTTCACTCACTCTGCATTTAGTATCAGCATCTCAGTTGTGGTATTTAGATTCACTAGCACAGTTTTACATCTACTCTTCCACTCCTTTTATAGCCAATTTCCTTTAACCCCATTTGTCAATCTCAATATTTCGAAGGGTGGCAGATGATCTTCCATTATACATTTCCAGAAGAGAGCCAATGTTTGCCAGAGGATTCTGGATTCCATTGATTGCAGTCCTAGTTCATACCTCATTAAAGTAATTGGGAGACTTATAGGTCATCTCAGCAGATGTTTCCAGAATAATCCCTCTAGGATTTGCCATGTTTGCCACGGTAAGTTTAGGAATGCTTCTGCTCCATTTGCTAAGCATGGTATCACCTTTTGTTTATAAAATGTCAGCACCGGCTCGAGCATACATTCTCCATATCGGTGAAATAGGGCTTGGCCTTGTCTTGCAAATCTTTTGCTTTTGATTCTTACCGTGTCATACCACTGTTTATAATACGATTTATCAGGACTCCTAGATATACCATGGAGGTTAACTGGGTACATTTCTCAGGTCCAGATTTCCATGCGAATCTGCCCGTTTTCCGATATCCTTGTTTATGGGAGCTGGATAGTTCCATAAAGCAGGTTTTGTTCATGTTCACTTTTAAGTTAGTGGCTTCTGTGTAGTTCATAAAGCTCAGTCAGTCTACATTGTAAGCCAATCAGAGTACAATTGATTATGATCAGATCATCTGCGTAGAGAATCCAGGGAATGGGTTAGTTGTGGATTTAAGAAGTGAAGGCATTTACATGTTCTTGAAACTCACGCAAATCAGACAAATATAGATTGAATAACAAGGCAGCCAAAGAGAGCGCTGTTTTAGTGCTCTGTACATCCAGATTTCCTCTGTTAAATCGCCCTGTTTTGTCATTCTCACTTTCATTGAGGTTCCTGAATAATGTTACATAATTGCTTCCAACAACTCATTTGGACAGCACCATTTGTATCATTTCTTGCATAGCTTTTTCCTGTTCACGCCGTCAAACGCTTGCACAAAGTCGATAAAAGCTAGGAAATAGCTGGTTTATGTTTTAATTGCATCAAGTTTCAGTAGATTCACTAGAAAGAGATTCAAGGTTGTTCCCACGCCCTTTACAAATCCAGTATGTCTAGTGGCAAGGGCGGGTATTTCAAATTGCCCATTTATTTAGATCTCGTAATAGAATGGCTGCAAAAATTTTGCCAATGATGTCAAGGAGGGCAATTGGTCTATACTTTTGCAGATTTTCTAGGTCACCCTATCTAAATATTGGCACAATAATCGCACTCTTCCATGACTGAGGTACGGTTTTCTTCACATGATCCGCTTAAAAAGTATAACAATGTATTCCGCTCATGGGCCTTTTGCTTCATTTAGCATTATGTTAGTTAGTCCATTGGGGCCTGGTGCACGAGAGGAATTTAATTTGTATATCAATCTATGAATATCCTCTATGTCACAGTCGAACGCCCATTTAGCTGTTGATCTCCATGTTTGTTCATAATCCGGTTCGATAGGCGCTGCAAATAATGCTATAAAATGGGATATCCAGCTAGCCTCCGAGACTTTAGAAACTTGAAGGGCAGTTTGGAATTTACCATAATTATTAATAAGCTCCCAGAGGTGCTGAGTGTTCTTTTTGCACATTATGTACAACATCTGTTCCGCATCCTGTTGGGCTCTCCAGGCTCTAATTCCAAACAGCCAATATCTATACTTTTGCATTCTTTTTTTAATTAGCATGTTTTTTTTTTATTTTTTATATTTGTTCTGACTTATGTTCCTCAAGTCAGCTTGCAGGGCTTTCCTAGCTTCTATAATGGCTATGTTGTATATATGGGTTGGGGCCAAAGATCGGTTCTCATAAACCCTTGATGTTTCTTTATAATCTTCTAATAACCATATGTAATCTAGTAGTCCATTAGCATCCACAATGGATTCTCTGAGGGCATTATTGTGATCACATCAGGTGGTTTTAGTCGTAGGCAACTTCTTCGCTGAAATATTTGTAATACTGAGGCTGCCTTTTTGGTTCGGGTCCAAAGGATTTGTTCACATACTATTTCAAGTAAATCATGATCACTTGCAGGAATGTTAATGACCCTAAAAGATTTATTTGAGGTCACTAGATTGACGGAGACAAAGGCATAGTCTAGGCATGACCTTATAGTGCCTCTCAAACAAGTCCACTTACCTGTCAAATCTCCCTGAGTTTGAGTGCTCAACAAATGGAGATTATGAGCTTGCATTTCTTCATGGCATTCTTGTAGTCTTTTATACAGGTATCTCGTACTTATGGGGTGACCTTGTGTGTCTATCAGCCTCATATTTAGATTTTCACAAAGAAGGATATGGATGTTTTTGGTTTCCACCTGCATTTCATCTAGAGTGGACATAATTGACTCAAACACCATGTCTTGTGTGCACACCATGTTGTTGTGATGTAAATTAACCAATGCAAATATTGTTTTCTTCATGTCAGTATCAATTGTATTCAATTTTCATGATCTGTACAAAGATATTTGGGTTTAAAATATGTTTCACCTGCAATCCTACTTCTCACTTTACTATCATTAACAGACCAGAATGTGGTCTACCGGATTGTCTATTCCAAGCAGGATATAGGTAGCAGTCGTATCCTTCACAAAATGGGTCAGATCTAATCCATGTTTCTTGTAAACAGAGGATATCATATTGCCAAAGGTTTGGAACTCTGTCATTAAATAAATGGCTGAAGCCTTGTGAATTCCAAAATCCATGTTTCAGCTGCCGTTCCACGCTTCCATTCCGGCTTTAAAGGTTACTTGGTCCGGCCAGTGCTCCAGGTAGCCATGCCCAATCACCTTTGTTTGAATTTATTTTATCCTGATTTGTTGTGCAGGTTTCTGTAGGTCTTGAGCGCAAGTTTTTATATCGTTGTCATCCATCGACTCTCTGACATTCAGAGCGATCTTCATTTGCAGATTTCCTGTGTACGAGTCTCTCTTAGCTCTGATCACAGTCTGCCATTTCAAAGCCCAATGATAGAAAGTCATTAAAGTTTAATGAGGACTGAATTTAAGTGTAGTATTATCCAGTCTGTTCGATCTTCATTCATGAACTGCACAATTTTGATGTCATTTGTTGTAATGAATCACAGTTTAGGGCTGTGATGTAGTAATGTTATTATGTTCCTTTGATGTTTGATAAAATTATCTTTTGTTCATACAATTCTTTCTACAGATATTAGTATATTTGGCTCGCCCTTCTGCTGTGAGTTGTTTTGATCTCTAACATGGCATTTTGTATTATGAGTTGTGTCTTTCATTAAACTTTCCCCATTTGGATTATGTTTCTCCTCTGCAATGCCTCTTTTTTGTTTACCCTTTTCTCGCTCGCTGTTTTGAGTTTCTTCACATCTAATCCACTTGTTGGTACCTCGTTAGTGTCTACTGTCAAGGATTTCATGTTGTGTGTCCTCCAAGTATTTTGCTCCCCCTCCTCAGTGGTCTCCTCATCTTCTTCATAGACCAAAATTTCAGCAAGGAGCACAGTCATTTCTTCATCTCCCAATGTGTCCTCACCTGATGAGATCTCGTTGGAAGTTATTCTCCTCATGTCTTGTTGATCAGTGGGGACATTTGTAGTATTTTCTCTTCTTGATGGTAATTATAGTTGTTTAGCAGGTTCTGTTGTGTGAATTTCTCTTTTTTGAGGTACACTCGGTCTGTCTTTAAACAGGGTTCTAAAATGTCTAATAAAGGTCCTTAAAATATGAGATTTAGATCTAGGCATAGCTGATAAATGTTTTTAGTTGTTTTGCCTTGGTTGATTTAATTTGTGGTGCAGGTGCAGGCCGGTTTATTTTGTCCACAAATATAGAGAACATCTTACGGGAGCTTTTCCCTCTCTCTTCCCCATTACTTTTAGTTAGTTCGATACAGATTTCATTGATGAAAAATGTTCTTGATTGTGGGCAGTCGTTAGCAAGTAGAGGTGCTTCTGTCGCTACACTGTCTCTTATATTGTCTCCTGGATTTGAGTCATTGATTGCCTCCTTGCCCCAACCCTTATGGTTCATCAATTCAATCATCTTGTTTAGCAGCTTTGCGGCTTTTTTCACCTTGTGGGTGTGTATCAATGGAGGGTAGCGTGCTTCCAATTGGTGCTTCTGGGGCTGTTAACATCTACAGATTGTTCACTCCATTATCATCAGATGGCAGCTGGTTCAATACATTCATGGCTGGCATCTTGTTTTTTTCTGGTTAATGCAGTGTTGTTTCATCCATCTACAATCCTCTAATAGGGCAGTCATTAAGGTATTTTGTATCACAGTCTTTACATCTATCTAGATTGCAGAGTCTGTTCTGCCACATTAATGAGGTGTCTGCTTCTTTATCCAAAAGGTCATGGACTTTTGTTCTAACATTTTCTACAAATATTAGTTTGGTATGCATCATAGCAAGGAGTGTTGCATGATCTTTTAGTGTGTTGTTTAAATATTCATATAGCTTTGTGAATGGAGCCATCAATTCAGTCAGTGAGGCGATGATGTTGGTTTGCAGCAGAGTCATGGCAGCAACTGAAAGACGAGCATCACATTCAGATCTCTCTTGCTGAAATATTGAATCATTCACAAGGTCATTGCTTTGTTCTGATGTATATGTTGCTCGTGATGCTACTTGAGCTCTACATTCTTTTGTGGACTCATCTGTATCACCTCTGATTTGCATATGATTATGTTTCAGTTAAATGTCTTAATCATTTTCACTGTTTATGGAAAGTGGGGAACACTACTCTGCAGGGCTCATTTGATGTTGTCCAATCAAGTTATTACACAGATCTGATTTTGTTATTGCACTGATGTTGACTGGTTGCATCCAATTCCGGCCACATTCCTCGCTGTTGCTGATATCAACGGTGGCATGCATTTTTCCGTTATTGCAATGGGATGTGACTCGACTTAAGGCTTTAAGCTGATTGGCCTTTATATAAAGTGTTGGTTTGTTTTCAAGTTCAGCTATGTCTGATGAGACGCGCAAGGCCAAGGGGGTCTGCTTTACTGTGGTCCCAGTCAATTTCTGTAACATCTCAACCCAGGGGCTACTCACCGGATTAGGGAGCGCTGTTGAATGGTGAGTCACGGAAAGGTTTGCTGTTGCAAACAAGCGTTCAAGGGAGGCACACTACCAATCCACCACTGTAGTATTACATCCTGTCGGGTCCTGTGTATGCTTAAGGTTATCCCAGGAATCTGCCTGCAATTCTTGTTGCTGAGTTTCTACAGATTTAGTTAACTTAGTTGTTTGTCATTTCGTTCTGACAAGGGCATTGTTGTACACAGCTTATTCATATGTATAGAGTTCATTAGATCACTCTTTAGATTCCTTCTTTTGTTGGTAGTAGATACAGTGGATACTGATTTTGCGCATGCTCTAACATCAGTTTTAAGATTGTCGGCCATTAGTAAGTGTTGCATCTTTTCTTGTAGTTCCAAGTTGGTGTGCGTAACATCGCTTTCGTTCTGGCTAGATGGATCTATAGCCAGCGAGCAGGTGCATACACTTGTGTCTGCAGTAGAGACAGTGGACACTGATTTCGCGCCTGCTCCTACGTCAGTTTTAAGGTTGTCAGACAATAGTAAGTGATGTCACATTTCTTGTAGTTCCAAATGTGCACGCGTAACCTTCCTTCCTATCTTTATAGATGGACCTATAGAGAGTGAGAGGGTGCATACATTAACGGAGGTTACCATGGCGCATGGGGTGCCACACTCACCTCTTCTTCCTCTAGTCGACTTACCTTCTGGTGTGTTCTTGATCCCCCAGGTGACATTACTTTTTGCTGACTCTGTAGTCACGTAGGATCGTAGAGGTGCGTTACCAATCCCCTGAGTCACTCGAGTCCACCAAGGACCACAGAAGATCACTTGTCTTTCCACTCTGCGCTGTGGCCCATGCTCTAATGGGAATTTAAAGTCTGTATGGGAATTCTCAATGGATCGGCTCCTTCTCCACTGGTCTGTATATAGGGGAGAAAGACTCCAGCCAAAACTAGCACCAAAAGACCACTGGTTGTAGCCCCAGATCTTTTCCAGGCCTAGCAACACCCCTGGTGCATAGGCTGCCTTCACCCACTACTTTAAACTGTCAGTCACTGCCAATTAATGCAGTAAAATCATCTTGAGGGGGGGCCGTCTCTCCATCAGCCTCACCTTACCGAACTGCCGAAAATTCTACATTGACCTTGTCGGAATTGCAAGCCGCACTGCCATTATCATCTTGCAGGCAGCATCCCCAGGTCGCTACATAGTATTGCATGAAGAATGTGAATCCTGTGTGCCCTCTCTCACTTGCAAACACACTCCTGGAAGATCCTCCCACATCAATCCAGAGGAAATGGTCTGATGAGTGACACCTAAAAAAACTATTCCATTAAAAAACAAGCATTGACTTTGCGAATAGTTTTTGCATGCTTGCCGTTATTTATTGCATTTTACCTTTAGCATAGAGGGAAAAAATGAGGAATGGCTGCACATGGAAGAAAAATTGATACAATGAGAGGCAATGAACGGCAAGACTGGGGGTGAGGGACTACTGTGGGAGAGCAATAAGGAATAAACCCCAACACGAGGGAGAATAAAAAAAGCTATTTAATGAAAGCTAAGCCAGCAACAGTACACAGGAGGATTGTACAACATTTGATGGAGTGGCAGTGCAAAAGCAGAGGGGGTAGGAGGAGCCTGACAGTGCAAATGAGGGGGAAGGAGTGACAGCACAGGGGGAATGAGCAACTGAACAATGGGTGGTGTAGTTTCTTATCCAGTCTGGGTCCCATACGTTTCTAATCCACTCCGGGTCCCATATGTGCTGTCACATAAAAATCATTCACCTATGATATCCCTTTGTTGTCAACCAGTTTCCACTAAGTCAGAACAAACAAATATGATTTATTGGGTTTAAAAAATATTTATAATCTGCAACTCGACTCTTGTGATATGTCTTAGCACATGTCCATGTGATTCTAGACATGTGGGTGTGTATCAGGACTGATCAAGTCTAGCATAATAGTACATAGTTCTTGCATCGAGAATTAAAACTGTCAGCTCCGCTCATTGAGCAATAAGTAAATGCACACCACATATGACATGACTTAGACAGACAATGAACAAACAAACCTCTATATGCGAGGAGTTAATTAGATCTGTCTTCGCCATAGCATTATAAAATGCTAGATTTTTCATCTGGGAATGTCCTGAGCAGGTTTGACTGAAGCTAGCAAATGGTACAGGCTAGCTGTGGTGTCTTAAACAGTGAGTTATACTAAATGGACAGAAGACCACCCAGGTGAATGTATGACCATTGAATTTTAAAGCACACGGCTACATTTGCACAAAGGATAATCCTGGTGGGCACATTAATAAAAATGCCCTGAAAATGTGGGGAAACGACTGTAGTGAGTTGGCCTCCTTGAGTTGTACCAGATCCATTAAAAACAAGGCCTCTGAATGAACATAAGATGATGCTTAATTAATAGGGGGCACTTTTTGGCATTAGCCAGTGGAAGAAAATGTGCCCCCGTAGTGACATTTATGTTTGGGAGACAAGGCTGAGTTGCTGAGTTGACAAACATACATACATACATAACAAATGATTGACATGCAAACTCTGATATATAGTGGACTGGGTACACTGTTCTATGCAAACCTTAAGATATGTAAAGGGCCCATGAAAGTTAGCATTAAACTAAGATAGCATCATTAAATTACCAACAGAGAGAGGGTCTGGCTCAGTCAAACTCGATCAACTGACATGGTTGATAATCCTGACACCCCTTAGCGTTTCATGTTATGCTGGGGAATATGGAATGACGCAGAATGAAATACAACACTATTGAAATATCTGACATTACTGAGGTATGATTATGCCGGATATGACTTAGCAAAAATGCAGAGTCCGCTCAAACAGGGCACTGTCTTAAGTGCCACACTAGTAAGGTAAGCAATGGAGTTTGTACTGGCAATGATAACCACAAGTGTCAACGTGGCACACACACTGGGGCGTTTTGATGACTGACATGCTTGGCAAAGGGAATAGTCATTTGTAACATGGCACTCTTCAAAATGGCACTCCAGTAAAGGAAAACGCCACAGTCTAGGCTTTTAACGAGGCCCGCATTATTCAAAATGTGGCTCCAATTAGCTCAGCACTCTTTCTGTCCCTAAGACCTGCAATGTCTGTTGGCCGGAGTGAGAGGTGTTCGCCAGTTTCTGATTGGTCAGAACCGATGCAGTGGACGGGTATACACACTAGTCAAGCTTTTCTATTCATGAATAATGAAGTGGCAATGATTTGGCGGTCATTGCTCTGTTTCCATCTATGCGTGAGACAGATGCATCAAAAGCGATTTGGATCATTACAAAACACTGGTGATAATCGTGATAATAGGGACCATACGGAGTGTCCTCATTTTAGGGCGCACTGTGCATGCATGCACAAGCATTGTAAACAGGATTTCTTAAGGATCTTATGTGTTGTTCTCTGCTTTTTATGGTTTCGGAATCATCATTTGGTGCACGATAAGGGAGTCGTGAACACTGGTTCAGGAATACCTCCAGCTGCAGTTATATAGAAGTTGCTCCCTCAGGAACGTATGTTATTGTTCTAATGAAAGCACACAGCTGAACCTGTTTGGCAATAAAGGGGTAGCCACATGTAAATACCTGTGTATTTGACACCATATATAGTAGCGGGTGAAAAACGACAATAAATAAGGAGTCAGACCCTCTGATGAGGATCAGAATCAAGAGTCCGGCCTAGCAGACACCTGATTCTGGAGATATCTTCCAACAAAATAAAGATACTTTAGGAGACCCAAGTTTTCGGTTTTACATTTCCTCATATGTTTAACAAATCATTTGGAATTTGTAGAGAAGCCTGTTAGTGGATAACCCACTGGTGTGGAACAGCTATTTGTGAAAATGGGAGGACAAGGAAAACCACAGGATGAATAACATCAGATAAACAGAATCTATACATAGACACTGGGTATTTTTTTATAGATTTGATACAATCAAATTGTTCCAGAGATTACTGTCGTTCAATTGATAGTTATAGTCAGATGTGATTTTCCTCTACGTTATGTAGTGAACAATGTATTAGTTTGACAGGTCAAATAGATCTTTCTGTCATCAGTCTTGGTTTTTGTGAGAGTGGCAGTCTGGGTACCGCACTGTGTGGGTCTTTGAGTGAAAAGTCTACAGGATGCATTGACATGACTCTCATCTGCTCACTGCTGGAGAGCACCACTATTCTGGGTTAGGCCAACAACCTCCCTAGCCTTTTCAGCCAAGACTGCAGTGAGCGTCAGTGTCTGGTGAAAATCCATTCAAATATGATGGGGAAGGAGGACATGCCATCCCTTTTCTCCTCCCACAGTTGCATGTGTGCCCTCCTCGCATTGTCCCTGATAAGCCGATTCATACACCCCATTCATTGTTACACAGGTGCAATTGCATTCTGGTGGTGCATTGGGGCATTGCTTTTCTGGTTCCTCAGGCGTCAGGATCACCTTTGCTTCCGGGTGTTTTTGTGATGAATCAGGCATCTGCTAGCATTGATTTGGAAATCATTCATTTTTTACTGGGTCTATGAAGATGATGAGAATATATTGCTCCTTCCTCACAGAGAACTGCTCAATCACAGTTTGGGCTCCATTGTTGTGCCTGCCTCTGCTGACAGGGAGATGGTCTAGTCTGGCATTATATCTCCCTGGCATTTACCTCAGTACAGCTGGCTGTGCTCATTAGGAGAGGGAAAGTGAACAGCGAAGGAGGTGAGATGCAAAGGTTTCTTGTGGTAATCCATCCAGGTACAGGGAACGTTCTTCATTGTAAAGGAAATTGGAAGTTTCTGGCCAGGGTGCAGCCTCAAACTCTGCCAATAACTTCCCAGTTATTAGCTCATTTCACCCTATAGGCAGGCCCCTATCTGAGATTGTATTGTTCATCCAGTGAATTGGTAACCCAATGTATGTTTATTAAGGTGTGGTCCCCCACCCCGGTGACCCAGTAGGCTGGCTGGAACCATCTGGGTCAAGACTCACATAATGCCTTGTGAATCTCAGAGTTCTTGGTCGACTGTCAGGAACTTGTTCCTTTGTGTCCCATTGATCTCTCTTCTCCGCCTTAGAACGCTCCTCACTCCAAGGCTTTCAACTCTTCTGTACCTTACGGCTCTGTTTTTTGGCCCTGTCATCGTTCATCTGCTGAGGGTGTAATCATTCATACAATACATAGCCAGACCTTTCCAGGTACCTGTGGTCTTTTTTTCAAATGCGTATTGCTGGGTACACCAGTGCTTCAGTTTATTGAGACAAGATTTTATCATTCATTTGAATTCTCCACTGGCAAATCAAGCCATGGTTGCAGGACCCAGCCATAAGTTTAAGATACCAGTTAGCTGCAGCTTTGTTCGATGTTGCCATCCATGTCAGTTCCTTTATCCAACTGCTTCCAACAATTGAGTTTAAGGACCCTTGAGCAATTGGTCCTTCTCATTCATCAACCCTCCTGTGTGTCTTTGAAGAGCCAACCCTTTTCCGGAGCATTTCATTATCATCATAATCATCAACAACTTTATTCGCCCACAAGGCCATCAAAGTACAACATAACACATAAGCGCATAACAAATCAATAGTCAACCTCAAGAATTTCAATTCCAAAACCAATCCCGAGGTCACTAGTCCCTATTCAGGTAACTTCTCGTGTGTTGCCCAAATGTGCAGAATCTCCTCCTCCACGACTGAGCCCAAGACCCTTTTCCCATGGCGAATGCGTTGGCACCAGAGAGCCGAATGTTTTGTGGCATGGATTTTTGATGAACTGCAGATGTTTGGGGGATGAGGGTGTGGGCTGATTTAATTTGAGCTGTGAGATGACAGGCAGCGTCTCGTTGCAAGGCCCAGTATACCATCAGCCATTTTTCGATCCATCAAGTCAATACGTATGTGATCAAATGCGGGCCCATTCGGACCCACAGATCTTGTGCGCTTGATAATGTCATCACAAATTAACCATGAACATCCGCATACCATATGAAACCAGTGGATACATGTATTGGTGAGCTAATACTTGGATTCTGGGTAATCAGAGGGTGCCTTGGGTACTCTGCTCAATAAAACCTGACCCCCCCATCCATAGTCCTGTTCGTGGTAATGTATTCCACTCCTTGGCCATATTGAAATCCAACAACCCCTTGATTAGTGCTTTCGATTTTTGTATTTTGTTTGACATTGCCCACCCCTGCCCCGCTGCCCATATGCATCCAGCTAGACCCCTGCAGCACCCGCTTGCGTGTCACCTGCCGTGGTGGATGGGACATTTTTTACCATTGGGATGGGGTCTGGACGGGCCTACATGGAACAACTGAAACAAGCCCCTTCTCAAGCTGGACATTAGTGTGGCCAGTATAATCACCGGTAGGGTCAGACAGATTCTGAATAAAGACCTTATTACAGTGAGGTTTGGGTTCAAAACCCTTGATGTTAGCCACTGTTATGGGGTTATGCTCTCCCATGACGCCTCCTCCTCCGTTTTGCTTATTCAGAACAAGCAAAAGTAACTTCTTTATATCTTCCAATTCTGCTAGAAAAAAAAAAAAAAATGAATGTTGCATTTGCAGCCCGTTGGTCCCTCAGCAGAATGTTTAGGGTCAGGAGCAGGGGTGATGGGCATACCAAAGGGGAGCGGGATACAGGTAGAGTTTGTGCTCGACTGTGTGCAATTGTCTGCAGCCGCAAACCAGGTCTTACATTTCAATTCTCTTTGTAAGGTAGGTGGGCTAGTCTCAGAAGATACAAACCCTACAACCTGCAATAGGATGCTGGAAACTGCATTAGCGTCGTTAACTATATGGAGCTCAACTGCACCTGAGCAGTTTATACCACGATTTGAGGACAGAGCAATATCAGAGTCGTTTGTGCAGTACTCTGTGGCATTGGGCCTAAGGATATTAAAAAGGTGAGGGACAGTCTTGTCAACCTTTTCTGAGTTTGACACCTCTTTGGGACTAGATACATGATCAGATATATCTCTGTGGTTGAAAACAGCAATAGAAGTGTTGGCTGCACAGCTAATTGTTGCTCAAAACCAGGAACGTCATTTAGGGGTCACCAGAGGTCGCAATTGCGACTTATGAGGTCTCCCTTGCGACCTCTGTGGTCTCCCTTGTGACCTCTAAAAAAATTAAAATAAAATAAAATAAAAAAAGTTTTATTTTTATTTTTGTAATGCAAGCACTATGTGGCTCTTTACTTCTGGAGTGGTTGGCTTTCTTGTTCAGGCCCCTTAAAAAAAAGAAGAAAAATAAGAACAGGACTGCCACAAGTCTAACACTTTCAGCACTGACCCTAAATAAGAAATAATAGGAATACCAAATAATGTGCCTTTCTGGAATTCTATACAATTATTGCTGGACTCATTAAAGATTTATTTCAGGCACACTTCAGAGGGTGAGTCACTGGTAGAACGCCTCAACTCAACCTTTCATCCTTCTGAGGTCGATAAATGAGTACCAACACTGGTTGCGTGATATTGGGTGCATATTTTTTCTACATAAAGCGCTTAAGCGTAAGTGCTATATAATAACACATCATTATCATTTGGTCATGCTCATCTGCTTGCATTCACAGTTTGGTAATATAGGCCTATACACACTGATCTTAACGATACATATGGCGATCCATTCTTGTATGAAATGTACATCACATTATAGTGATATCGTAACCATATTCACTTTGTGGTGTCAGATGACATCACTTCCTGTGATGTCATCAGGGTGCAAGGGTCATGTGATGTCACTTCCGCTACCCCTGACATTTTGGTGAAATGACGTCCCTGTTACCATTACCCGGACTGTTGGAAAACGTGCTGCTACCAACGCTTTCAAGTTCATCCCCTGCTGTATTACACTCAGTGGTCTTACTCCCGGTGCAACCAAAATATTTTCAAGGAAGGAGTACATTTCTTTAATAAGCTTATAGGCATCACCCTTTAGCGTAATGCGGCTGCGTATTTGTGGGCCAGAGCCGCCAACATCGCCGTTTTGAAAAAAGCTTGCAGCAGCAGTTTTATTTTGACGATTGATCTTCTCTGCTTTGCTTTTCCCTGTATATGCATTGAGTCGCTTTGTGGTGACGGTAAGGGGTGAGAGAGAGGCAGTACCCACCATTTAAACACTTTGTTTGCCATGTGCGTTCGCCGCGTGCTAAACAGGGCACAGTGTAAATGTTCTTAGCAAAACCCAGGGGCAGACCTCAGCAACACAGGGCTTCCGAGGGTTTCAAAACGCACGCCAGGGACTCCAGGGGCTCCCGACCACACAGCATTGCAAAATTAGGCCCAAGGAGTACGGGGATCTGCCAAGAAAAAGACAAAAAAAGACGGTGTTGATAACAACATATACTGTCTACAAACAATGGATGAAAAGTCACAAACATGGCACAATGCAGATTATGTGGGAATGACAGAGTCACAGATCAGGATTATGATGCTAATGAAGGTCTGACATGAAAACCTATAACAAGGAACCCACCAACCCTCACATCAGGACCCCTTCCAGTTCTTATGGCATCAATCCTTGTTATCCAGTAGATAGAGGCAGTGCTAAGAGTCAGGGCAATGTCAGTTGTCTCCCACTTGGTTATGTGGCTCCCATCCATCCATCCATGTTTTGAAGAAAAACATTGCATTTTAGAATGAATAAAGTGTTGTAACAAGGCTTACCCTATCAGCGGGAAAATATAAGAAGGTTTGGGTGAAAAGACAGGTATCAAGTTTAGTTGAAACTGGCAGAATTTGGGCATGTCACCGAGATATTGGAGGAGTGAGTTTCAGAGGAGTGTACCAAGAGCTGCACATCTTCTGTCTCACATTTTAGTAGACTTTAAGCAGAGGCGATCTAGAAAGTTCTTGTTGAATGAAAGTATAAGTCTAATGGGTTTGTGGGTGGAGAACAAGTTGGATAGGTAGTCCGGAACAGTTCTGAGAAGTGTTTTGTGAGACAGAAGCAAGGCATTAAATGTACTTATTTCTCTGACCAGGAACCTTTGAAGGCAGTGTAGGGTGGGGTGAGTGTGGTTGTGGCAACTGACATTACAGACGAGTCTGCAGGAGTTGCGGTTTCCTAATGACGGTGTTGACGAAACTCTTTCCTTAAGCCATTAATCCATTAGTGTGCATAGCATTTCTCTGATCTCAGTGTTTTTGAATATTGTCTGTCTAGAAGTATCAAGCTGTAAAACGAAACCACTTAGGTGCATGCCTTTAGAAATGACACCTACTGGATCGGGAAGGTTCTCCTTCATTCAACCACACTCTAGTCATTCCTCACTACTGTCAGAAAATAGCTAAGAAACATTTAAGGAATATATCTTGTGCTGACCGGTGCAAAGACAGTCCCCAAAATAAGTGGCTGTTTCTGAACTCTCAACAAATTTCATCAGGTTGTCTGGAAATATTTGCCCCCTTATTCCATTCCACCATCAAGCTGACATAGAGCTTTGAATGCCCACCTCACCAAATCATTCTACTACATTATCTGCTCTTGCCACTAAACATCACCTCATTCTCATAGGTGACTTTAACCTTCCTCTCTAAGCACCTCTCAGAAATCTGGACTTAAGTCTTTTGTTAGTGACCACGCCCTCCAATCGATCCATAACATACGTAACCACACAGTGGGCAACTCTTTGGCTCTCTAAGCCACTAATATCTTGTCACACCATCATTAATATTATTATTGTAGTATTTATTGAGCTCGGACCTAGCTTCGAGAAGCAACACAGTGCTTTACAGAGGTTTTCATCAATACAGATACATAACGCAGCGCTCTATAGAGGTGGAGACCATTACAGATGCATAATGGAGCTCTCTTCAGAGTTTACAACAGAAAAGATATACAGCTGGGGGCAGGATACAGAGGGACACAGAGGAGAGGAACAGCTGTACTGGGTGGTGGAGAGGATAGGGGCGGGCGTCGTCTAGCGACTCAGGTGGTGTTCAGGGTGACATGATGGCCTAGGTGTTTAAGAAGAGAGATTCCTTGAACAGGTGGGTCTTAAGTTCTTTTTTCTGAATTGTAGGAGCGTGGGTGTGAGTCAGATGCTGACGGGGAGGAGGTTCCTTAGCCTTGGGGCATGTGATGAATCAACTTCGTGGGCACCAGTGGGCCAGGGAAGAATATAGGCTTCTAATCCATCAATCAGCCCCACACCTCTACTACACCAGAAGGGATCTGAACAGATTTCAAACACGAGCAAAAGATAAACCTCCTTGTCCAATTTTGGTACCGTGGCTGGAACAGCAGGTTTATCTTCGAAAGTTTTTGGATTGTTGATTAGTAATAAGACAGTGAAAATACAAGTATTACCCAATGATAAAAAGGGACTGTGCAGTCAAGGTTGTATGAAAATATTGACTTAATTATTTTCACAAAATACAGTTCTAGCAACACTTCGAAATACAACCCACCCTCTTAAGGAATTCAAAGGACAGACAGTTTCAAAGAAGGACAAGGGATGCACTCTGGAAACTGACAGAAGGGTGGTCAGTATAGTAAATAATCGCAACAGTTCAAGGTTACTTGGCTTCAGAACAAAGGGAGCAATGGCTCTTAAAATGTCTCAAGAAGCCTTCAGAAACGGACCATGGGGACTGAAACAAAATGTACCTTGTGCTGTAGGTGTTCTTGGTGCTCAACAGGGTCCAGTCAGCTTCAGGGCACTTTGCAGTATCTGAGACAGAGTTCAAGATGGGAGCCGACCGCAGGTATCAGGCGGCAAAGAATTCGGCGAGCGAAGCTGGATGAATGGCTCCAGGCTGGCCTAAACAGTGGCTTGGGGTCATGAATTGTTGCCTCAGTCCCGGTCAGCGGTTCTGAAGCACTGGTTGAGGTGTCTCAAATGTCTTTAAGCGACTGTGGTCAGTTGCAGCTCGAGGGACTCGACTAGCTCGAAAATGTCCTTTAAGGTGGGTGTCGGTATATGCTCATCTGTGCACTCCTTCTAGCTTCTTCACTGGGCTTGTGTCATCCTTTAAGGCGGGCGGCCCAAAGCTGATGAGTGTGTTGGAAGCAGCTGTCTTATCCTTGGGTTCAGGTTCAGAGGCCTTTGGGCACTTCCCACCAAGGAAGCTTGCTGCAGAGCCTAGCAAGGCACACTGTGTGCTGGCTGGATACAGGTTCTGGAGCTGCTAGACGGTCCGCTGGATTCGTTATCTCCATTTGTTCCGTGTGAGATGTTATGGGGAGGGTTCTAGCTTCCCTCTTGGAGGTCCTGGACTTCCTTCACTGGAGGAAGATGTAAGGCAGACTTTACCTTCAGCCAGGGTCCAATGATGGTACTTCTTGCTACCCCTTGCAAAGTCTTCAGGTGATTAGCCAAAAGAAGGTCTTGGCTCCATTTAAAGCCAAATGGATTGTTGTAGGCTAAGCCTACCTTAATGAACCTATCCTGGGTCTCCACCAACAATCTCCTGTATGTGTGAATTCATAACCAGAGTGCTTTGCAACAGAAAAGGTAAAGGGGTGAAAACATTTAAAACTAAGTCCCACCCATCTTCCTGTCTGTTGTGGATCAAAGGGTTTCTCTGGTTAATGGATCTCTCTCTGGTTCCTGATTAAAGCAGCAGGTCTCCCTTGAAGCTGCGGCAAGACCAGCCTCTCTAGCTCCTGAACACTACATTCTCATACCGTAGGAATGGGATCCCCCTGCGGGCATGACTATTGTAAATAAGTAGCGGCCACTGTTTCCATCGTTTCCTGATTCATTTGACTCGCTGTGGTGCGGCTTGACGAGCAATGAGAGACGTCTCGAGGTCCTTTCCTCTGATCCTGCTCTGAGGTCTGTGGCAGGCAGAGGACGAAAGAAAGAGAGTGGAGAACAGATACCGAAGTAGGTGGACACCACGCATGGTTCCTGTTGTCTGCTTCTCTAATTCGTTTTGTCCTGATCCATCTTCGGAGCGAATAGCTGACACTCACACCTCTTACCTATTCGTCCCGAAGTGCGGGAGTATCGGACCAGCTGCAGAGGATGGGTGTGGTGAGTGGCTGGATACACGCTGAGCCACCTTTCTGGCTGCTATTTCACTTTTGGCAGTGCTGGTAGTGCTATCTGTATCTTCAGCACTAGCAGTGCCGTGTACTTGGGGCTCCAAGTTACACCTTGTGTTGTGTGCCATGGCTAGGTGAAGCAAGGCTTAAGTGGATCTCGGTGTGCAGCTATTCTTCACTCTCTCTGCATTTTTTCAACTACAGATACAGGCAGCTTGGGGGTGTGTGTGGGGTAAAGACAGACTAGGTCTAAGGACCTGTAGAGGCAGCTGTCCCTGCTGTCTCCCTCTTCTCCCAAGCTGCCCCCCTTTTCCCTGCGTGCAGTAAGCCTAGACTGCTGTACCTATTCTAAATGTGAGGCTTAATGATGAGCTATAATCTCCTTATTGATAAAAGAAGAGCACGCGTACATGCAGGTCTTGTACTGGCTTTACCACAGAAGGAAATCCCCCTACCTCTTGATCAAACCAAAATGTCAGGGTTCTCCTTACCTCGCCAAAAGAAAACCTATTGTCAGGCTATACAAACAAAAACTCATGTCCAGGACTCTGGGGTGGAGGAAGTGGAAAATGGCACCCATGACTTCTTGGTGTATGAGATCTCGGGCCCAGTACTGGGTTACATAGATCATCAAATCAGCATATCCATGCTGGATGCAGGGATAAGCCTGGCTAAAGAACTGACAGCAAGTGACTCTGCACCAGAGCGACTGAGTATTTTGCGCGATAGTTTGAAACTCAAACACAGCTGCAACTTACAGTGAATGAAGCCGAGATCGAAGGGAAAACCAAAGACTCAGAGCAGGTGTCTCAAGAGGAGTTCGCCTCTTATATGCTAGACCTGGACTTAAACTCTAGTCCTTTCGTAGCCTTGAACATTGTACTGCAGTCTTTCATTAGGCTCTGTAGTGCACGAAGTCATGGAAAACGTGAGCACCCTTAAATCAATGTAAATGCTGCTGTCTGAAGGGTGCAAGGCGCAGAAGGTGTCACCGGAGGCCCGGCTGCGAGAGATCTTTCAGCAGGCTAGGACGTTGGTCCCAACTTTAAATCAAGTCAGCTTGTTGACACGAAATCTGGAGGACTCAAACCCTAATTGTGAATCCTGCAGTACAGCCACGTGTCAGGTGCCAATAGTCCCAGTGCCAGCTACAGAGTGTCCTGCAGATGATGGGACCAAACCTAAATCCAGAAACAAACTGGTCTCTAAGTCACATAGAAATGTCGGCTCTAGTAAATTTTTAAGGACTATGTTCCATGCTGCTAATAACTAAAGACACAGGGACTCGACTGATCCTGTTCCTGTAGCGACCAAGGGAAGTGGCAATAATATCAATAGTACTGTGGGGATAAAGAAATCCATAATTCCGGACAGTAAGATGGTGAAACAAATGAATCTCAATACCCATAGGGAGCCGGAATGTCAAACAGTGAGGAGAAAAAAAAAAGAGCGGCAGCCTGTTTCAGCACGAAAGCAGCACCTGCAGGTCCGATATTATCTAGGGCAGTGGATGCCATGGCTCGGGCTTCCTCCTTGCCGCAGAGCTGGTTTGGCCTTACTCCGCAACTTTCCAGGAATCCTGCTTTGGATGATGGAGTCAAAAGGGTGACAGTCCCTGAGTCCGAATCTAAGGGGCGGAGGCTGGAGACAAAGCCAGTGCTGTGTATCCAGCCGGACCGACTGACGGCAGACCATAAAGCAGCCCTCAGCACCGCTTTGTCCCTAACCTTTGAATCTATGTTCGAGGATGAACGCACTATACCTCTAAACAGAAGTAAACTGCTCGCACTCCTGTCTTCAATTCCATACTTGTCGTCAATTGCATCCCAATATCTGAAGTTTGTACATCTGGCCAATCGCACCCTCCTGGGGAAATGTACTGTACACTTTAGTTCTAAACTATGAGAAAATCTTGTGTACTCTCACCAGGAGGAAGTCCTACTGAATGGCTATGAATGTTACTACGCAACCTCTACTTTGAAGAATCCCATACGCTCTGAGCAATGCATGACAATTACAAGTCACTTCGAAAATTACTATCATTGGCCGCTTAACCCGGATGCCGTCTGGAGATGGTTACCAAATATCTTGCCATCAATCCCAGCTCATCGGCCTGGCTTCTAGCTTAGACCTCTTGTGCTAGAACACTAGAAGATTCAACTAATTTCTCCATGCTTATCAGGCAATCCACCTACTACAGTACGACATAATCATCTTCCAGGAAACATGGCTCCTGCACTGTCCAGTTATTGATGGCCGCTTAATCAACTATAAGCCTGCTACAAAAAGAGTGAGAAGCCACCCCAGTGGAAGTCTACTAACTGCAGTTAAAAACACCCAGAATCGTGTTTTAGTGGACTGGCCTTGCACCTCTGCTGCTCTTTTGATATCTGTTATTATTGATAAATCTGGCCACCAATCAGTACAGCTGTTGGTAACACATATTGGGCCTCATTACGACCCTGGCGGTAAGGGGTTTACGCCAGCGTTAGCTGCGCCGACCCCTTACCGCCAATTACGAGGTCCCCTAGCGCCATGGCGCTTTTAACACCTGCTTTTAGCAGGTGTTAAAATCCATGGCGCTAAGGGACCATGGAGTTAATTACGCCACCGTAATTTACGGTGGCGTAATTAACGCCTTCCCCACTCCCATTATGCCCTATGGGGCAAAAATGGGAATGGGGAAGAGTAAATGGGGATTGGGGACTTACCGCCCCGCCAAGGTCGGAATGGGGCGGTAAGTCCGCCAACCACCATGGCGTAAACGTAGTTTACGCCATGGTGGTAAAGTCACGGCCCAGGCGGTAACTTACCGCCTGGGTCGTAATGAGGCCCATTGACTTTGACGCACTTATGTCCCCAGTGGAGGAGGTCCTGGAGGAATTGAGTAATGTGCAGATTAACTAGGACAATATGCATACAGGTACAGGTACAATTATCACAGGTGATTTCAACTACGAGTGCAGAGTCGATGAAGAATGGGCAGCTAATGGTCAAGTGCCATTGCATCCTCATCAGCGTTCTCCACCAAAATAAGCAATGCAGTAAAACCCTACTTGTCTGAGACTAACCGACTATCAATAGCCAGAGCCACAGTTGGTGCAAAATTAGATTATTGTAATGCCCTACTCCTTGGCACCTCCAACAAAAACATCCATCGACTACAAGTCACGCAAAATAATGCTCTCAGGGCTGCCCTCAGCATTCATAAAATGGAACATATCACACAAGCTAGGAGGGAAGCACACTGACTACCAGTCAAGGAACGGATTCTATTCAAAACCTTGGCAATAACACATAAATGCATATCACACTCTGCACTGCCCTACCTGACATCAAAGCTCACTCCCCTCTCCTCCTCCAGACCTATTTGGTCACACCATGCAAACATGATGTTTGTCCCCATCTTCAAAAGAGTCAAAGCTGGCGGGGCTAGCTTCCAACATCTAGCACCCAAACACTGGAATGCCCTACCTACAGAGCTCAAAAGTGAAGCATCCTACACAATCTTCCGAAAAGTTCTTAAAACTTAACTGTTTAATTAACATGTTCTACTTGTTCCACTGTAACCAAGGAATACACTGTAACCAGTTATCCAACTGGAACATTCTCCTGCTACTATTGTCTCTATTCAAATGTATGTAAACAATGCTGTGCTCCTGTAACTAAGTAAGCTCTCTGCAACAGCGCAGCGATGCCCAAGGGCTGATTGTGCGCTTTACAAATGGAAATACATAAAAGTAAATACAAAATTTATAAGTGAAACCATTAATCACTCCCAATGATGCTGATGGCCATTGGAAGAATACAGCTCAAGGCTTGAAATGGTCTCAATGTCTGTCTTGGTGGGGTTTTACCTAAACCAATTTACTATTTGGTGAGACGTGGTCAAAAACACCCACGTGGCAAAAATTAGGAACTGAATCCATAATAGATGACATCTTTCTTAAAAACGTTGACAGGGATAAGATCGAAGTGTTCAAGATTGTGAAATCTCCAAGTAGTGATCACGCTATGCTTTGCCTCTCGTTGAAAGCAGGACTGCCAACCTCATTCAGTAATTGGGGCCCAACCAACCTGATGATTATGAGTAGAAGTCCATAAAGCAAATCACAAACTGAATATTTGGTGGTCTCTTTTATCGGAAAATTCAAGGAGCAAAGCCACTCTTCCTATGAATTTTGCATCTATTTTGGCCAAACTAGTGAGTATGGACTCTGATCAATGGGTGGCTCCCCCAACCCCTTTTGCACTTAAACATGCAAAACCCTCGGACCCGCTAATTCAAGATCGGAAAAGGGATGGAAGGCAGAAACTGAAAAAACTCTAAATCTCGAGTAGGAAAGGATTGGGTTAGGCTGAAGGTAAAAAAGCAATCAAGCTTCAGTACACTAACTGGCAAAAGGGGCACAGAATCTTACTTCATATTGCCAAAAAACTATCTTTGCTCAAATGTTTTTTGGAAATGGATACCAGAAGTATATGGAGGATACTAAATGGCACTCAGGAAAAATAATCTGCCCTGCAATCATGTTGCATATCTGAGGCGGAGTGGTGTGCCTTCTCTCATAAAAAATGTAATATGGATAACTCAGGTACAATTCAGCAGATGTCTGATGTCGGTCCCACCGTCCCTTGGACTTTTGAGTTCAATGCTATGGATATCTTGATTGCAATCAAATCCCTGAATAACTCAGGAGCCAGTGGCCCTGATGGAGTCTCCAATCAATTCTTCAAGGAGGATCCTATCTTGTGGTCGGATATTTTATGTAGTTATTCTGACGCATTGCTATTGGCATAGAGTGTCTGATTTCCTGCCGACCTGCAAATGTTGTTCCCATCTATAAGAGTAGGGATCAACTCAACCCAGCAAACTACCCCCCAATAGCACTGATTGACTCAGCAGCCAAGATATTTGCCAAGCTAGTTTTAAAAGATTTAACAAGAGGGATTGACATAGAAAAAATGCTTAGCCCACTGCAAAAAGGCTTTAGAAAGAATGTAGGCACCTTTACGGGTGCAGCTGCACTGTCCATCTGTACCTCAGATATTGGGGGGAATACTGGGAAATCGCTATATATGTGGCAGTTCTGGACCTTAGTGCGGCCTTTGATAATGTTAACACAGAGAGGCTCTGGGAGAAACTTTGAAAGTGGGGTATTGACAAAGGTCTCCTGAGTATGATTAACCAGTATAAGGAAATACAATAACAACTTGCCAAAATAATCAGGGGAAACTTTCAAACCCTATTCAGATCACGAAAGCGGTAAAACAAGGGTGTGTGGTGGCCCACCACAAATTTCAACCTATATTTAGCAGACCTATGGCATGAAAGCTTAAAGTGGGGGGGCTACACGCCTAGATGACAGGACCTGAGAGTTAATATCAACGTATATGAAGATGATTTAGTTCTAATGGATATAGGTCTGCAAAGGTTACTTGAGGGCGTACAATCCTATCTAGCAATTAACCATCTTAAAATTAAACATCTTAAGTCCTACACACAGACCTTTACAACCAAAACAAGACCAAGAGTTATAGCTGGAAGTTAAATCAATACCTGATCAAGGAGGTTACCAGTATCATGTATCTAGGCTTTCCTTTCTCTAATAAGCAGCACTTTATCATCCAAAAGGGGAAAATGGAAGCTTAAATATATATGTCCATTCTACTAATGAAAGTTCTAAAGAACACGCTCTGGGTCTATTCTCTGCTTCCTCTAATCTAAGTATAGACATTAATGGGAACAGCCACAGTATTATATGGCGGCAAGTTCATTTTGTTTGGGAACCGAACCTTCCTCGATAAGTTGGAGGGTAAAATCTGGAAGACACTATTGTGGTTGCCGAAGTCTATTCCGATTAGTGTAATCCATTTAGAACTGGGTCTGACCTCTTGGTGGGCGCAGCACATCAAGAGATCCCTATCATTGCTGACCAAATTGGGAGGAAGGTGAGGTAAACTCACTGAATGCCCACATTTATGAGCAAATAAGCAATGGCCAAAATTGCAGCTTATTTCTTGTATAAATTTTCCAGGAAATGTATTGCCTTTCGAAATCTGATTGAATTGAAGGGTTTCGATACTGCTTATACGAGGAAAAATAAGATAAAGAGATGGGAAAAAAATAGCGATTGTGAGGACTTAAACAGACTTCTTCTCTACCAAAAGGATCACTACCTACATATGCCGCTGAAGTCTCTAAGATCCTATATACAAAGGTTTCCCTCTAGAAAGCATCGAGATCTTTACTTAAGGTTTTGTCTCCAAGCTTTGCCAACAATGGAAGTTATGGGCCCAAAATTTCAGGTTCCACAGGAATTGAAGGGCTGCTGAGTGTGTGGCTCAGTGCTAAGCGAATCACTCTTCCGACTGCTTCTTGAAGGTCCAGGTTTTTCGGCCATCTGACTTATTTTTCTGGGAAGATTTTTGCACTCGACCGTGAGTGTCCTCACCAAAACTATGGGTCAGAATTATGATGACTGCAAACGAGGATTTGATTGTTGCAGTGACTTCCCTGCTGAAGATTATTTTCGAGGAGCTCGGCAAAAGGATGCTCCAGGGGGAAGCTGATCTGAGAGAGTTTTGGGGAGAGTAGCCCATGTCACAGGATGTTGACTATATTATATCTGTAGGGCCCCATTGTGGGGATGGGGCATTGCTGGACCCCCAGACTACATAAATCTGTATGACTTGCCTATGCTTTGCCTGATTTTGTATTCTCATAGTATATTGATTTATATATGCTGGAGCTGGCGATTGTTAATCTAAGGCACTGTGCCAGTAGAGCTTTGAACTATTTTGGTGTGTTGATAACTATTATTTGTTATTAGTGTAAAAGTTAATTCTATAAACTAAAAACACATTATTTCCTTTTAATAAAACAAAATAAAAACATTTAAATAGGTAGTCCCAGACATGATAGTTTACTGTCAATTGATACTGAGGGCGGGAGCTGGCTTCAGGTTGACACAGTTGCATATGAAAGGTTGTGGGGGTTTCCTGTCTCCTTTGGTAGCAGCCAGGCCCCATGTGGGCCTGTTTGAATTACCCTATGAAGGGTATGTTAATTGCTGCCACCAGCTGCAGGCCCCAACAAAAGGACATGACAGATTCATGGAGCCTTTGTTAGTTAATCAGACTGCCATAGCAGGGGGAACGTTTGGTCCTCTGCCTTCTGGAGATGCATCGTGTACTCCTCCTGCCATATTCCAACAACATATGACAGGGGGATCTGCACTGTGTTAGCTGTGTCCACCAGAGTACACAGGTCTATGCATTTGTCGTGCAGTGAGCATAGAATAATGTGTGTGGATTAGCCCCACACATTTTTCAGAGATTCATCTACCATCATTCAATTCCATTTTAAATTTCAAAAAAGTCCAGGCAATGCGGATGGTCAAATTCCTCACATTTCCCATAGCCTCAACATGTGAACCACCACCCTACTGAGGGTCATCTAGGTCAAAGTACTGGCTGGGGCCATCTGAATTTCCACGATGGGAGCCAGGCTTGTGCAGGCTGTCCACATCTATTCCCTGTATGGTTTTGGTCCATCGCAAAATCTTAGGGCTCTCCCCTTGAATGGCCATTAACCATTGAAGGAAGAGATTGGTGGTCTATTTGAATAGTAAAGTGTGATTCAAAGATGTAGGTTTTAAATTTCTTTACCACCCACAAAATCGCATAAGCCTTTTTATCAATGATGGCGCAGTTCCTTTCCTTTTTCATCAATCGTCTGTTAATGTAAGTGACCTATCGCCTTCCAATGTAGGTGACTGGTTGCTCTACCCCTTGAGAGTTCACCTGTGCTAACATTACTCCAATCTCAACATCACAGGCGTCTGTCTGGATAATTATCTCCTGACCATAGTGTGGCACTTTTTCAAACTGGGGCCCTGCACAATCCATCCTTCAAGTATTGAAATGAGGTTTGACAGGCAGGGTTCCAAGTTACCTTCTTTGGCATCTTCTTGGAAGTTACATCAATCAGGGGCATGGCAATGGTCCCATAGCTCTTGATGCATGACCAGAAGTACCCAGTGAGACATAGAAAGGCGTTCACCTGTGTCTTCATGGTGGGCATGTTCCAATCCTTCACAGCCTGTACCTTTGGTTCAAGATGTTGTTTCTTACCTCCACCGACCAGGTGGCCTAGGTAATTAACTGCACCCTGCGCTATCTGGCACTTTGTGGCCTTGATTCTGCAGTGCCTGAAGCACTTGTTTCAGGTGGGATATGTGATCTTCCCAGGTGTGGCCGAACACAGCACGTGGTCTAAATAGGTGACACTGAAGATTTTTAATGCACACAAAACCTGGTTAACCATCCTCTGAAAAGTGGCTGGGGCATACCTCAATCCAAAGGGCATTACAGTCAACTGATAATATCCTTCTCTGGTTGAGAATGCTGACCTCTCTCTCGCTCTGTCTGTCAAGTCGACCCTAGTGAGGTCAATGGTACTCATGTACTTGGCGGCGCCAAGCTTGTCAATGATCTCATCTGCCCGAGGGATGGGGTGAGCATCTGTCTTCATGACAGAATTCAGGCCCCTGAAGTTCACACAAAAGCGAACTTCAGTCTTTGCACCACTGGTCTTTTTAGGGACCAGTACCACTGGGCTAGTCCAGGGGCTGTGGGATGGTGCTATCATTCCTAGGGAAAACATCTTGGAAATCGTCCTCCTAGATGGTGTCACTGACCTTATTGGATATCCAGTGAATCCTGCTCTTCAGCGGCTTACTGTCCCCAGTGTCCACATTATGGGTGCACCAATCTGCGTGACCCAGAGTCAGTGAAAACAGCCCGGCAAACTATCCCAGTAAACGGCAACAATCTGTCATTTGCTGTTCTGACAGGTCTGTTGCAAGATTGACACCTTCAACTGATCCATCTGTGGCTTCAGTGTGCAGCAGGTCTGGGAGTGGATTGGTCTCTTCCTCAGTCTCTCCATCTATCACTAATGCATGACCAAGTCATCCCGGCTATAATGGGGTTGTAGCCAGTTGAGGTGAAAGAACCGGCACATCTATTTAGGTCCTTTCAATTCAATGAGATAATTGACCTCACAGACTTTTTCCAGCACACAGTAAGACCCAGTCGATTGTCCTGAAGGGCACTCGGTTTGACAGGTTCCATAATCCACACCCACTGGCCTGGAGAATAGACTGTCACTGTGGCCTTTTGGTCGTGCCAGTGCTTCATCAGCTCCTACTGGACTTTAGGTTTTTTGTTGATTTTTCCAAGTACTTTGCCATTCTAGACCAAAGGCCAAGTACATAGCCCACCACATCTCACCTAGGGGATGAGGGGTTGGCCTCCTATCCCTCTTTCACTAGGCTAAGTTGTCATTGTACAGGGTGTCCAAACAGAAGCTCAAAAGGGCTATCCATACTCTGTTCAGTTGCACCTCCCTGTAGGCAAACAGTAGGCATGATAGGAGACTATTCCATTTTCTCCTCAGGTGCTCTTCCAAGCCACCTATCATGCCTTTCAGGGTCTTGTTGAACCACTCAACAAGCCTGTTTGTTTGTGAGTGGATAGATGTAGAGAATCAGTAGGTGATCCCACACTCTTCCCTCAAAGCCTTCATATACGCTGATATGAAGTTTGATCCCCTGTCAGGAACAACTTCCTTGGGGAATCCAACATGAGAGAATATCCCGATCAGTGCCTTCGTACCCATGGGGGCTTTGATGCTCCTCAGAGGGACATCCTAATGGTACACTTTGGCATGGTATACCACCACCAAGATGTATCTGTTCCCTGAGCTGGTTTGAGGATCCAAAGGACCCACAATATCCATGCCTATTCGCTCTAAAGGCCACCCAACCCGGGTAGTGGAATTAAGGGTGCCTCTGTGACACCACCTGACTTGCCAGAAGCTTGATAAATCGGGCAGGACCAGACACATTCCATAACTTTTACACCAAATGCAGCCAGTAAAAGTATGCAGACAACCGGTCTGATGTCTTAGTCACTCCCAAGTGACCCACTATAGGAATTTGGTGAGCCAAACCCAAAAGGAATTTTCTGTGGCTTTGGGCAATCACCAACCTTCTAGTGCTCTCACCCTCAGATTCTTATGGCTCACTGTACAGGAGTATATCCTCCCAGTACACTTAGAACAGTCCATGGGCCTCACCCTTAGCCTGCTTCTCCACCTGTTTCTGCAGGCCCACCAGAGTAGGACCCTCTTCCTGGGCTTTAAAGAATTCAGTCAGATCTGGGCCCCAGCTGATGCAAATTCAGCCAGCTTGGGCAGACCCTACAGATATGTGGTCACCTGGTCCTCTACTGCAGGTTTCTGCACTGTGCCAGGCAACTCTGAAGTTACTGAGTCATCTGCGACCAAAGCAGGGTCCTCAAAGCCCCTCCCCCCGCAGGAGTAGGTGACTCAGCAGTCTGCAGAACTGAACCAGGGGCTACCAGCCACAACAGTCTCTCCAACAAACCATGCGGAAGCACTCAGGCCCTAAGGCTCTGAGAGTGTTCAATCTGGAGTCCTCTTTGGTCCTTGATCTGGTAGCCATTGTGACTATCTCAGGGACAGGAAGATCAAGATCATTACCCAACAGACATGGGACAGGGATGAAGTCTTTTTCTTCATCAGATGAACTGTACTATCACCAAGGGGCACTTACTTTTTCTCTCAAACCGACTGATTCTACAATCAGGCCCATCAATATACAAGCCTAGCTGTACCCACTGCAATATGACAGCAGTGAGATTAGCCGCGGTGTCTCAGACTGCAGGAGTTTTGTGTCCATTGATATACACAAGTACTGAATCAAGTTCAGTATTATTGGGAACTGGGATATCTTCTGGCAATTTGGTACCATTTGCACTCAGTGTAAAGAATCCACAACTGGCCACTCCTTGACCTAGTGGGAAGTCCTCCTCTAGGGGGCCCACACTAATGATGGCCTCTTACATGAGTTCAACATTCACTATGACTTGCTTGGGTTAGACATTTGCAAGCAGGATCCCATTTCCATTGGCCCAGTTCCTTACACCCGAAACAACCTTTGGGTGGTGAGAACGTAAGTGTCCCAGTGTTAGGGGTACCTATGCTCTTCTTTTTGGTGTGTATGACTGAACTAATGTTTTGGGATTTCCCTTCAGTCTTTTGGATACCTGACTTCAAAGGGGAATGGGATGGACCTTTAACCATCCCACCCTTTTTAATTTTTTTGGCCAAAGATTTCTCTTCGAGTTTAGGTGTGCTCACCTGAGCCTTGTTCTGGACTTGAGTATTTACAGACCTGTTAGCAGTATTTACAAGCACTTACGAGCACCCTAGGGTCTGTAATAGTCTTGTCCACAAGATGCTGCTGTGAGGCAACCTCACAATTATTCAATGCGTGCTCATACGCAATCGAATTGTACATCCCTTTAAATGCATCAACTTTGCTACCAGTAACCCACTTGCTCAGATATTTCAATAACAAGTATGTGAACGCTTCAAATGTCTGCCCACCTTTCTTTCTGAGCTCTCTGAAGCTCTTGAGATACTGCTCTGGGGATTTACAGAACTTCCTGAGGAGGGCTGCCTTCATGCTCTTATAAACAAGCCTTTACATCCGAGTTAACTGAAGAATTTCATCAGTCCCTGGTATCAGTAACTGATTTATCAGGACGGCAACCCCCAGTACCTCATCCACCTCCTTTATCTGAACAGCAACCTTGAGCCCTTCAAACCAGTCAAAAATATCCTTCCCCACTTCGTAAGCCTGCATTAAGTCTTTAGGGATGTAGCCCCGGGGCTTATCCTAAGAATCTTGCTTTGAGCTCCTACTGTTGCTTCATTAGAGGTGGCTCTGTTGGCCTCCTTCTTCTCTTCGAGTGCCAGCTTGCACAGCTCTATGGTGGCCTTATGCCACTGTTTCTGTTCTTCTAGCGCTAGTCTCCTCTCCTCTAGCAGAAGCTTTCCATCTGCTACCTCGTTAACAGTTGGAACAATTACAGGGCCAATTAGAGGCCTTGCAGAGGCCTTGGATCTGTGGGATGCCGCACTAGACCCTGACCTCACTGACATTTTAGAGTGTTGAGAAACAACACTTGCCCCAAGGCAGGATGGTCGGTGAGCAACAATGCTCATGCTCTCTTCCTCATCATCTTCCACTACCCCTTCCAGAAAGTCTTCTTCATTCTGGTATATGGGGTGTAACCCATCCCCTAGGGTCTTCTGCCCAATCTCCTTCGCTTCTACCCATGCTTGGAGGCTGATCAGTAATTCAGGTTTATTAACCTTGGTGCTGTGGCGAACTACCCTCTCTTGACATAGGATGTACAGGACATCTTTGGTCATGCCTTTCACAGCCTCTATGTCAAGGTCCATGAGTATAAAAAATTCCTAGCAGTGTTTTAAACATTTCCTGCAACAGTACTTTTATAGTTGGGTGACTAAGCTGTGCACAAGACTCCACCTAGATCCAACCGTCTGCCACCAATGTGCCAAATCAACTTCCGGGGCACTAGAGGTCATGGGATGAATATCAGTTTTTAAAACAGCAATTGGCCTTACACCACTAGTACAGCAGAAGGAATCTGAACAGATTGGAAACACAAGCAAATTATAAAACTCCTTGTCCATTTTCGGTAACGTGGATGAAACTGCAGGCATATCTCTGAAAGGTTGTGGATCATTGTTAGTTGCAACACAGCGAAAATGCAATTATTACCCAATGATAAAAGGGACTGTCCAGTCAACCAGCTATCAAAAATATCTACTTTATTTATATCACAACAGACAGTTCTAGCAACACTACGAAATACAAGGAAAAGGGATGCACTCTGGATACTGACAGGAGTGTGGTCGGTTTAGTGAATAATCACAACAGTTCAAGGATACTTGGCTTCAGCACAAAGAGAGCAATGGGTCTTAAAATGTTTCTAGGGTCCTTGGTGAAAGGAACACGGGACAGAACCAAAATGTACCTTGTGCTGTAGGTGTTCTTGGTGCTCGGCAGTGTCGAGTCCATTTAGGGGTTTTAGCAGCTTCTGTGACAGAGTTCACGATGGGCAACAGCTGCGGGTATCAGGAGGCAAACAGTTTGCCGAACAGAGCTGGATGGGCTACTGTAGGCTGGCCTTGATGGCAGCTCAGGGCCAGGAATCATTGTCTCAGTGCTGGTTGACAGTTCTGAAGCCCTTGTCGAGGCATCTGAGAAGTCTTTAAGTGATGTAATACAGGCTGTGCCTTCAGTCAGGGCCCAATAATTAATTTATTTATTTTTTCATTTGTTACACGCCCTACACCCTTGAGTATCACAGCGTGGTTACAGACAGCTTTGATAATTATCATACAATTGTACAGATATGCATAAAGTTATTACAGCGAGAAGAATAATATACAGTTAGCGCAGAAACATTATTTACATTTGGATCTGGTGTACTTGGTTCTAATATTGGTTGAATAACCAAGTTTTTAGCAGTTTTTAAAGCCAGGGAATGACGTATCTTTTATTATAATGAGAGGGAGGGAGTTCCAGTGATTAGGTGCTAAGACCTGAAAGCTGCTACCCCCTGCTCTGGAGTTTTTAATACCGGGGAGTCACTAGTAGTAAATTATTGTTAGATATTAGAGTTCTGGTATGTTCTTTCTTCTGAAGGGCATGGTTGAGGTAGATCGGGGCTTTTTTAGCGAGACATTTGTGTGCGATACAGAGAGTTTTAAAGATAATTCTGGCTTTGATAGGTAGCCAAAGGACTTCCTTCCTTGTATTGGTGATATGCTCAAACTTGTTTATCCTTAGTGCTGCTCTTAAGGCCCTGTTTTGAATCAATTGTAGTTTACTGATGTTGGTGTTCGATGTTCCTAATATTAACACATTGCAGTAATCTCATTTAGACACTACTAAAGCCCTAGCCAGGGTGAGACAGTTTGTCGGGGTCAGAAATTGTCTACTTGCTGCAATAATTTTAGAGGTGTAGGCTGAGGTGGAAGAGAGCAAACTGATGTGTTTGGACATAGTGAGGTTGGCTTCTAGGTATACTCCTAATGTTTTTACTTGCTTGAGAACTGGAATAGGAGTGCCATCGATATTGATCGATGCGTAGTCTGAGTGGAGGGCAGCTAGCTTGGCGGGGGAGCCCACAATGAGAATTTTCGTCTTCTCATCGTTGAGACACAGACTATTTAGCGCCATCCAATTTTGAATAATGGCATACATTTTGTTAATGGTCAAGGTGTCTTGGTCGTGGTTTCCTGAGATGGGTATGAGAATCTGGGTGTCATCCATGAAATTAGTGTAGATGACACCCATATCGTCTAAAGCTGAAAAGAGGAGTTTGGTGTAAGCGTTATAAAGAGTGTGCGAGAGACATGATCCTTGAAGTACTCCAATTGGGACTGGAATGGGATCGTCAGTTTCTTTGCCTATGTCGACTCTAGAGGTGCGTTCGGCAAGAAAGGATTTCACCCACTATGCGGCATCGTTAGAGAAATGGAAGTCCTTGGCTAAGGAGTTGCACAATTTGTCATGGTCCACTAGGTCAAAAGCGGCGGATAGGTCTAACAGCATGAAGATGCAGAGTTTTACAGAGTCTCTGATAGTATCCATTTGGATTTTGAGATCCAAGAAGGCTGTTTCCGTGCTATGATTGGGCCAGAAACCTGATTGTCTAGTTCCGAGTAAATGATTCTGTTGAAGATGGGCTTGTATTTGTGTGTAGGCTATTTTGCCTATAAGTTTGAGTGGAAATGGGACTGTTGTTTTTGGCCTATAATTGATAGGTATTGAAGGGTCCAAAGAAGGTTTTTTAGAAGTGGCGTGACCCAAGCTTCTTTGATACTGGTTGGGACTGTGTTGGCGATGAAAGAGGAGTTAACAAAGTTAGTGATGGTGGGGGTGAGGGAGGATGCGCATGCTTTGTCTAGTTTAGCTGGGACGTTATCCCCTTTACAATTGGAAGCTTTGAGCTTGTAGATGGTGTCCAGTACTAGATCTTGGGAGACAGGAGATAAGTGGAATTAGGAATTCATATTGTCATTTTCGGGGAGGGTGGGTTTGGTGGTAAGGGCATTTTTGTCTGCTAATAACAGTCTTTTGTTGTTTATTTTATTTTGTAGCACAACAATTATAAAAGCAAGTGCATCTTGAATAGTACTGCACCACTCTTTGCTGGGATTGTGTGAGTCACAGTTGGGATAGGACTTTCTGATTCTCTAAGGATAGAGAACAGTTCTTTGGCATCCAAAGCGCCATTGCTGATGAGTGTGTTGTAGGAGTTGGCTTTATGGGAAATAATGGCTGCTTTATAATGATAATGATGTGTTATTTATATAGGGCCTTAGTCCAAAGCGCTTTACAGAGCACATATTTACATACAATATCACCCAACTGAAATTGGTACTCATTTATCTACCTCGGAAGGATGAAAGGCTGAGTTGGCCTTGCCGGGATTCGAACCTGCGATCTGCAGATCACGCTCAGATCACAGCAGCGAGCGCTCAACCCGCTGAGCTATCTTATAGCTTTTGTTGGCTTCCTTGAAGGCTTTGGCAGAGTCAGGAGTGGGGTGTTTGCTATGAGCGTGTTCAGAGGCACGTTTGGTTCTTCTTAGGGCAGCTAATTCTTCACCGAACCAGAAGTGGGATTTTCTGTTGGCACGTCTCGTTTTAGTTGTGATAGGTGCTACTTCGTCAATGGTAAGAGAGAGGCATCTATGGTAGTAGTCCGCTATGGTGCTGGGGTCATTCCTGTCAACTGTGTAAGTTGCTAGGGTTTTATTGAGAGTAGGGATAAAGTTCTCTGCAGTGAGCTTTCTGGGATTTTTGGCTTCAAATGTATCCATTACTGTTGTCTTAGGAGGACGGGGCTCTTCACTTAAGATGGTGAAGTTTATGCAGAAGTGGTCAGACCAGCTAAGAGGAGTGATGATATCAATAGTTAGTCTGGTATTGAGTGAGAGGATCCAGTCAAGGGTTCTGCCTCTGATATGAGTGGGTTCATTCACTAGTTGGGGGAAGTTCAGATCTTTAAATGCTGCGTGTAGAGCTGCGGCTTTGAGGTCTAGTTCATCATTGAAACCTACGTTCAAATCTCCAAGGATTATACATTTCGTGTTTGGTTTAATGAAGGATGCAAGAAGAAATGGGATGTCTATTTCAGGATGACTGTTAGAGCTAGGTGTTCTGTAAATCACCACAAAATTGATTGTAGTTTTTTCATTCAGGGCGAGTTTAGCTAGCAGCAGTTCATACCCTGGGAGGGCTTTGATGGGGTTAGATCTGAGTTGCAGATTGCTCTTAGCTATGATGGCTGCACCACCTCCTGTGGAATGGGTTCTGTCAGCTCTGAGAATGGAGTAATCGGGTGGGATAGCCAGTGATAGCAGTGGTCCCGAGGCTTGGTGAATCCAAGATTCTGTAATTACTAGTAGATCAAGGTTTTGTTCAATAAAAAGGTAATGGATTTCGATAGCGTGAGCTCCAAGTGATCAGGCATGAATGTTTTCTGAGTGTTTTGGGTTTCCCTATGATTGCGGCTTGGGCGTTGGAGGGTAGGGGACATAATGCTCAGATATAGGAGTCACGGTCGTGGGTGGCTTATACTTTTTGTTTTGACGGAAATCATTGTGTTTAGGTGGTTTGGTTGCTATGAGAGTGGGGGTGTGGCTGTGGTGGCTCAATTTGGTTTGTGACCTTAGACGACAAACTCTGTGATTCCCGACAACAGGGTAGGTTTTCAGGCCTAGTACTGTCTTAGGGGTGTGTAGGTGGTCTATCGGAGGAAGCGGGATGAGGGTGGGTGTGCAGTCTTGCTCTGCAGTTATTAAGGAGAGGCTACTCCTAAAGGCCTGTTCTGTGCTTGTAGGGAAAGGTGAGGTATGTGGGAGGAAGCGTGTCGGGCAGGGTATAGGGTAGTGTCTTGGGAATGCCAGTTTGGCCATCCCATTATTGAAGGCAAGGAAGTGGTTGTCTTGCATGGAATGTTGTCTGAAACTATGCAGAATGAGAGCATTGTGATGAGTATCACAGCTAACATTACTATATTCAGTAAGGGGTATGCTAGAGAGGGTGGTAGGGCAGAGCTAGGCTTTGCCGGCAGGAGTCTCAATGGGTGATGTAGCAAATGTGTCATCAGTTACTGGGTGCGTGGTATAGTGTAATGGTTTAGAAAATGACAATCTATCAGTGGCACAGTGTGGCTAGACATTTTGAATGCAAAGTACTCCTAGGCAATCACTATGTTGAGGCAGGCTGGACACGACAGGCTACCTATGAGACCGAATGGCAAAATATTTTACATGCAAAGGTGCTCCTAGGCAATCACTATGTTAAGGCAAGCTAGAATCGATAGGCTACCAATGAGACACAATGTCAAAATATTTTAAATGCAAAGGTGCTCCTAGGCAATCACTATGTTAAGGCAGGCTAGAAGCGATAGGCTACCAATGAGACAGAATGGCAAAATATTTTAAATGCAAAGGTGCTCCTAGGCAATCACTATGTTAAGGCAGGCTAGAAATGATGTTATAACAAAAAGCAGCATGGCATGACAATTTAAATGCAAGGTGTTCATTGGCAATCACTATGATGAGGCAGGCTAGAAGCGATAATCTATCAATGACTCAAAAATGGCAGGACATTCTGAGTGCAAAATGCTCCTGAGCAGGGATGAAATGTTGATTAGATAAAGCAGTTTGTTTTCATTGCAGGATCGTAACATAAGGAGCACATAGGACAGATGATTGTAGTAAGGGGTTGCGAACTGAGAAACTCAGTATATGGTAGACTTGGATAGTTAAGTATGTTAACAACAAGGCATTGCAGTACGGGAAGTAAAAGGAAGTGGACGAATTGGGCAGTAGCTGTCGTAAATATGCATCGCTTTTCGGGTCTTTGTACAGGCAAGAGAGTGCTGTGATGAATAAGAGGAGGAGTTGAAGAGCGTATAAGCAGTGCTTACCGGTTCATCTGAGAGCTGGAAGATGTCACACCTCTCTGGACTATGCACATGGACTTAGAGGTGCACCTGAGGTCGGAAGTGTAAACAGAGGGGCAGGGGTTCCGGCCTTGGCCTCTGTACACTCTCTGGACAGGCTCGGGACAGGTACAAGTCTTTGTGCTTGTGCCTTCATGCTGTGGGCCGGCACGCGCCTGTCAGCGCGTGATTGGTGCAGAAAAGGCAATCTGGGCCAATCAGCTCTCCAGATGGAAGAGGATTCAGGTATTAGGCTGGGACACACACTTCGGTGAATGAGGCGGCCATCTTGAGAAGTGGTCAGCCTCGTGGATCTCTATGGCGGCGCTGGACACTCAAATGGCAAAGATGAGTAATGGATGATTTCCCCTGTTATTTCCTGAATGGAAACTCTTCATGTATCCATATGCTTGATGTAGTCGTGTTCTTCCGCACCACGGGCAGTCGTTGCAGCTGATTCCTGCTGCTACTACAATAAAGCCCTCAGGCTTACCTTGCAATGGGGATGTGGCACAGCTGGTAGGACACTGCTCCGGCAATCCTATAAGGAGCTCCTGCTCCTTCGGGGGCTTGTGCTTCTTCTGATGAGGCTCGGGACAGGTACAAGTCTTTGTGCTGTGCTTGTGCCTTGGTGCTGTGGGCTACTCCTTGCAAAGTATTCAGATGATTTGCCAAAAGAGGGGCTTGGCCCTCTTTTTAAGCCAAATTGACCACAGGGATTGATATAAGATTAGCGTACATTACTGAACCAATCCTGGGTCCCCACCAACAATCTCCTGTATGTATGAGGTCATAACCATTATGCTTTGCAACAGAAATGAGAAAGGGGAAAAGAAATGTAATACTAAGTCCCACCCATCTTCCTGTTTGTTGTGGATCAACAGGACTCTCTGGTTAATGGAGCTCTCTGTGGTTCCTGGTTAAAACGGCAGGTCTCCCATGAAGGTGTGGTGAGACCAGACTCTCTAGTTCTTGCAAACCACATTCTCATAACTTAGGAATGGGGTCCCCCTGCGGCGAGGACCACTGTAAACATGCTCGGGGAGCCCAGGAGACTCAAATCTGAAGCCACAGCAAACATAAATACAATGTTATAAATGCTGCGGTTTTCTTTCTAAGTTAGAAAGAAAACTGCAGCATTTATTTTGCAGTGCTTTCAAAAAAGAATTACATTTAAACCACTTACTAGCAGCAACTTGTGTTAATCTCTGCTCTCCGGCAATAATGAAGCAAAAGCCACCTACTGGTAGCTTTTGTTTATTACTGCTGGCTACCTTTTGCTTCATTAGTGCCGCAAGGGCAGAAATTAACACTAGCACAGGAGGCTCATACATTTCACAAAATTGATGCCTCCTAGTGCATGAAATTTTAGAGTGTGAGCCTCATTTGCTCAAAACTTTACATAGGAACTTTGTTTAACAATATTTCTTATATATATCTTTGATTATGGGCCATCTTTTTAGCCAATACATTTTTTTAGAGCACTATCCCTTTAACATACCTTTCATCTGCCTGCTTAACATTTTTCCCTCACCTGTAACCTGCCTCTGTCCCTCACTGCCTCCACTCTAGCAATTGACACATCATGGTCACATCGAGAACGCAGCTGGCCGTTCCACCTACCTACACTAAAAAATGTCCCATGTTCATTGTCCTTAATCTGTTATGTCTGCCTATGTCCCTGGTGACTTCCATTTGATCACCCTCCATAAACTAGTCAGTCAAACTCACCCCATTGAAAGAAGCTTGCTATTTCCCGCCAAATCTGATTTCTTATCTATTGTACGTTCTTTTGCGGTCAAAACACATAAAGGTGTTTGCTTGTCTCCCCCACCCTCAACCATTCATTGATCAGTGCAATACTTCCTCTTGAGACTGGGTTTGTGCTTCGAAAATCCCAGCATAAAATGGAAACAACAAATCATTTTGCTAGTGAGAAATGTATTGATACTCAGAGTCTATTTTAATAGATGATCCGATGATTTGACTGTATGCATTTGTTAAAAGTGCTAGACACATGACAGCAAATATTTACACATTGTTTCCGACCTTCTGGTCAGGGCTGGACTGCCCCACCGGGACACCGGGATATCCACCGCTAGGCCTCTGGCCTGTAGGGCCTCTTTTTGAGCGGAAGGATACACATGCACATTCACAGAAACACATCGCATGATTTTGCCTTGGCTCCGCCTAGGTGGTTTGCCATGAATTGGCTGACACCACCGACTGAGGCAGGTGCTGTACGTTTTTTTTTTCTTGCCAGCAGCCAGGCTGGGCCCGTGCCTGCGCACGAGGGCCTCCTGGAACCCCACGTGCCCTGCTGCAGCCCAGGCTGCGCACACAGTGCACACATTAGCAGGCTGCGCAGGTCAGCAGGCCAGGCTGGGGCTGCAGACAGGTAGCTGGCCCGGGCTGCATGAGGTAAGAAGCAAGATGCTGCACGTTTAATAACTCCCTCCCACCCATTTTCACTTTCACTGTCTCCTCTTCCATGGCCTTTAGCAACTCACCCGCTGACCATGATCCAGCTTCGTTCCCGCCGTCACTCCTCAATTTCTGCCTTTTCCGTTACTCATTAATCTTCTCCCCCTGCACCCCTGTGTCTTTCTCACTGAGCTGACCCCTTGTCGTGCCGTCTTCCCCGCCCATGGCTGCGCAACCGCCTCTAGGGCAGGAAGCACTATGGCGTATACACAAATTATATTACACGATCATAACAACATTGTGGCCCAATAACGCAAAATGACATCAAAGAGCGTACATGACACATAAAACCTGCACGCAATGACACATACTTACAAGATACAATGACTTAGCACATTTGCTCTCATTCAAAACACACTTCTAATGCTGCTGCTTTTTTTCGAATTCCACAAGTACAGCTATCCACCCGGTTGGTTTCAGACCCTTGTGTCCTGCCGCTGATTTAATTAACTCCCTTTATAGAGCCTAGTGGAAGGCCCCGGGCACTGTCGTGAGTGCCTATGTAATCGATGGCAGTAGTGGTTTGGCGGCAGGGAGTCCTCCCCATCTGCATCCTGTCAAGGGTAGCTAAACCCGGCTAATATGATGTATCGCTAAAGCCCTGCGCCTCTTCCTTGAATTGCAAGTTGGTTTTTAAAAGGGCCCCCAGGATAGAATTGGCCGCAGGCCACTTTGAACACATGGAGGGATGGCTTAAAAAAACAAAAACAAATGCACGACGAGTCTTGTGGCACACAGACCATACAGTGCTATGGATGGGAGGGGGCAAGCTCGATCCATTCCATAAGAGAAACGTGCATTGAAAGCACTGGCTCTGTAATTGGGGTGTAAACAGTGGAGTCCCTCAAATTATCCTGAAGGTTACTTATATAGGGCCGATGCTGACAGGGTCTAATTTAGGACGTGTGGCCTGTGTAAATAAGCTGCGTGCCACCATAGATGTAAATTGAGCACATGTTGCAGAGGTCTTTGTGTAATTTGTAGGCCAGATGTGCTCATCAGCTGTTCCAGTGTGATTCCACATGTGGTACATGCAGCTGACGGGCAGTGTCCCAGGAAGATCTTTCCGGGGTTTTGCATTCTGCACGTTACTCTGGGCAGTGGCATATTAGACATGTAGGTTTTCATTGGAAGATCCGCGATGTATGTGTCCGAAAGTGCACATCCTTCCCTAGCAGAGCACCCCTGAGATGTGGAGGAGTGGCTTCAAAATAGCTTGTTGTCTATAGGATTGGTAGCATTGTGGTGCTGGTCTAGAATGCTTTCCCATGCCAACTAAAAGCAATATCCGATGGCGTTGCAGTTTGGCTGTTGTGGAGGTTTTTTAGAAGACGCTTAAGATAATGGCTTTATAATGCATAAGATTGTCACCAGCAATACCTTTTATTGCTCAACGTATAAAAGCGATGTTGACTGTTTATATTGTGTGCCCTGTAGACTGACTAGCCACAACGCACATTACTAACAAACTGCTCGTGCCTTTTGTAATGGTGTCATTGGCAACAGTTCAAATTTAATCAATTTTCAACTGATAAATCGGTGGTGTAGTTATCTACTGTAGTGCCCCTATAAATTCCTGCTGGTTTAAGTTTCTAATGCCTGTAGGATAGCTCGGGGAGTAAATGCACCTGCAGACGTGACCTTGGCGTAGGTTACATGTCATGGACCCAGTCCCAGTAAAATGGAGCAGCACATTAAGGTACCAGTGGAAGAGACCTTTGTTTAATCACAGGTCCCTTATGTGGTAAAGGAGCATTTTTGGTTGAGTGACTGCTGCAGAAATGTATACAGTTTAAGTTATTAAAAATACGGCTTGAAATAGCTTCCAGCTCCTCTCCATTTCGAACCCTAGGGAGGAGGATGGCATATATAGCTATCGCGACACCTAAGGTTGTAGCGTGCGCAGCATTTTGATGAATAAGTATGAGATGGGCTGGTTGGCGAGCTTACTTGTGCAAGTTTATTAAAACCATTATACATTACATTATAGTTGGTTCTTATTACAAGGAACCTCTACACTTCCGTCAGGACCTGAAGACACTACTCTTCCAGGAACATCTTGCCAACTGTTCATAGCCCCACTTCAGCTTCTCCGAACTCCCACATTACCACCCCCTCTGAAACTCTCCCACTTTAAGTGTAATCCCTGTGTGTGACCTCATAGGTGCATCTATTCTTTGGTTCCCAGGGGTGGACTGGCCCATAGGGAACTCTGGTGAAAAATTTCCCTCTGGGCCTTTGCACCCTGGGCGTCTTTTGTGTGATATTTTCAAATGTTCCGTTAGGAAAAGGGTTGGGCTTGCTAAAATGTACAGCATGGGGCCACTTTGAAAATATTTCCAGGGCCTCTTTTGATTCCCAGTCCACCCCTGCTTCTGGTAATTGACTCATTCACTGCCATGCATATCAATACTATAATCGATGGTACCTCTATTGATTTTTTCTCTTGTGCATTATTGTTATTTAGATAGTGTGATAAGTTGTAGTTATTTTCTTGTAGGTTTATATATATATCCCTTCGTGAAACATCGTACATGCTTCTGCATCAAAACAATATATTGCATACACATATTGAGGTGGAACCATGTCATCATTACAGATACTATGCAATGTCATTGAGTCATTGCGTTCCCATATTTATGAGAGAGTGGCACTTTAATTATCCCGGGTGTGTTGTTCTATTTAAAAAGCATTTGGCTGGGCAGCTACTTGCTCCCGGAAACTTTGTACTCTAGTTTTATTATAGAAACTACTTTGAGGTGCCAATTTCAAAGAAACACATAATACTGCTATGCTGTCGCCGTTGTGACATTAAAACATGTCCATGTACATCTTTTTTCTACTCTTGGCTCTGGATGCATCGCAGATTTTAGTTTACAGCATCCTACAAAAGGCATGTGCTCCACTGTGCATGCTAACTCTATTTACCTAGCACTGGATGAATCGATCCAATATGATAAGTTCCGCCCTGTCACTCATCAGCTTTCTCAATTTTGCACTAATCTAATATGTACAATTGCGGTCATTAACAAAATCACCCCTCTTTCACTGACCATTCTAGGGCTCTTGTGTAGTTCTTATCCACTTTCCTCGGGGTACTGAACTGGCTGCCCCTGCAGTGCTGCAGCCTCTTTAAAACAGCTTGTCTTGCATACAATGCAGTGAAGACCGACTCCTCAGACTCCCTGGCAGGCACCCTTTTCCTTTTCTGATTATTTGTATCTCCCTTTTCATACACTCTGGGCCTCATTACAAGGGTGGCACTCCCGTAATGAAGGCTGCCGGTGCAGGACCGGCACCGTTCATTACAGGATGCCTGATTAGGAGGTCCCCTAGCAGGACCCGGAACAGACGTCTGTTAAAACCAGACGTCCTTTCCGGGACCAAGGAGCTAATAACGGGCCCGTTATTAACGGGCCCGTTATTAGCTCCATCACCATTCTCATTGAGCCTTATGGGGGCTCAAATGGGAATCGGGAATGGTTCTGTGCATGAGGAATTACCGGGTCCTCCAAGGTCGGAATGACCCGGTAATTCCGCATTCACAGACCCCGGTACTGGAACCCGGTATGGAGGCAGCCATGCTCTTATTAAGGGCATGGCTGCCTCCATACTCGTAATGAGGCCCACTCTCTTGTTTGTCATTTAGGTCTGTACTCTGCCAGCCCGCTATAGCTACATACATAGGGCCTCATTAGGACCCTGGCGCTAAGTGTTTAACAGTGCCGTAAAAGGCTGCGGCGCTGTTAAACACTTAGCGCCTTACTACGAGGTCCCTTTGCGGGACCCGACCTTAACGGCTGGTCTACACCAGCCGTTAAAGTAGGGACCCGCAAAGGGACCTTGGTGCTAAGTACGGTACTGCAATTTGCGGTACCGTACTTAGCTCCTTCCCCATTCCCATTGAGCCCTATGGGGCGAAAATGGGAATGGGGAAGGGCCATGGTTCAATGGGGAATTACCGCCCCGCCAACCTTGGAATGGGGTGGTAATTCCCCATTGAACCATGGCGGACCCGTTACAACACCGGCACCAACCATGGTTTAGCGCTGGTGTTGTAATGAGGGCCATAGAAAAGTAGAAATTGGATGTTTGCAGTGCTTTAAGTAGGTTCAGAAATCGAAGGTGTTGTCCAATAAGAGGGCACCAACTAAAGTGTGTTCTGGTGTCTAATGCAGGAGCCCCCTGCCCCAAATAATACATTACATGTGGGAGTGAGGAAGGGGAACACTATGATGAGAATGCAAGTTTCATCCCAGCAAATAATAATTGTACAGAACGTTGCAGAAATAAATTGTTGGTGTTTGGTTTGCACTATTTTACAGTAAATTGTAATTTAGTCGAGTTGTTTAGAGCTATTGCAATATTGTATTTTGAAGGCGAATAGTGCAGATTATTTGTAATGCAAAAATGAATACTGGATTTTGATAATAAGGGGCGCATTATGAGTTGGACAATAATACAGTGGTAATTTGGGAATTACCAGTACCACTGTGGTGTCTCGTGGAATGATTGCCATATTACAACTTTGGCAGCAGTGTGCACACACCACTGGCGGTAACAGAAATTCTGTCTGGTGAAGTTCCCACTGAAAATGAGTGACAGTAACTCCACACTGAATCAGCAGAATTACTGTTACAGCTGCCACATTTGGGGATAATTCCACCGACAGAAATAACATTATCACTGGAACGGGAAGCACGATGGTGGCCAGTTTTAAAAATCCAATCCACTCTCAATCTCCCATTTCCTTTTGCCAATCAGCCATCATACAAGTGCAGAAATGTCACTCGAGAACGGAAAGTTAAAACTCCCCTAGAAGAGGCTGCATAAGCATTTACAGAGTCCGAGCCACAGGTACAAGTGGACAAGGTAGTCTTCCATGCAGAGGAGATAAATGGCAGCAGGCAGGGCAAGACCTCTACCCAGAGGAAGGCTGTCATCTGTTCCTCCATCACGGATAAGTTGGTGGCAGTGTGCATCATCCCAACGGACTCGAAGGACTGCAGGAAAAGGTGGAATGACCTAAAGGCCAGAGTCTGGAGTCTCATTGCCAGGCACAGGAGAGAGAGTGCAGCAACACAAGGTGGCACTGTGGAACCAATCACCCAGGCACTGTACAAGGAAAAGGCCACTCCATCCTCTACAGGGAGGGGATTGAAGGGATTGGCAGCACAGAGGCAAGAGCATCTAGACAAGGGGATGACAGTAAGTCTATCAGTCCCGACTCCATGTGAATGCATCACACAAAAGCATGCATCCCCCAGCATAGATGAGCACAATGGGCAAACACATGGTAATTAGTACAAAGGCACAGTGAGCACTCGCCGGTGCCAGGGGCAGTGGGACAATCTAGTAATGCACATGCACTGTAGATGAAATGTGAATGCAAAGACATGGAGCCGTGAGAAGTAGTTATGAGTGCTTTGAGTCTATGTTGCCAATTGAAACTCCAGCGCCGCTACAACAACAAGCAACATTGGCAGGCCAACAGGTAATAGGCACATGTATGCACCGTTTACACCCTCAGCACGCTCTACCTCTGCCTACCGGTAGCAGCACTCATTGGCCTAAAACCAGTCATCACAATCATTCACAAAGTGTGCATACAGAATTAACCCCATGCCACATGAGTGTCTTTCTAGCCCACTAACAAGTATGCAAGATGACTTACAAAATATACTACCCAGGTCACCACCACTGCTGGCAGTGCCTCCACTTCCCTTCCTGCACACACCCAACCTAACAGCAGTGGAAGGAAGAGCAGGAGGGAGGCACCAAGGCCACAGGACACCACCACTGTGGCAACTGTGGCAGGCATTGAGGCACCGACCACCCCCACATCGGTGCCCACTGGTGCCTCCACTGGCCATGCAGGTAGCATGGCACAAGCCAATGCAGGTGCAGACACAGCCACTGCACAGCCAGCCCTATGATAATACAAAAGGATATCGTCCACACACCAGCACCCACGCATCTCGCCCCTGACACCCCCTCATCACCAGTGTGGGTTGGGCTTCAACTGTGCCAGTCTGTTTCTGGCACAGGCAGAGACAGCTCCACGCATGAGGAGGAGCAGGAAGACACAGGCTTCTGTTCTCCCTGTTTCAGCCCCACCCCTCCCTAGAGCCCACCAACAATGGCATATGACATCATGGCTGTGATAATGGCGAGACTGGATGCCATGGAGCGGTGCCAATCCTCCATAGAACAACTGGCAGGCCAGCAGGTGAGCACAGGCAGGCAATGAAGGACTGTCGAAGGATATCCCATTCCCTCTGCCAGACCACGGCTGCCATCACCACTGTAGAGCAGAGGGTGCAAACACACACAGAGAGCATGTCAGCCTTACCTGAGACCCTCAACTCCTGCATGCAGTTGATGCTGCAGCACATCCGGAGCCAGGGGTCTAAGCATTCCTTCTCCGTCAACCCCATGGGGGGATCAGTACCCAGCACACCAAGCACCGCTCCTTGCGCTACCTCACCCTAACAGTGCTTGAGAAGGCTACCAAGGCCAAGAGGCCACGAGAGTAACATTACAATGCACATTTTGAACATAGTCACACGAGAGGTGGTTGGGGATGGTGTGTTGGGGAGAGGGATGTGGGTAAAGAGGGCATGTTGGGGATGGTGTGTTGGGGGCAGGTGGTTGGGGAGGGTGTTTTGGAGATAGTGTGTTGGGGAGGAGGGAGGTGGGTGGGAAGGTGTGTTGGGGATGGTGTGTTGGGGAGAGGGTGTTTTCACATTTTATAATTAAAATTCTAGTTCACTTGAAGCATTGCAAGGACATTCCTCATTGTGTCCAAGTGTTACATTTATTACGTGGCTAAATACAGAGGTGCGTAGCACGTGGATATCAATGTGCTCAAATTGTCCATGAGTTCTTGCCGAACCAGACGACCATTTGTTCCCTCTTCCCACTCACTGCGTAGGAGCACAGCACGGCCAGGTAGTGATTGATGTGGGTAATTAATATATCCTTGATCATTGCACTAAGTACATTTGTGGCGGAGCTTTCTAATGAATTGTTATGGTTTTACCACAATCTCTTTTATATAAAAGTGTTCTTCTTTTTTCTTTTGCTGATTATGTCTTAATTTGAATTTGATTTGTGTAAGGTTTTTTTTTTTTTTTTTTTTTTTTATAACTAAACCACAATAAAGGAAGACAAAAAAGATTCCTCCTCCTCCGCATTTGAAACGGTCAACCACTCCATCTTTAGAAAATGGCTGTACAATGCCCTAGGTATCTCAGAGTGGGCACTGGACTGGCTGACCTCCTACCTCAATGACCATCCAGCCCAGGTTATTCTGGGCTCTTTACCCTGCCCCACCTCTTTCTGCACCTGCTGCGTCCCCTAAGGCTCCAACCTTTCTCCCTAGCTCTTCAACACCTACCTTGCTACACTTGCACACCTCATTTCCACCTTCTCCCCCAACTTTCAGTGTTATACATATGACACACAGTTCTTGTTCAAACTTCCTTCTGATCTTCTCCTTACTTCCTCCATCATTCCTGACTGCCTATCTGCCATCCATTCCTGGTGTACATCCGATGATCACTGCTTCAACGCCAGCAATACTGAGATCCTTCCTATTGGGACTCCTGCTCCCTCTCCCTTCCCCTCACTCTGGCCATCTTCAATGGGCTCTCCCCCTTCTCCTTCATCTGACGCCAGAAACCTTGCAGTCATCTCCGATTCCTCTCTTCGATTTCTCCCTCACATTCAGGACCTTGCCAAGAAAGCCCAATTTCAACTTCAGCACCTCAAAGGAATTCTTCCCATCCTCACTTTCCCCCAGAAGCTCAATGTTTCTAGAGGTCTGGTTCTCTCTAGGCTTGACTACTGCAATATCCTTTTCCTTAATCTACCCTCTTCTCATCCCCTGCACAATGACCCCTCCAGCTAATCCAGAATAGGGCTGCAAGACTTATCCTTGGCCTCAAGCCAAGGGAACGCATCTCTACAGCCCTAACATCTCTCCACTGGCTCCCGGTTACTGCCAGAATCAAATTCAAATCCTTCTGCATCATCAATAAGGCTATCAGGGTCTGGGGACCAGGCTTTCTACAAATGTCTCTCACTAAATACTCTCCCTCAAGATCTTTACATTCCTCTGGTACCAACTCTCTGTGTGTCAAGCTCTTTGCTAAACAGCGAGCTGTGGCCGATCTCTTTCCGCGGCAAGCTCCCTCCTATGTAACAGCCTTCCCCTTCCTCTTCATCTTGAGGTGGATCTCCTAAAATTCCGGAAGCCCCTCAAGTCCTTCCTTTTCACCTGCTCCTTCCCTTCCTTCCTCCTCTACTAAACTCCACAGTTGCTGAGATTGCTAACCAGGGCCCTTATGTGTCCTCCTGGGTCCTGGCCTCCCACACCCAATCACCCTAGCCTGTGCCTGCTCCCATCCTAGCACTTGCCTTGGCTCCCTCTTGCCCATGCCACTACAGACCTGCACTTATTTATTGCCAGCTGACCACTCTCATATAGTCACTTAACAGCTGCTCACACCCTAGCACTTCCCTTTTGGTACACCTAGCACTTACCCACCACTCCCTCATCCCTTCTCTCTCTCTGCACTTGCACGTTCTGAATACTCACAAGGCCTAGAAGGTCTGCCTCTATCATTCATTGTTGTATTTGCTTTCCTTCCCATGTTCCCTCCCTGTTGCCCTGTGGATGCTTTGTAACACAATTTACTTGATGTGTTAGGGCCTTACAACTGCACAATAAATACAATAAAATAAATAAATAGACCCTCTGTGCATGCATTTTACATTCATTGACATGCACCATGATTTACTATCACAGTAGCTGAATGTGGAGTCATTCATTATGGGGGAACATATGCATTGTCATGTTACACCATGCACACAGCACACTGCCAGCATTTGCCACTTTCAGGGTCTGATTGGCATGGCAGAATGCATGTTGACTGTGTTGGGCCTGTGCACTGCTCTCATGCATGTGCCCTGATGGGTGATTAGTTGTAATAGTGCAAGTTTGTGGTGTCTGCAGCTATTTGATGATGGCTTCACATACATGGTTACCAGAGTGCATGGCATTACTTGCTGTCATTGTTGCATTGTCTTTGTGGATGTTGAACTTCAGCATTCCATGTATAGGGATATATTAAGTTGCATTGCGATTCCTGTAGTGCTATGTGTGGGTTGCTTTCCTGTTGGTGCAATATGCATTGGTCACTTACTACTGCATTGTCAAGCATGTCCTTGTCATGTGGGTTGTTGGCTCTCATGTGCGGGGTGACAGGGCAGGTCCTGCAGGTATAAGGCCTTAACAGGGCATGCATTGTTCAGTTGTGATAATTCAACCCTCCTACACATGACATTTCACTGGTGTTGCTTGATCCGTTTGTGTGACAGCTTTTGTACTCGCCCAATATCCAAGTCTGTTGCCCTTCTGTGCCTCTCCACGTATCCAGGCAATGTGGTGTTGCACAGGACCATGGCTCATGGACGTAGGCACAGCATTGTGTGATGAGAAGGTCAGGATCTCAGGTGACATGGACATTCAGATTCCTGAAGGGGCCACCAATGCCACCTTTGTGCAGTCCAGGGTGGCAATGACGTGGGTCATATGGGCTGCTGCATAAAAAGGAGCCTTCATGTTGTACTCCTGTGCCGGGGTGGTGGGCAGGGAGATATGCCAAGAGACATGGCACAGTAGTGCTTCCAGCACCTGCACAAGCACCTTAAGAAATGTGGGCTGGTACCTGCCATGCAGCATGCCAACCATGTGCTGGATGGTGCCGGTAGCTAAGAAATGTAGGATCGACAAAACCTTCAGCAGCAGTGGTAAGGCTGTTCTAATGTTTATCCTGCTCTCTATGTCATCATGGATCCATGTCATCATGGATCTGGGTGCGCAGCTAAGCATGGGTCTCCCTGTTCCGGTAGTACAGGGTGATAAGCTGGTTGTTAGTCAATGTCCAGGGTGAGGGCCTGACCCGGGGTATGAACGCTTGCCTTGCATGTTGTCTCCTCCTCCTCCTCTCTGCACCCTACCCTTCCAGTCTTTGCAGCTCAATGTGGAGCAGGAGCAGCTGCATGTCCCAGTTTGCAACGGCTAGTGGCAGCACAGTGTTGGCAAGTGTGTTTGTTATGTTATGTTATGTTATTTTGCATTTATATAGCGCCTTATATACCATTGGTATGGTCTGAAGGCGCTGGTAGGTTGAACGCCCTTGGGAATCGAAGTTCAGATCAGTAGAGGGAGAAGGGAGATTCAAAGGTGCGTGTGAGCACCAGGTATGTGTGCAGCTTGAGCGTGTAATAGCTGCTTCTTAGAGTTAGGTGTGGTGGTTGCGGGGTCAGGAATATGTGTTTCTTCTGGCAGGATTTATCCAGACCGGATGTGGCTGCGTTAGGCCTGAGGAGTACGCCTGGCTGGGGGTGTGAAACCAGCAGTGTTTACAAAGAGTGATGTGGAGTATGTGGCGGTTGTTGGCATGAGAACAGTTACACCGAATGGTGTCATAGTATCTCTGTGTTCTAGTTGAGTGGTGGTGTAAGGAGAGAGTAAGCATATGGTGGGTTATGTAGTCATTCGAACGTTTTCATCATTCCAAACTATCCTATGTACTTCACAACATCCGTTCAATGCACCCTATCCATTCTATGCACCCAGTCTGTTCCCTACATTCCGGTCCGCTCCACGCCCTCATGCATTCCAGTTCGCCCTGCACGATCTAGTCCGTCCCGCGCGCACGAGTCTGGACCACGCAAGCTTGGCGTCATCCTCAGTTCTACGCAACTCGTCTGCTCTACGCAGCACGTCCATTTGTTCCGGCCACTCCTTTGCTCCTGGTACGGCACTCTGCTCCACATACTACGCACCCATCCCCTCTATGCACCCGTCCCATCTACGCACCCGTCACATCTACGCCAGAAGGCGAGGGTCTTATGTACCCTTTCAGAGTGGATTGGGTGCATATGTGGCTTAACTTCCACCACCTGTGTGCATTTACCTCCACCTTTCTGGTGAAGGTGACTGCACTCTGGTATATCACATAAATACTGTGTTGTATCTCAGCAGGGGAATTAGCAGCAACTCATAATTTGGTGGTATGGTAAAATGGGCAGTTATTCCCTTACTGACACTTTTACCATATACCACCAGACTAATAATAAGCCTCTAACACTGAAGGTCCTACGTTTTTAACTTTAATTAAAAATGTGTTCCTCTTGATAACAGGGGATTCCAACTACTAACAAAAATAAAATTACAAATGTCAAATAATTGCCTTAACCTGAAAAGCATATTACTTGGGGCCTGTCACAGCAATGCAGCATCATCTAAGGTTTGAGGGGCATTAACACGTCACAGGGACATTCCCACTTGCTGTCAGCTGTCAATTGCCAGTTTCAGTTGACAGCAGTTTGGGATTTCACTCTCATGTGCTTATTGTCCGTCTCTCATTATCTGCAACTGACCACAATGAATCCCCGTGGGCTGCAGCCAGAGAACATACAAGGTGCATAGCCCCAGTAATCAATGGCTCAGTGCTCCCACGGGGGCTGCATACAGAATGATAATCTGCCCATCTCTGCCTCCTCTGCACAGTGCTGCGGCGCGTCCCCTATGCCTGACTGCTGCCACCACAGTAACACGACTTAGATTTCCTCCTCCATATAACAACAAAGCACTTCTCATTATGGCCACTGGGAGGCGATGGCATCTCGAAAATAACATGATTTTGCGAAGAAAAAGGAGAGCCACGCAGATCCCAGGGTCACCCGAGTGGTAGTGCTTTTTAAAGCCCTGTATTTATGCCAGCACGCTGGGATACCTAGTCATTTGATCGGGGTATGATCACAAAGGAATCAGGATGGCATAGGGGAGTGGCCAGCTGGGCAGAAGAAGCACTGACAGCTAATGAGTAAATGAGCGTTGGTCAGTGATAGCGCTGCCCCTTGAGAAGTATCAGAATCTAACAATCAAACAATCCAATAACGTATTGGGAAAGGTAATATTTTCTCATGCAGTGTGAGTTTCTCTTTATTAAAAGTCGATGCTAACATATGTTCCATACTGATTAAAGATAGCAAAGACAATTCTCGAAGAACAGATCCGTGGATAGGAGAAAACAGAAACAATGTGTATTCATGTGATCATTCAGACCCACAATCTCATTTTGAAAGTTCAAAAAAGGAGAAAAAGCAATGCAATTCCCTCACACAGCCTTGTAACAGTGGCAGAAGTTGCAGCAGTTTAACTGTGATGCGCACAGCAAACGCATCCACATTCCACGATGAAGGCAACTGCACAATGACCCCTCCCCCCACCCCCCTTATGCCACATGTAGGCAATGCAAGCCCAGTGTTGTAACTTGCTTATAATGAAGACAGGAGTCGCGGGGCTTGTCACGCTGTGTTTATTCTCTCATAGGTTTCATGCACAGTGCACGCCAAGTGTGTGCCTCAATAACAAATGCCAACGGGCCTAACGTGGCTTGGAGATGCAGCCGTAATGTCCGTGTCCATGAGTGTGGGCCGCGGGCCCCTGTTCTCGGAGGAGCTGGCAGGACGCACCTTATCGCGTCCTTGGCTCTTCCCGTAATGCGCGCGGAGCGCGCGAGGGTGGAGCTATAGTTCGTGGCGAGATCTCGCGAGAGTGAGGGCTCTCGCGATATCTCTACACATCTCCCTTTTTCAATGCACAGCACAATCACTGTAAAATATAGTCTTCTTCTGTGTTCTCTTCTGGGCCGATCATCAGTTCCGGCGCAATCTTCCTGTTGCTCCTGTTCGGGATCTGCACTCTGTGTTTCCGGTTCGACCTCGGTTTCCACCCTCTCTCTGTCGTCTCCTTCTGGTTCTCGTTCTTCGCCTGTTCCGTAGTCTCTTTCGGTTTCCGTTCGTGATCTCTCCGGAGTCCTCGCTCTTCCTCGAGTCTTCTGGTATAGTGCCACTCTTTCGAGGTTCCACGCTCGCCCGTCTTCCGTGCGAACATGATTTGCTCCTTTGTGAATCACTTTGATGGGTCGGCTAAACCGAGACCCCGTGACCTGATCTTTCTTCGGTAGTCTGATTTTAACCAAGTCTCCTTTTCCTATGTCGGACGCTTGCTTGGTTCTTCTTCTCCGATCACTCCATGATTTCATGCGTGACTTGCTGCTTTCGATTCTCCCGACTACTTCTGCCATGTCCACCGCTTCGTCTTCTCGTATTTTCGACAACCATGGTGGAATCAGCGCGGATGCCGCACTCCTCCCTCTCAACATTTTGAACGGGGATATTTGCGTGATCCCATTTGGAGTGAGTCTGTGGGCCGCTATGGCCTCCTTGGTGGTTTTGAGCGGGTCCATACCCGAAGCCGTTGCCAATTGGATGGCGCCCTTTATGAACCTGTTGGCCCTCTCTACAAGCCCGTTGGCCTGGGGGTGATATAGGGCCGCTTTCTTTTGTTTAGTGTGATTTCTTTTTAAGAATTCTTCCATGTCCTTAGAGACCAGTTGCATCCCGTTGTCTGTACCCACTTCCTTGGGCCTTCCCTCTGAAAAATGTCTGTAAGTACTTCTATAACTGTTGCTGTAGTTATGTTTGGGACAAACTCCGCCTCCACCCACTTTGATAGGTAGTCAACCAGTACTATGCCGTACCGATGTTCAGGTGCCATTGCTTCCAAAGGCCCTATGAAGTCGATGCCAACCTTTGACCACACGGCTTCTGGTATTTCCGTGGGTATTAGGGGTGCTTGGCGGACCTTAAGTCTCTTGTCGCTATTGAGGCATTCATGGCAACGTTCTATCATGGATCGAATTTCCTGGTCCATGGATGGCCACCAGTAGGCCTCTCTCACTCTGCGACGGGTCATCGTGTTTCCAAGTGGCCCGCGTGGGCTCTACATAGAATGGTATTTCTCATTCCTGTGGGGGGAATAATCTGATCAGTTTTCATAATTATCCCCTCCGTTTCAGATAGCTCGTCTGACACCTTCCAATAGGGTCTCATGCCCTCGGGCAGCGTTTTTTCACTTGGCCAACCTTCCTTGATCCATTTGTGAATCATGGCCATGGTGGGGTCTTTCCCATCTTCCACTTCCCAGTGTCTCTCACTGAGTTCTAGGTAATCTGGTGCTCTCAAGTCCGTGATGGATGCAACTATGCATTCTCCATGAAGGAAAGTGGTGGCTTTATCCTTACCCTCCGGCAGTCTCGACATGCAGTCAGCTATCAAATTTTTCCAGCCTGCGATGTGCTGGACCTCAAACGTGTACTCTTGCAGTTTGGCTGCAATGCGTGCTAATCTGGGTGTGGATACTTTAGTGCCTCCCGGGCTGAGCATATGGATGAGGGGCTTATGATCAGTCACTAGTTTGAATTTTGTGCCCCATACGTATGTCCTGAAATATTCCACTGCCCATGCGCAGGCCAACATTTCTTTTTCTATGGTGGAATAGTTCTGTTCCGCCTCCGATAATGCCTTCGAAGCAAAGGCCACAACATGTTCCGTGTCACCTTTCTTTTGTGTTAGCACTGCTCCTAGTCCATATGCACTGGCGTCTGTAGTAACGACTGTTTCCCACACCGGATTAAATGGTTGAAGGCATGGTGCATCTATGATATGTTGCTTTATATTCTCCATCGCCGTCTTTTGGGGTTCTTGCCATATAAATTCCGAGCCCTTTTTGAGTACGTCGCGTAGGGGTGCCGTGGTCTCGGGAAACTTCAGTATGAACTTCGCATAGTACTCAGCCAGTCCAAGAAATGACCTCACTTCCTCTTTGCTGGTGGGTTCCGGTGCTTTAATGATTGCTTGCATGAGATTCTGTTTGGGACTGATTCCTTTTTCTGAAATCTTATACCCTAAGTATTCAACTTCTTTCACCCTGAACAAACATTTTTCATGACGTAATCGCACACCTGCTTCTTGTAGCTTGTTTAGGACAATTCTCAACGTGGCATCGTGCGTTTGCTCATCCTCCGCATACACTAGGATGTCATCCTGGAAGTACACCACATTTTTAACTTTCCGTAGCAAGACATCCATCATGCGTTGGAAGGCCGATGCTGCTGATGACAACCCGAATGGCATTTTGGTGAATTGGTATGTGCCAAATGGAGTGATGAATGCCGTGAGGGGTTTCGACTCTTCATGTAGCTGTATTTGGTGGTATGCATTCCTCATGTCCAATTTCGAAAATATTTTGGCTTCTTTCACTAACAGAATGAGTTTGTTTATGCTTGGAAGGGGGTAATTATCTGTGATGACTTCCAATTTTAAACTGCGCAGGTCTATGCACACTCTGAGTTCCTGTGATTGGGGTTTCTTTATAAGCACGACGGGGCTCGATTTCTTCGATGACTCCCTCCGTTTTCATCTTTTCCAACTGACTTCTAAGGATGTCCCTTGCCGTGGCTGGTACTGGCCTCACGCGGTGCTTTACGGGGACTGCATTTATTTTGAGCACTATTTTGTGCAGAAAACCCTTAATGTGCCCCGGCTCCTCCGAGAAAAGTGTTGGGTAGTCGCTTTTGACGACGGGTCCGCTCGTCACCCGAACCAACAGGACCTGACCTTCGGTGCTGGGATCCAGTCTGATTTTCAGCTTGTCTTCGTCATCCCAACCTAGCACTGCTGGACCTTCGTGACTGAAGTAGACTCTGGTTGTGGTTTCCCTTCCTTTGAATTCTACTTTGCCCTTGATGTATCCTAACAATTCGACTGACGCCCCTCCAAACACCGTGGGTTTATGCCTCGTCATTAACACTTGCACCTTTTCTTTTCCCACCATGTCTTTATAAGTCCGAAGGGGAATGATCGTTAGATCCGAACCTGAGTCTGCCATGACCCTTGTTTCCATGCCATCAATTTTGATCGTGCAGTGAGGCTTCTCTCTCCTTGCTCTTGTGCTGTTCACCATAATGATTGTGGGTCTTCCTTCATCTTCTGAGGAAGATTCTTTCTCCGTATTGCGATCTGCATTGAGACTGGAGACTTTCTTGTTTCTCCACCGACACACGATTGAGAAATGACCAATACGTTTACATATGGAGCACTCCTTGTCTCTGGCTGGGCACTCCCTGTCGAACGCTAGGTGTTTCGTGCTGGTGCACCTGTGACACTTGAGGAGTTCTTTCCTGCTCCCTCTCCCTTCTCTCGTGTCGGTTGCCGGCCTTTCTTTTTTTGCATGGAAGCCCACTGTTTGTATTTCAGCGGAACTCTGGGCCCCTGTAAACTCCTTTCGTCTTCCCGCCGTTTCTTCGACTGCTCTGGCGATATCAATTGCTTTCTCCAACTGCAGTTCCTTTTCAACAATGAACTTATCTTGGACTTTCCGACTGTTAGTGTGAACGACCAACATATCACATATGAGGCTCTCTGCAGTGTTGCCAAAACTACACAGCGCCGCTAGTTCCCTCAGTTTGGTGACGTAATCGTCAACTGGTTCAGACATTTCTTGCCTTCGAGTGTAAAACCGTATCCTGTGGAGCACTGTGTTCTCTTTACTGGCAAATCTTTTTATGATTCTCCTGACCGCCTCCTTGAAAACATCGTCATTGTCGCCAGCCACCGGTATCGGGGTGAGACTCTCGAATACTCTTTGTCCTTCTACTCCCAAGGCATTGAGTAGCATGGCCCTGCGCCTTGCCGCTAAGAACCCTGCTCCTCCTAGAGCCTCCACATATGTTGTGAATAGGGGTTGCCATTGTGGCCATGGGATGACAGGCCTACCTGGAGTTTGTAGAAAGGGTGGTGGTGGTGTTGCCCCTTGCATGATCCTCCGTGAGTTCTGGTGGTGATCCTCGTCGCCAATTTATGTTGTAACTTGCTTATAATGAAGACAGGAGTCGCAGGGCTTGTCACGCTGTGTTTATTCTCTCATAGGTTTCATGCACAGTGCACGCCAAGTGCGTGCCTCAATAACAAATGCCAACGGGCCTAACGTGGCTTGGAGATGCAGCCGTAATGTCAGTGTCCATGAGTGTGGGCCGCGGGCCCCTGTTCTAGGAGGAGCCGGCAGGAGGCACCTTATCGCGTCCTTGGCTGTTCCCGTAATGCGCGCGGAGCACGCGGGGGCGGAGCTATAGTTCGCGGCGAGATCTCGCGAGAGTGAGGGCTCTCGCGATATCTCTACACCCAGAAAAGCTATGTGGGTCAAAGGAATCAAGTTTTGCTCTTCTCATTTACACGCGTGAGCCCTCAGGTAAAGCGGATGGAGCTGGCCAATATACCAAGCATTGGCAATGCCAATAGCGTTGCCTTTTACTGTTGTTCTTTACATTATGCATTTATAGGCATGACGGTGCAAAGAGGAGAGTCCTAAATATGAAAGGAGGATGTGATAAGGGGTGCGTGTGTGATGGCAGTAAATTATTCTGATGTGTGCAATTGCAATTGAGTACTTTGAAGCACCTTATATGGAGCCCCAATCGACTTTCTAGGATTTCGTACTAGCAGAAATAGCATATTAGATAGAAAGAATCTGGAATCGAAGTGTGATTAATGGGAGCAATGTTGTGGCAGAGCACACACATTTACGAAGCACACTTAAAAATGTCAGTACACTCATTGCGCCATTCCTTGCTGTGCATCAGCTAGCTTACACACAGATAAAACTTGATAGCAGATGTAAAGCCACACAAACATATTTGAACTTCAAATGATTAGATCAGCACGTGCAGAGGAAGTTGCTGAAGAAGTTGTGAACCACAGTGAGGCTGTGGCCAAAACAGACGAGAAATGACATTTCTGGCAACTGTGTATGTGGTTCGGAATACTTCTACAGTCACGTGCTACAGCATCCTGAAAGTGCACTGACTGGCAAAAGGCTAAAGGGGGTCCCACTCCCAATAAACCAGAGGTGCTTGCCACTAGTGAGATGGAAAGAGGTCTGGGCCTCTGGCAAGGAACGAAAGTGTTGTGAAATCTTTAAGCAATGAGTTCTAAATACAGACCCATGGCTTAAAAAACAATCGTCGTATAACATATTCTGAAGCAGTCCCATGAATATAAACCAGAATCCGGAAAACCTATTCGGCAGGATCAGATGAGCCATGTGGAGCAGAGAGCCTCGAGTGATGTGATTAATGAAATTATATAGGGGTCTGCAGCGGATACAAATAGTTAAGTCCATTCCTCCAGACAGACGCGCGTGCACAGCCAGGCGCGGCACTGCAGCTGTCGAGCGTTTGCTGATACAGTTTTGCATGAAAGGTTAGAAAGGTAAATTAAACAAATAACCAGCATAAGCAATGAAGAAGCACATTAACTGCTGGACACAAAACCAGCACAGGGACATACACCACAGAAGATCAGCCTTGTATGTGGGTACAGGGCCATCTTAAGCATTTGTGGGGCCCTGGGCACGGACATCTTTGGGGCCCCTTCCACCAAACCAACGGAATGAAGGGATCAAGAAAACTGGTCGTGTCCCCCACCCATCGCATTCACAACCTGTAGGTTGATATGCTGTCTCACAGCAAAATAAACATGTTTACTCTCTTTAAGTCTCCTTAGCATCTTCATTCTTGCTCTAATCAGAATGATAAACAAGTAGCATTTGAAGACGTTACTGTTCTAGTACATACAGGATCATTTTTATCAATAACATCCAGGAAGGTATGCAGCCTGTAGTATTACTGCAGGGCCGTATGTAAACGGTACATGTAACCCATGATAGACAGAGAACTCACATTAGCTCCCTCACAGGATGCAATAGTGCTCATGCACGGACAGAGGAGACCAACTGGAAGGAAGGAGAAAGCTACACATACCGTAGCATGGATAATAGATGCAGATTAGAATCTACCAGAACAGTGTCTTTATCCACACAGACTGAGATTAGAAGTGGGACTTGGTTTTCAAATAGTGTTGCCATTAGATATCAAAGGAACACATGCCTGTGGTGTGTTATATACATCTGATCACTATTAAAGTGGAAGCAACCCTATAGCCAGTGAAAACATGAATATGTCTTTTATGAAGATCATACTATGAGAATGAAATCACTCTGAAGGGCTGACAATTTTGAAAGGTTTAGGAACTGGCAATATTGAGAGGTTAGGCAATCAAAGATTAAATGAGATGCCCAGGATCATACATTGGTTAAGGGGCAAAGAGGTAAGCTGAGATTTGTGGCAACTTCTTTTCCAGTTTTTACAATGAACTACCACAATCTAATTGTATAAAAACAGACTTGGAAAGTACACAAATCACTTTACCAAACATGAACATTTTTGAACAAAATATTATAGAAGGGTGTTATGCAAAATGGGAATGGTTCTAGCTTTATTCTCTCCATCATCAAGGGTAATGTATAAGTACCAGCATACCAATCAATGTTATTTAACACATTTAATCTGGGTTTGTCTGTTGTACTTTAAAGCTTTAAATACTTCCAAAACAATGGCTTGTGACATTTTCATTTATAAACGTGCATATAAACCTTTGACTTTTACCAAAATGCTGTTTTTATGTGTCAAACAAGCAAACCTTAAAATATGGTTGCCTGAGGCCTGCAACTTCTGGTCTGATCTCCTCTGTCTACCAATCCTTTCACTCAAATGGCCTACATACAAATAAAGATCAAGTAATGGGCTAAACGATATCAGCAGCATGCAAGAAGGCAAACCTCACAGAAGACACAATAGTAATGAACAATATATTAGATGATTTGACCAGGATCACAGTATCATCTGCTGGCAAATCCAGGAAACAAGCATGGACGATTTTGTTCCATAGTCTTGAATTTGGATACTTATTCACCTCTTGAACTGACAGTTTATGCCATTGTTGGATGCGATTGCCTACGTTTTACAACACCCCATCTGAATAAACCAATTTCTAGACCTTCACCATATGCATGATATGTTTGTTTTTATAACAACCCCGATCTGGTGCAAGAACATTGCTGATAATAGCACTTGTTGTGCTGCAAGACCAAGTACATACGCAGTCAGGTTTATAAACATCAGACATAGGAAAGGCTCAGCCAGCCTTACAGGAATGAGATATTCTAATTTTGCATATGAACACATATCTCTACAATTGGTGCTTCATACACTGAGCTAACTTCTGAACCACTGTGGCACTCATTTTATCAATATGCATTTCTCTGTTGCTTATTACACATGGTTGACATAATTCCCACAGGAAGGGAAGAATGCTACAGAGTTGCGCTGTAAGAAATACACAAACTATGTATACCACGGTGAACACAGAAGCAATACATGATGAATTGATCAAGGCAGTATGTGCTTGTCAAAACAGAAAAACAATGGGTTTAGAGCCTCAGCAGCATAAAATATCCTGACGTGTGATATTTAAGACTGGTGAGCAATGGAATCTTACTTGTTTAGATCAAGCAGCCTTGTGAGGCCCCCTCCAAGGTTGGGGCCCTGGGCAAGTGCCCCTTTTGCCCTCCCATAAAAATGTCTCTGTGTGGGTGGCCTGGCATTAAAGCATAACTGGATCCTTCGGGTACCAACCCAGACAACCACCGTACGACAAACAGAAGCATTTTTATATTACAGGGCCTGCGGTAGCGGCCTTGTAGTTATGGTTAAGTTGCTCAACCCATAGGAAGAGCACTTTTTGGGCGGCTTATAACTTCGGCCCCCTGGAACAAATCCTCACAAAACTTTGAAAGAAAGGCATATGGCCCTGTCAGATTGATTCTGGAGTGCTTGGTGAGGTTTGGTTAAGGGGAGGAAAAGTTATCAGGGGTCCCAAAATGTCTGGTTTTTCCCATAGACGCAATGGAAAACATATTTTACTCACGCCTACAGCCCAAACCGTTGGACGGATTTTCAGCAAATTCGTGGCAGGAGCAGCAGCTTGATGCTGAAAATCGTGCTTTTGTTAATTTGGTGTAAATCCATTGAGTATTTTATTGGGAAAACAACCAAAAAGTAAGTAAAAAAGAATTTATGATATCTGGGTTCGGTCTGCAGACACACTTCCCTTTTTGGTCTACGAACAGGGCTCAGAATTGTCCAAGGGCGAGCATGATGTCCACGGACATCGGACGTGCCCACTGACTTGATGGTGAAAAGCGCAAGGGTTTGGGAAATGCCCGCCATGTTGGATTTGCAGACATATGCCGTAGTCCACGGACAGCGCAGTAAAAACCTATTTAAAAACACACCATTGCACTTGTGAAACTAATGAAACAATCTCTGGGGAGTTGAGGGGTGATGAGGATGGGATGGGATATGGCCATAAAAAGCAAAAAAGGTGCGGGTTTCTTCTCCAATGTCTGCCAACAGTCTGGAAATGTGCGATGTTTGGGGGCATCTATGCTTATTTCTGCTTATAACTTTGGCAGCAGTCAATGAAACAGCAATTGGGTTAAAGTGGGCATTGCCACCAGGGACCGGCTATATGATAAAGGTTTTGAAAATTGGTATAGGATTGAAAGGAAAAATATTTGCTAGGGGGTACAGGTTATAGTGCTGGATGGTATTGCAGAAAATATGCACAAGGAGGGTCAGCAAGAACTGGAAAGCATGGTTTTGCGACTAAGTCCTGTGATTTTTTTTTAAATTCCTTAAAATGTAAGTACGCAACAAAGTGATGTAACATTGGTGTCTGGGCAATGGGCCTGGTCATCATCAAGGACAAAGGTGTACTGTAATGTGCGTATTGGGGCATGGAAGTGTTAGGTTTGAATTCTGCAACAAACGTGCGGCGCGATGAGCATTAGCAAGGACCTGAAAGCATGTATTTGGAAATGTCTTTTCGAAAGTGTAAGAATTTAAGCAGAGAAACAAGTGATATACATTTGGTGTGTGGGTAGTGGGCCTGGTCCTCGGCAAATGAAAATGTGTACTCTGATTTGCTCATTGAGGAATGTGGCATGGACAAACCCTATGCCCCATAGATTTGGAGACTGGCCATGGTTTCAAGCCATGAGTACCGGCCATTGTTTACATTATTAGGGTTTAGTGGACACTGAGGTAGGATGCAGGGTGTGTGCAGTGAATAATAGGGATGGTTTGGTTCAGCTTGGGTCATGGTGGAGCATTATGCCGTAGGAAATTGAACATTGATTTCCACCCTCAGCATGCACTACTGATAGCAACAGACATAAGTATGTGTTGCAAAAAATATGTTTCTTAAAGGAGGTTTATAGTTCTTTCATATATATGAAAAGAGGAATTATTAATAACTTATGTATAGTCATGTAACACCATGAACCATTTTCACTTTTAAAAACCTATTAAATTTACAGTAAAAAACTTTGTTAAAGGGATAGTTAAGATGTATACAACCCTTGGGACTCCTCTGCTCCAGTAGTTACTGGGTGCCGTCCCACCTTGGCATACCTTTACATTTTCCTCCTGGGTTCTAATGTTCCCATCCGTACTGCCCGTTCTATTTATGTACTTCTCTCACTGCACAATGCATATGTGCATTTAGATGAGCATTGTGTACAATATTTCTGTATAAGTAAGGGAAATGTAGATGCTAAAGTTTTGTAAAAGATTATTGAGTGGCAGTTGGTGTGTGGAAGCTTCATATGGTCATAGGGTTATATATACAGTTTTTGGAAAGGATTGGTGGATGGATGTGTGACTGTTTGAAAGGAGGCATTGAGGGAGTGTTACAAGTATAAAATTAAAAAGGGTTGAAGGACTGCTCTGTGTGATGTTGTGCATGTGCCATCCGAGCCTTTTAATGATGCATGGCGTAGAAAGGGGACTGTGGAAACCGTGGATAATTATAAAAGTCCATTAATAATGGTCTTTATTGTATGCAAGAGAAAAGTATTTGGTACAGAAAATGTGTTCTGTCATTTTATGTTTTTCTCAAATACACAATTGTACATTAGCGCTCTGGTTGGGGGGGCCAGACAATCATGTGGGTAGGAACGTGGGCTTGAAACACTGGTACAAGCCCCATTCCAAGGCACCTGATGGCCAGCTGTCCCTGCTGCAATCTTCTGTGAAACAATCTCTGAGGAGGTGAGATGTGATGAGGATGGGATGGTATAGGGCCATACAAATTAAAAAACAAGTGTTTTTTCACCTCCTCAGTCCAGGGACATCCCTATAATGTTCACAAACATCTCAGATGTTCGGGGTATCCATACATATTGTTGCACTCCAGGGTTGGTGAAAAGCAGTTTTTGGATGGTTTATAACTCTGTGCCACTCAATTAAACTCTATGAATGTGATATAATCCTACGCGTGACCTTGAATGGTTCCACACATGTTTTTGCTGTTTTGCCAAGAGGGAACAAAATTAGAGGGGGGTACCAAAATATTTTAAAGGCTTATACATTTGGTGCCTTTTCACAAAGCTGCACAAACGTTTACAAAAATATGTAAAACCCAGATTTGAATGTTTTTGCAAAGTCTGGTGGGATTTTGTGAAGAGGGGGCAAAATTAGAGGGGTGTTTCAACATTTTTAGATGACTTTGTTGCCGTTCAACAAATGTGCACAAAATATATAGAAAGATTATAGACCAACCTTCAATTTCTCTGCAAAGTCTGAATGGATATTGTAAACTGGGAGTTAAGTTATATGGCTATTTTATGTTTGTACATGTTGACAGTTTAAAAAAAATAAAGCATGTATGGATTTGCTGGAAAAGTGTGCACGGAATATTGGCAAGGACCTGAAAGCATGTTTTATTTTTTGAAAAGTGTCATAATGTAGGTACAAAAAATAGTGATGTACCATTGGTGACTGAGATATAGCCTGTGGCCATTGGCCATGGGCATGGGCCAGATTGTCTGAGTCATGCCCTGTGGCCATGGGAAGTGGCCAGATTGTCTGAATCATGTCCAAAGGCCATGACAACAAAGAACTGGTAATAGGGTTAAAGTGGGAATGGCCACCAGGGATTGGCTATGTGGTGAAGATTTTCAAAATCAGGAAAGGCTTGAATGGGAAAATAAATTCTGCCTGTGGCTAAAATTCTGTCCGTGGCTGCAGCCCAAGGTGCTGCACAGGATTGCATCAACAGTTTGCTTTGACTATCGCTGCATACACTTCAAGTCAATGATAATCAGCAGATAATTACCAAGCATGCCGAACCAGGTACTCACGTGGTCATCAGGCTACCCCATGAAATTATTACCCACCCTTGTTCGCTACCATAGTGGGACACGATATTGGGTTTGGATGCTGGACTCATTTCCACAACCTGGCAGCAATGACTGGCCCACAAATCACATGCCTTGAGACGTGTCAGCTGAGTTCTAACAACAAATATAGCATCAAGAAAGGTTTTGAAGACTGCTTCATTATGACAATGTATATGTGCATTTATACGAGCACTATGCACATTTTTTTGGTATAGGTATGGGAAATGTAGATGCAAAAGATTTAGATTTAAAGTTTTTTAAGTGATTGGTGGAGATATGTGTGAATGGTGTAAAGCAGGCAATGAGGAAGTGTATCAAACATAACAGTTAAAAGAGTAGAAGGGCTGTTTTGTGTGATGGTGTGCATGTGCAGTCTGGGTTTTTTAATGAGGCCTGGGCTAGACAGGGGAATGCAGAGACTGTCGATAGTTATAAACGGCAATGGAGTATGGTGTTTATTGTATAATAGAGAGAAGAATTTCTGTACAAAATTTGTTTCTGTACAATTGTCCTTTATTTCCATTAGCATAGTAGAACATTCTAATGGGACTGTTGGAGAATCTTATTGAATCTAACTAGTTGTGGGATACATTTACCAGCCCTAACAGAAATTCCCTTCACCACAATCCTCATTTCTACATTTAACCTAAAAACGGCTGTGGTGTGTTCTCCTGGGCACACATGTGGCAAGCGTTGAACACTGCCACCCCAGAAAATGGCTGCATTTGTTTTGCTTCAAATCAAACACAAGAAAATGACCTGCATTCAAGACGGCATTGCAATTTTTTTTGTCCTTTCATTTAAACACCAGAAAGTTGTATTCCATTAAACACAGCCCTGTTGTGTATTTCATCTGATTATTATGAAGTAAGGCAATACATTTCAAGAACGGCATTGCTGTGCTGAGAAAGTACTTGAAATACCAAGAATTCTGTTTTCCCTTCAACACGGGAACATTGAAATGAACCAGCACACTCGAAATTACAACAAAGGAAAAGAAATAGCGCTTCTCTCTGTTCCCATGTCAATTTCAAGGGAATTCCTTGCAAGACCCTTTTGTGTCCATGAACTTGCAGTGTGTGTAAAAGCCCTAACCAAAGATAAAGTAAAACATAATACCGCAGGCTGCAGAAACCGCACCTATGAAAGGAAACAAACACACGTGTGAATCTGCTTTTCCAAAGCAGGAAAATGCTGTTTGAAAGTGAAATGCAATTGCAGCCTGTGTGCACACAGAAATGGGACTGAAAACGTGGGGGTGGGGGGTTTTGTTATCAAATGTTTATGATATTTATTCCCAAAAAGGCTTGGTTTCTGTTGAAAGAAAGAAAACAGACATTTTGAAACCAGCAGCAAAGGTTTTTTGGCCCAGGCATTTATTTCAAAGGTGCCCTGCATCCCAGGGGAAAATAATTACCTCCACAAGTGAACCAGAGGTGTGATTTCCTTTTACACCCATCCCCAACCACAACTGCATGGTTTCAAAGGGCATCATGGAAACCCTTTGTGCAGGCTGACCCAGTGGAAGACAATATGTCTGTGGGGTTTGAAGGACCGCCCACAAATGTGGCTAATTAATTGCATTTAGAATAACTATTGTGGATTAAGACTTTTGTTTCAGCACCCTAAATAAGCAATAAGTCTATATTATGCCAGTATTTTCTGGGATTTTTAAACAAGCAAAATAAGACCCATGGCATGTTGCTAGGACCGGGGAAACTGGAATGGCCGGAAAAATGCATTTCTGGGTGAAGAATAAATGACACAGATATGAAATGTGGTGAAAATATGCCAAATACTAGTGGGCATGTGTGTAGTTAGTTGCAACATTTTAAATAGCGTGCTCTTCTTGAAAATTATGAAAGTGTGCCAAAAGGGCGATACAACATCACACAGAGTTGGTGATCGGACTGGATGATTTCCTGTGAAATATGGAATCTGCATATCTGTTTCTTATGATGGTGACTAGTATAGATTTTAAGTTTTGCTCAATAACTTATTTTTGCAAAAAGTAACTTGGGGGAAACAAAGGAAGTCATAAATGCACACACATAAAATGATGTCATTTTCCCTGAACCAATCAACGCAGCGGGAGGTGGGAGGACCGATAAGCTGGTTTATCCTAGGGTAGAACTAGCTCTTGGGTTCTTCCCCCAGATTGTAAAATTCTATGATGTCACTTTGCCTATATCAGGGGGAGACAGGGAACACAAGGGACATGCAACTGAAAACCAGACCCCAAGATCCATGAAAACAGAGATACATCCCACTATTCAGATTGAGAGTCAAAAAACAGATCCAGAGGCAGCATACCCCAATTTTGATTTGCTTTATTTTCTTTGAATTCTAAAAATTAATAAATATTGAATTGTTACACACCGGCCTGGTTCATAATCCATTGCAATATGGCGTATTTGTTAAGGTGGGTGTGAGATGAGTTGGGTGCCTTCTCAAAAAAGAACCCAGGGTTCAAATAAATATAAAAAGGCATTTTTATTGTGCGCTACAGTGGAAAGAGTCCCTGGCTGGAGTGTGCCGTGTTCTACATCTGTTACACAGTCAATAAGCTCATTTATTTAGTTCAATTTTTTAACTGTGAAAGGTGGTACCTAAAAGAACCTTTTTTTATGTGTTTTTTTTCTTTGAAGAAGAAGCCAGAAAATAAGGTGGGGAGTGAAATGAGGGAAGTGGCACCAACCACACATATGGTGGGCAAGGTGGACAGGGAATGATGTTGCGCATGTGTTGCATCTCACCAGGCTCCAGGTTTCCAGGCACAGGAGTGGCACGAAACAACCACCCCCACTGCAGTTTTGGCACTTGCAAGTCTAAGCTTACACAGGCCTCCACAAACCCAGCAGGGAAGGACGGTTAGGGAACCGGTGGTTGGATGGGTACGGGGTGTTGAGGATAAGCGTACAGAGGATTACCAAGAGGTAGTGGATGGGTCAGGACAACATAGGGTAAAACAATGCATCAAAATCTCCTGCATACACATACACCCACATGCATACATTGTTTGCATTACTACACAAGCATAAAACACTGGTTAAACCAGTTGGGCACTTAGCTCTGGTTGTGAGTGCTGGCTTCCTGCCTGCCCACTCCAGGTCCGGTAACAGGAGCAGTTCAAATGCTGCAAAGAGAGCTTATATTAGAGATTTCACTTTTGCTGCTGCACATGGCTCACATGTGTTCATGCAGTGGCTAACTGTCTAGGGTGAGCGTTCATGCAAACATAGGTTGCCTAAACCTTTTTGCATGCAAGTGTAGGCATTTTTTCCGCCCACCCGGGGTTGTGAACAAGCAGTGTTCTAAAGGGAGCCGCATGTGGCTTTAAACTTGTAGGTTTGTTTTTTCCTGGCCGCACGTGGCTTTAACCATGCAGATTCATTTTCTTAGCCGCACGTGGTTTTAAACATGCAGATTTGTTTTTCTGGCTGGGTGTGGTTTTCAACATGTGGTTTGTTTATGGGACGCATGTGGCTATGGACTTGCGGTTATTGAAAGCAAGCCATACAAGGCATTAGCATGCAATGTAGTTCACTGATTGCCCTTAGCTGTAAATGCTACCAGGCTGTGCGTGGCCACTGTGCATGAGGTACAGTGTTTAAATTTGTCCAATGAGTGAGCCATGCGTTTTGGCGGTGCGCGTCTCTTGCAAGGAGGGGCTGGCTTCAAGAAGCGAGTTGCGCGCTACACTTAGCTTTTCTTGCAGCAGGGGGACTTCTCAACCCCGGCAATGCCCCCTGTGCGTGTTCCCCACCATTCCTTTCACCCCTCAGAGCCAGCACTACTTATCTTAGACAAGCGAGGGGCCAGAATGGAGGTTCCTTGGGGCGTGGCCCCTCGCGATGATCCCCGTGCCTGCAGCTCGTCTGGATGGGACTGCTCGGGTCGGATTCCTGAGCACAAGCCCTGTGATTTGGTTTTCGCGCCATACGCGAGCATGCCACTCCCATCATGGCCTTCAGAATGTAGTTCCCAGCCCCAGGGCTGCTGGGAAATGTAGTTTTAAGTGCCTTTTTTCTGCAATGAGGGCAACACAGACTTTTATAGGGTTTGAATGTTTTTCTCTGCCTTTCTTTTGTGTGTTTCTTTTGTCGAGGACCCTTCAAGTCTGCTCCCACACTCAGACCACACACATACATTCTGTGAACCCTGACACTACTCCTCCCACACGGAAGAGCTTGGGTTTGGGTTTCTCGGGGTGATTGTCATGGAAAGCCATGAGTAATCTAGGGCATGGACATTGCTCACTGGTTCCCAAGACTGGTCTTCTGGGCCGTATCCCACTCAGTCAATAAGGTAATAGACCTGACCACCCTTACGCTGCTGGGAGTTTAAAATAGCTTGTACCTCATATTCAGGGTACCCTTGCACTAGTATAGGTGGAGGCTTGACAGTGCGGATAGAGGGTCGTACTGGTCTCAGTAAGGATACGTGAAATGTGGGATGATTTTCATTTGGCTAGGAAGTGCTAGTCGTACTGACACAGGGTTAATCACATCAATTATGGTAAAAAGACATAGGTATCGTGGCTGTAGCTTACGAGGACCTTGCATTCGCATATTTTGGGTGGACAACCAAACCTGATCCACTTGTTTGTACAATGGGCTGCTTCAAAGCTTTGTATCAGCATATTTCTTGTATGACTTCTTGGCAATGCTCAGATTGGTTTGAATTTCTGCCCAGATTTGTTGTGCGTGAGCATGTTGCCCTACCAATGTGGGTATATGCGCCTGCAGAATGACAGGTGTCATAGGCAAAACCCGCTGGTGGTATCCATATACACCAAAAAAAGGAGTATGCTTCGTAGAGCTGTGCATAGTGTTATTATATGCTATGTCAGCCAACCAAACATATTGAACCCACAAAGTCTCTGCATTGGAGGCAGAACACAGCAGGTACTGTTTGAGTCCTTGGTTGACATTCTCAGTCTGTCCATTCATTTCTGGGTGGTAGCCTGAAGACAGACTGATTTCCATGCCAATCATTTTGCAAAATGCTCACCAAAACCGAGATGTAAATTGAGGGCCTCTGTCGGTGATAACGCACGTTGGTAGGCCATGCAGCCGTACCACATTGTGTAGCAACAACTCAGCTACTTCTCCTGCTGTGGGAACTCCCATACAAGGAATGAAGTGATTCATTTTGGTAAGGGAATCCACAATAACTTAACTTGAGGTATAATTCTGGATGGGTGGTAGATCTACAATCAGATCCATTGTGACTGTGTCCCAAGGGGCTGGTGGTTTCGGCAGTGGTCGAAGTAACCCCACCGGTTTTTGATGACTGGCCTTTTTTCTGCCACAGGTTTCACAGTCAGACACATGTACCCAAACATCACGAAGTAAGGTGGGTCACCAGAAATGTCGATCTACATTCCTTGAGTTTTAGCAATACTGGGGTGTCCAGCTAGTGCCGAATCATGACACCACTGCATGACCTCTTTTCTTAACTAGGCTGTGGGCAGATACAGGGCCTTAGCGTAGTATGGGAGACTGTCCACCAGAGTGTGCTGAGGGCCTTTGGCAGACCGGTCTTGTAACTCTTGGGTTGACATTGCTTTTAGCACATCTTCAAAGACACTGGGCCCTCCTACCACTCCTATAATCTGAGTTGCCGGGATAATAGGATATGCCTCACTCACCCCTTTCTCCTCTGGTTCTCGATATCACAACATGATATCCGCTTTTCTAATGTCTGTCCCGGGGTGGTATGTTATAGGAAAATCATAATCTACAAAGAACAGCGCCCCGCGCGACTGATGGGCACTAAGCGTTTTTGCTGTTTTGATGAATTGTAAATTACGGTGATCGGTCACTGTGTGACAGGCTCCTAGGAGATAGAGTCTCCACTCATCAAATGCGTATTTTACTGCTAGCAGCTCTTGATCGGCTATGGTATAATTGATTTTGGCTGGAAGCAATTAATGTGAATGATAGGCCATAGGATGCATTAAACCAGTCCTAGGGTCTCGTTGGGAGAGAAGCAATTCCAGCACGTAGCTGGACACACCTGTTTCTCCCACAAAGGGCTGAGTCAGGTGCGGATGTCTAAGTACCAAAATGCTATCTTCAAGTTCAAAAACAATACAATACAGACATTAGTATCGGAAAGATTAGCTAGAAAATACTCGTACATACAGTATATGCTGTATTTAGTGTCATATACCCACCCAAGAAGAAAGAGTAACTCCCCACATTGAATGCTGCATGAGACATTGCATATCATTACACTAATTGTGTTTTTCAATAATTGCTGCTCCTACCAATATGAGGTTGATATATTCCTGCCTGATAAATCTGAACAAAGCAATATGGGAAATGGTGATGATTGTGGGTCGAATGTCAAAGAGACTATAAGAGGAGGAAAGAGAAACAAACACAGCCCTACGTTTAAGGCAAGTGCCATGGTTCCATCTCTCAAGCCAAAGTCTAAAAATGACTGGTTGCAAGTTGCTGTAGTAAAGACACATGTGCGTAATCCACCAGCTAGATGTGCGTAATACACCAGCTAGATGTGCTCATGATTAGTACCAACATTCCTTGAACTAGCACCTCGTAGATAAGACACACTATTTTTGGAAGCACCCAAGACTGACTTTGAGAAACATGCAACACCACTTTGCAAACCCCATAAGAGTACTGGTAAGAACCAACATGAAACGGGGCAACAGTGTGCTAGCACCGGAAACGTTACTGTTACATACTTATATCAAAGGCAAACTCATAGTAGTTCAGTATTATAATATATGAGCAAGTGGAAGTTTGCCAGAGTACAGAGTGACCACTCTAAATACAAGAAACCAAGTCTGAATATTTACTGCTCTGAGTACAAGACTGATTAAACAGTTATAATCATTGAAGATCAACTGTTAATTAAGACACATTAATTATTTAATAAAGGCATAAAAAATTACAAGTTCGTAATAAATCACTTGATAAAACACTATAAAAACTGTGACAAATCGTAACCTAATAGGTAGGATTAACATCAATGTAAATCTGATCGATAGTAATGCAGAGTATCTAACATTTAAATCTCTGATCTAATATTGTCCTTCTCTCGACATTTCTCGTCTCAATATGGTGATATAATTAACCATAGAGTTGTCTCGACATGTTTCTGTTCTAAGTCAGTTAATGCAGAACTTTCATCAGGAGTATTGTCACTTATGATTAAAAAACACCCAGAACCTATAATTTAAATCTATTAAGCCGAAGATTCTTCTGGCTGGTTGTGGATAGTGTACAAGACAATTCTGACGTGTTCAGATGGTTGTAACTGTTGGTAAAAAACAGCAAAAAAGAGAGAGAGAGAAAAGCTATTAGTGCTATGATCTCATATAGAGGGTGATCTCTTGAGAAGACGATGGATATAAATTACCTTGTCCCCTCTGTGGAGTAAATTCAGAAGCTGGCTTAGTTATAGCATCATTAGGGCTTCTGTAGGTGAAGGATCCCTATTTAGGGGTAAACACCCTGCAAAAGAAATTTGCAGAAATTTAGAGTTATCCTGTGAGGTTGTATTGAGTGGGCCGGCGTGAAGAAGTCACACGAGTGTTTCCTAAAATAGTTTAGCATTACTTGGAGGATCTCTAATACAACATTTACCCGTGGGTTCAGGCTGGCTATGAGTATCGAGTCCTTGCGGAGAGGTGGATAGGTTGGGCTCACTAAGTAGCTGGCAATGTATTTCATTTGGCAGGCATGGCTCTGAGGAGAAAGCGGAAAAGTTACTCGTTAGTATCTTAGTGGTTATTGGGCGAGTAATATAACAATATAATATAATATAACAGGTAAAAGACCTAGTAGCCTAGGATCTTACCGTGGGTCATTAAAATGGATCCACTTATTTCTTAAAGTAGACTGCAATGGGACTGAGTCTACTCCGCGGGCTTCCGTTTAATGAAGCGTCTTGTTAGTACCTGCCGGGATAAACACAGAGATGTTTATGTAGGCGGGGTGACCTTAGTTAGTATTTATACTCGCGTTAGATGTGATAGCTTCATATTCTTCTACTTAAGTACCTCCGAGTGAAGTGGAGTTAGTATCCCGGTTGGTCTAGTCCATTAAGGCTCCTCGCTAGAACTCGCCGTATTCCCCTCGTATCCTAACGAATAGGCGACCGCCATCTTGAATGAGGATTTATATAAGGACATTAGTCCTTTTTTTATGTCGATCCATCGTTACGTGTTAAGTCTCGGAGGCTAATCTTGCAGCGGAAAAGATCTATATAATATCAGGCCAATAGTGGACTTTGGTGGCAGAAATTCTAAAGCACTGGATCTGTAAAGAATCAAACAGAATCCAGGCTATGATTTTCAAAGCCGGGAGGGACTGTTTAAAGCTCATTCATAAGGGGAAAATATAGATGCCCCTGAGTGGGTCCATCTAATTATAAATTGCTAGACAGAAAGATCTAGAGAGTGCGCATTGATTTCATACGATTTTGCCCCATTCTACTGTATCGTTCAACCCTTCCTTGTCGCCTTGTGTTAAATAAATTAGTCTTTGTTCTTTTGTAATCAGCACTTGTTTCTTTTAATTAATATCAGTGCCCGTCTTGATGTAAAGAACTGTCCATCATAGGTCTTCACCTGTATGGTTATTGTCTACAAAATGTGTGACCATTGGAGCTGTAAGTACTTTATTATTAATACAGCTCCTATGTTCAATGATACGGGTTTTAACCTTTCTGTTAGTTTTGCCTATATATCTTTTGACACATGGGCACGTGATCATATAGATCACGTATTCTGTGTTGCAATTAGAAAACTTGATCTGTTGCCATTTTTTATTCAAACCTATCTCAACTTCTTTTGATTTGGCAGTGTATTTACACATGCTGCAGTGTTCAGAATAAGAAACAGTGGCTAAACCGTATCTGTTTCGAACTGTCAATTTTATCACCAAGTATTCCTGCAATACGCATTTATTGTACAAATTCTTGTCTAAACATTGCCACTTACTGATGCTCGTCCCAGTTCTGAACCAATATATCAGCCACAGACCGAGAATTACCTTTACCAGGTCTCCCAACTTGAAGGACAGACTGAACCCCCTCTTTCCTTAAACCGAAAACTACGCCTCGCTCAAACCTGAACTGGCTACCAAACCAAGTAAAAGGATTCCATAAGTGTGGCACATGTAATCTTTGTCAATTTGCCTTAGCTCCTACAAATCTGTTCCATTGTAATGGGGGCATTAAATTTGAGATCAATGGGCCTCATTATAACTCAGGCGGTCTGGAAATAACGGTGGCGGTAAACCCACCGCCACCGTTGTTTCCGGACCGCCTGATCCCGACTCCTGCAGGCGGGAGGTGATGTTCCCGCCAGGTCTGACCTGCCGGGTTTAAAACCGCCCACCTGCAAGTGGACGAGGAAACACTGGCAGCATTACGAGATGCTGCCGGTGTTTCCATGATCCCCATTCCCATCGAGTCCCAGAGGACTCGATGGGAATGGGGATTAACACCATTCCGCCTCCGTGATTCACGGAAAAACGGGGTTGTAATGCCCCGGTAATTCCGGGAATCACGGAAGCGGAATGGTAAGACGTGTCCAGCGGTAACCAGGTGGTTTTACCGCCGCGGTTACCGCTGGACTCGTAATGAGGCCCAATGACTTTATAAACTGTTGATCCAAATGTATTGCTTACTCGATAATATGTGTATGCAACAAAGTGTGTATCGGAAGTACCATTCAAGAGCTCAGGATTCGCATTCAGGAACATCTATCAAATCTATCTAGTCAAGATCCCAAAATGCCTTTGGCGACTAATTGGCAAATCAACCAACAGATAGAGGATAAAAAAGATATCCATTTTGTGGGACTCCAGCAAGCACCTCAACACATAAGAGGAGGGAACCACCAATTATTTTTTACAACAATTGGAATGCTGCATGATTTGCTATTTAAGAAGCACTAAACTGAGTCTCAACACCGACCATGAAATGAATGGGCCTCATTACAAATCACCCGGTATGGAAACAACGGTGGCGGTAAACCAGCCGCCACTGTTGTTTCCATGGTGAGCAATCACAACTCCTGCAGGCGGGAGGTGATGTTCCCGCCAGGTCTGACATGGCGTGTTTCACACCGCCCGCCTGCAGGCGGACGTGGAAACACCGGCAGCATTACGAGATGCTGCCGGTGTTTCCATGATCTCCATTGCCATCGAGTCCCATAGGACTCAATGGGAATGGGGATTAACACCATTCCGCCTCCGTGATTCCTGGAAAACCGGGGTTGTAATGCCCCGGTAATTTCGGGAATCACAGAGGTGGAATGGTAATACGAATCCGGCAGTAACCAGGCGATTTTACTGCCACGGTTACCGCCGGACTCGTAATGAGGCCCAATGTCTTTCTTTAGAATATTTTCATGAATGTATGCATTGAATAGATATATGTGGATGGATGGGATATTCTATTTACCATAGCACTGTTTTATATTGTATATTTTGCTGAAAGCTTTCATGGGCACTTCTCAAGTTTTCTAAATGAGCGCAATTTACCTCACTCTGTATTAAGATTCCTGACGGATTTATGCGATGTCATTGTTACCATGGCATTGCATCTGCATAATATGTTGTGTAAAGTGCTTTAATTTCTTTAATAAATGTTTTCAGTGAAGCAACTGAGCAACCCCCAAGAGGTGACTATTTAACCTATTCAGTAATGTCAAACTAGTAGTCTATGCGCCTTAATTGGACATACAGAGCCTCGAAATTATATATTTTAGCAATTTATTTGGATGCTTGTTTTTAACATACACATTGTGTAATATTGGTATATTTTTGCTACTCTGTACCATAAGTAGCTATTTCATAATTTATAGAACCCGCATGGTCTGATAGCATCTAATAGCAGACCAGCACTCTCTCCAAATCATGTTACTTTCGCTTTAAAATCGATGGACGTTATTCACACGTGATGACCTTTATGTGTCTATCACGTGATTGTATCACAGTTATGAATGCTCTCAAGCGGCAGAGATCGTGCTGGTTCTTTTTGTTTCCATGCCCAGGGTGGCAACAGCTCTGGACAGGCAGTGTAGCCTCGGTAAGGGTGGAAGACTAGCTGAGTGTGAGAGACACAGGATCCCCACAGAGACACTGAGCCGACAGCGAGGGACGGCTGGGAGCTGTCGCAGGACGCGCTGAGGCTGCAGCGTGCGCTGTGGGGGAGAGAGAGGTGGACTCACTTCCGGCATCCACGTCATCAACATGCGAAAAGAGTCAGGCTGCAGATGAGAACAGTGGGCGAACTCAGGCAGGGGGGAGCGGTGACTGGGTGGAGGGTGCTGGGCTCGAGGAGGTGGAGCGGAATCTCAAGGCTGGGGCTAGGGTGAATGGGCTCTAAGGAGGAGGTAAGGATGGGTAAGGAGAAAGGAAAGAAAAAGGAGTTGGAGGAGGGGGCGAAGAGGGGGAGGACGGTGACTATAAAATCTTCATCTATGGAAAGAGGGATGGAGGAGCGAGGGGGACAGGATCGCAGCAGATCCCCGAGGGATGATGAAGGGGGGCTGGCCCGGAACAACACTGGGTCGGTAATCCAGGAAAAGCATGTTTTGAAAGTGCTGGAAGCCTCCGAGAGCGGTGGGACTGGGGAGGAGAAGATGCAGGGTGACAGAGTGTGGAAGGTGGTGTTGAAGCCTGAAAGTCGAGAGAAGACGTTTCTGGGGGTGAATCCGTTGGAAATTGCTAGATGGCTCGAGGCGGCTGTGGGGGATGTTACTCTGATGTTAGTGGTGGCTGGGGGCCGGTTGTTGGTGGAGGGGACGGATGCTGGAAGCAAGGCTAAGATTCTGGAGGTGCGTTGTCTGGGTAGGCAATGCTGGTGCGAGTGATTGATCAAAGTGGTGTGTCGTGTAAGGGGGTGCTGTATGGAGTGCCAGTGTCTGTGAATATGTCTGAGGTGGAAAAGGAATTGGCGGATGTGGGGGTGGTGGAAGCATGGAGGTTGGGGAGGAGAGATGCACTTGGGGATGTGGTATCTACGACTGTGGCAGTGAGGTTTGCGAGGACGGAGTGTCCAGAAGTGGTGGATTTGGGATATCAGAGGTTCTGTGTGAAAGTTTATGTAGCATTGCCCTTGAGGTGTTATAAATGTCAACAGTATGGACATGTGGCGAGAGTATGCAGGAATGAGAGACACTGTGGGAGGTGTGGTGGAGATCATGATATTAAGGAATGCAAGGTGGAGACCCCGGAGAAGTGTGTGAATTGTGGGGGGGCATTCTACCGCGTATAGGGGGTGTGAGAGTCACAGGGTGGAGAGAGGTGTAGTGCAGGTGAGGGCGGTGGAAGGTTTGTCTTATGCGGAGGCTGTAGCAAGGGTGAAACCGGCACGGGTAGTGAGTGAGGTGAGTGCAAAAGAGCCGGTGGTGGATGAGGCTGTGGGAAGGAAGAAAGTGGTGGGTGAGGTGAAAGGAGTAGAAATGGTGATTGTCCCGAAAACTGAGTTTATGTGCTTCATAGTGAGTGTGCTGTAGCTGTTCCAGGGGAATGTGTCTATCAGTGTCTTACGAAAGGAGTGGTGGAAGCGGGGAGGAGGTTTTTGAGTGTCGTGGTTGTGGCAGAACAGGATGTGTTTAGGATGGTTGCTAAAGTGCGGAAGCAGAGTGCGGTACCGGCATGAGGATTTTGCAGTGGAACACGAGGAGTTTGTTGAGGAATGGTCAGGAGTTGAAATCGGTGTTGTGTGGAGAATTGAGTGTTGATGTGGTTTGTATTCAGGAGACAAGGCCTGAGGGATGATCTGAGGTTTGTGATTCCGGGTTTTGAGTTGTTTCGTAAGGATAGGCTGGTGGGGAGAGGGGGTGTGTGGCTTTGGCAGTTCGGAAGGGGTTGTTTGCGAGGGAGATTGTGGTGGATGGAGAAGTAGAAGCAATCAGGGCGGGGATTCGGGTAGGAGGGTCAGAAGTATTGGTATTGAATTATTATAATCCGTGTGAGGTGGTGGAGGTGGGTGTGTTGTCTGCAGTGATTAGGGACATGTGGGACCTTGTGTTTTGTGTGGCGATTTTAATTGTGCCAATACTTTGTGGGGTAGTGACCGGACAGATGCGAATGGAGAACTGTTGGAGGACATGGCGGATGAATTGAGTCTGTTTTTGCTGAATGATGGTTCAGGTACACGGTTGGACGTGAGGACTGGGAAGTTGTTGTGTTTGGATTTAACCTGGGTGTCTGCTGCGATTGCGGGTGAATGTGATTGGGAGGTGCTTGAGGATGGGGATATGGGGAGTGACCACTCTGGTATTTTGGTGACTGTGAGGGGAGAGGTAGGGATCAGGCCACGGATGTCTGGGAGTCGGTTGAATTTTAGGAAGGCTGATTGGGAGGTGTATAAGGGAGTGTGTCGGGAATCGATTGTTCCTCGGGGTAGGGATGGGGGGTGGATGAATGGAATGAGCATCTGGTGGAGGGAATGAGAGCAGCGTCTGTGGCGGCAGTTCCGGAGATTGAGAAGGGCAAGGGTGGGAAGGTCGAGGTTCCTTGGTGGTTGGTGGAATGTTCGAGGGCTGTGGCGGTGCATAAGAAGGCTAGGACCAGGGCGTGAGATCGGGAATGTTGGTGGATTTAGTGGCATATAAGAAGGCTAAGGCGGTGGTGCAGAGAGTGATTAGGGAAAGGAAGCGTGGGTATTGGAGGGGCTACTGTGGGTCCCTGGGGAGTGATTCTGGTGTGGGTGAGGTTTGGAAACAGTTCAAGTGGATGTCCGGATTGATGAGGCCGCAGGGTAGTATGTCAGTGTTATTGAAAGGGGAAGAGGTGGTCAGTGAGGATGGGGGAGAAGCCGAATTTTTGGGGGAGTATTTTGCAGGAGTGCACAGTTCAGGGAACTTCCCAGAAGCGGTGAGGCTAGGTATGGGTGTGTTTGAGGAGGAGATACGAGAGTTGTTGGCGGATGTTGGGTCTTGGGAGGAGCGGTATGAGGTTCCGTTTTCTATGGTAGAGTTGGATGGGGCGATTCGAAAGGGGAAGTGGTCTAGCCCAGGGGTGGATGGGGTCATCTATGTATTTTTGGAGAAGATGCCAGTGGAATGTAAGTTGGAGGTATTGGCACTGTTTAATGAGATCTGGAAGAGTGGAGTTTTGCCGAAGTTGTGGAAGAGAGCGATTGTGGTGGCGATTTTGAAGGGTGTAAGTCGTATAGGCCGATTGTGTTGACTGTTGTGCTGTGTAAGGTTATGGAACGGATGGTGGTTGAGCGATTGGGGTTTTATTTGGAGTCGAATGGGTGTTTCAGTGATTTTCAGAGTGGGTTCAGGAGGAATCGGTCGGTGGCTGACCCGTTAGTGAGGTTGGTGACTGGTGTGGAGGAGGCATTGTGTGATGGGGAGTTGGTGGGAGCGTTCTTTTTGGATTTGGAGAAGGCGTATGATATGGTGTGGAAGAATGGGTTGTTGGTGAGACTGTTGGAGATGGGTGTGAAAGGGAGGATGTTTCGGTGTATTAAGGCGTTTTTGGAGTGAGGGGGTGCTGTCTGAGGTTTGGAAGATGGAGAATGGGATGCAGCAGCGGAGTGTGATTAGTGCAATGCTGTTTAATGTGATGGTGGATGGGTTGATTCGGGCTTTGGCAGGAATCGGATATCAGGTGGATTTCTTCGCAGATGATGGTGTGGTATGGGTAGGAGGGCGGAGTTTGTTGCTGGTGCAGAGTCGGCTGCAAGCTGCGATTGGGCGTATGGAGGAGTGTTGTGGGAAATGGGGCTTTTCGGTGTCTGTGGATAAAAGTGTGAGTTTGGTTTTCTCGAGGAAAAGGGTGCAGCAGGAGTTGGAATTGGTTTTGAAAGGTGTGAGGGTGAAGAGCGTAGAAGAGTTTCAGTACTTGGGGGTGATTTTGGATAGGAAGTTGAACTGGAATGTGCAGGTGGATGGTGTGGTGGATAAGTGTAAACGTAGGTTGAATTTGTTGCGGGCGGTGTCTGGGAAAGAATGGGGTGCGCAGCAGAAATGTTTACGAATGTTGTATAAGGGGTTGATTTTGAGTGTGATGATTTTGGATGTCAGGTGGCAGTGGGTTTCACAGCGAGTCAGAAGTTGCGGTTGGATAGGGTGCAGGCGAGGGCATGGAGGGTGTGTTCGGGTGTGATGAGGTCCTCTCCAGTGAATGCGGTACAGATGTTTGTGGGGGAGATGCCATTGGGGTTGAGGAGGGATGCGTTGAATATGAGGTGGTGGGTGAAGTGCAGTGTGAAGAGTGTGGCTCATCCGGTGCGTGAATGTTTGAAGTATAATTGGAGGTTTGACTACTACAGGGACCGGCGGAGGAGGAAGGGGGGCACTTTGGGGTTTCACCTGTGGGAGAAGGGGGTGCAGTGGGGTGTGGGCGAGTTGTTGGCTGTGACGGCATGGATTTGATGAAATGGCCGAAGTGGATGATGGGGTCTCCAAAGGTGGGTTTGGAGTTGGCAAATGTGGTGTCGAAGAAGCTGGGTTTGCGGGGTGAGATCAAGGTTTTCGGTCAGGAGTATGTGGCAGGGAAGGAAGGATGTAAAGTGTTCACGGATGGTTTGAAAGATCCTGTGTCTGGGACAGTGGGTATGGCATATTATCTGGAAAGCACTGGGGAGTATAAAGTGGGGCGACTGACGAATGATGTGTCTATTTGTACGGCTGAGTTGGTGGCGATTGCATTGGCGATTGATAGGGTGTGCGAGTTGGGGTATGTGAAAGTGGTGGTGTTCTCAGATTCATTGTGTTGGTTGCAGGAGATTGTGGCAGTGGATGGTGATAGGAAGGATGTGATTTTGGACATCAGGAGGAAGATTGATCGGTGTGTGCGTGGGGGAATGGATTTGGAGTTGGCGTGGGTCCCCAGTCACAGTGGCATTTTGGTTAATGAGTTGGTGGATCTGGCGGCGGGTGAAGGTATGAGGAGGGGAGCGGTTGATGTGAGGTTGCCTTTGAGTGTGGATGAGGTGAAGGCTTTGGTGGTGAGACGGGTCATGGATGAGTGGCAGGAGAGGTGGGGGAGTGGGGTGAAGGGCAGGTGGATGTTTGGTGTCCGTGGGAAAGTGTCGGTGAAGGTGGATGCAGGGAGTCTGGAATGGAGGAGGGGGGAGGAGGTGATGCTGAATCGGTTGAGAATAGGACATGTGGGGCTGAATGACTGTCTATATCGAGTGGGGAAGCGTGAGTTGAGGGACTGTGCAGTATGTGGGGTGCCTGAGACTGTGGGACATTTTCTGCTTAGGTGTGAGAGACATGTTGAGGAGAGAGAATTGATGAGAGTTTGGATGTCTGCGCTGGGTGTGGCTGAGCTGAGTGGGAAGGCTTTGCTGGGAGGTGACGGGGTGAGAGGCAGGAGGAGGAGCAGTGTGTTGTTGGATTTTGTGAGGCAGACGGGGTGGTGGGAGGAGTTATGAGATTGTGAGGGCTATGTGTATGAATGGTGGGGGTAGGTGCACATCATCCTATTGGATGGGGAAGCGCCTGCGTGGGTCCGCCCACGTATTCAGTGATTTAGAAGAAGAAGAAGGAGATTGTGCTGGACGTAGTGTCCTGAGAACACGCTGAACATGCCGGATTGAGGTGTTTGCTAACATTCCTAATGGAATTCTCTCATATACTGGTAAGTAAACAATGCTACTGCAATCATGATGCTTCAATGACGCTATTTAGAGTAGACAATAATTGCTTTTATTTTTTCGCTTTGCAGACCTGGTGTCTTGTACTCAGAGTGGTAAATCGCCAGACATGGTTTCTTGTACTGAGTGGTAACTCTGTGCTCTGGCAATCTGCCACTTGCTCATATATCATAATACTGAACTACTATGGGTTCCCTTTGAAGTGTCCCAATAAGATTTGAACGGACATTATGGAAGACACGGGTAAACCCATTAATGCCTCATTTGTTTCCTTTCTTCACCAGATAACTTTTCTCACAATTTTAGCACTTCAGTACTGAACACCTTTCAGGACTCTAATATTGAACATTGGAGACTGGATATTAGTATCTAACAGGCCTGGACTGAGCCACCGGGACACCGGGACTTTCCCCTCTAGGCCTCGAGACCTAGGGCCTCTTTTCATGGGGAAAGGATACCTAAAATGCAGCACATCACCCAGTCCAGCTTGAGTCTGGCTTGGTGGTTCGCTGGCTAGTGGCTGCTGCCAGCCTTGCACCTGTGCATTGTGGGGGGCACGGGCACAGTCACCAGGCACATGCTGTAGTGTGCTTGGTTCGCATGTGCTGAAGTGCAGCCTGGGCCGTCCATGCCGTCGTGATGACGTGCTGCCAGTACTTCGGCTCTGGATGTGAAAGGCTGTCCAACAGTAGCTTGTTGAACACATTCACGAGGATGCGATTAAGGTGGCCGGCATGATGGGAGTCGAAGTCCACGCGCGAGACATCGTTTGCAGACCCCTGAACTAAGCCAGCCCTCTCCCACCAACCATCTACGCCCAAAGCTGTGCCTGCCTCAATTTCAGGTTCCAGGCAGGTTATTGAAATTAAAAAAAAGCTGCCTCAGCAGGGATGTGACATAAGAACAGTCCCAGCAGGACTCAAGTTCAAATCTTCGGTAAAGTGGCAGCAAAAATCAAAAGTGCCTTTCACCTGCCCTAGAGGAATGCCGTACCATTTAGTTCCTGCCCACTTCGCGCTCTGTGCCTCAAAAGTGTATTCTCATATAACGATTAGTCCGGTCTTGAGATTTGCAAGGCCGTGGGCGGCAACATATCTTCTGGCCCCCCAATTTCACGTACTTATTGACAACACAGTAAAGACATGACACAGACTGACTTCCGACTTTAATACTCAAGTGGCTCATGGGAAGTCACGTTAAAAGAAGTTTCCAGGGGTAAGCCTGCAGGCAACAGCAATGTGTGATCCTCAGTATATGAGTGGCCTCTATCATTATGCTTACTATTACAGTGTGAAGCAATAAAAAGGGGAGGCTTTTTTGAGTACGAGACAGTGTGCCCGAATCACTTCTAGAGGCTTCTGATTGTGTCAGATGTTGCACAGTGAGATAGCACCGTTTGCCCGGAATCGCACACTTTGGTGAAGTGGGGAAGCCATGATCCGAGAAAATGTCTGCAACGCAGGCGGCCGAAAACATATCTTCCCAGCTGGAGTTGGTAGGAATATGTGTTTAGCTTCCAAAAATACTCTGTTTTATAGAGATTTCTTGAAAAGTGTACAGATCAAAATAAATCACTCATTCAAAGATATAAACCCTGGTGTTATTTCCCCACCTTGAATGAAAGACTACAAATACCAAATTCCCACTCAGCAAGAGGCTACAAAATTGTCTTTTGGTTTTGTAAAATGTTCTTCTGTTTCAACACTTTAAGGCTTGAACCAAAAATGTGTAATACGGTTACCTGCTTCTTTTTCATTGTTTGACAAATGCATGACTCATATATGATATGAAGAACATGACATTCCACACACACACACACACACAAAGGCTTTTGTTAGATAATGACACAAGACAATAAGGGAAAAAATTTACAACTTTTTGTTGTGATATATTTTAATTGTCTTTGGCACAGAGGTAGGTAGCTAACTGGTACTTTGTGTGGGGTTTGAGCATAGAAATGACACTATTTCTGTTCTTTTCACCAAAACATTAACCCTTAAGGTCTTGTAGAAAACAATGGTTACTCACATGAACAATCACTTATGAATAGCTTCTCATTTGAATGGTTCTCTGTAACAAAGAGCGCATTGAGCAGTTAAGCATTTTGGAGACCCCAGTGAGGCTGCTGTGCAGAGTCTGCTGGGTCCTGGGGAGGTGGGTGAGGAACTGTCTACAGGGCCTCGTAGGGGGTTGTCAGGTGCCTCGCCAGGGACAGTCACGCAAAAGGGCCCCCCATTTAGAAGCGTAAAGCCCCTCTAGAAAACACTTGTTATTAATATACACCAGTGGCATCCAAAACATTTGTGCACTAGCCCTGCTCCCCAAACATTCACTTTAATTGTGAGGGCGAGTGTGCTATCATACATTTGATTGGATAATAGTCATGTATGTAAATATCTCCTATGTAAAGCACTTTAGATTAAAGCACTATATAAAAAACACATTTTTATTATTTTAAGAAAAGAGCAAATTCTGTTAGTTTATATATATACCGCTACCCTTCAAGTGAGTGACTGCTTATTCCCGCATTGCACCATCTGCTGTTAAATGCATTCGCATGGCACAGCCTTGCCTGCGGGGACTGATGCATACACGCAGGCAGGATGCATTTCATTTCATGGGCACAGGTAAACATCCTAACTCGGCCCTTCATCTTTCTGCGGCCCATACAATGAGCAAGGGCACCACTGAGGGGGGTGTGCACGCCTGTGATCTGCGCGTGCCACACATACACCGGTTACGCTATTAGCTGGTCTTCAGCGAAAGCTCATCCTTCCCAAACAATCACATTAAGTATATTAAAACCATACTCAGACAGACAGAAAATCACCCGCACGTGATTTACAGGCGAGACATTATCACCTCGTAAATCGGGGTGCACAAACATGCCCCCGTCCCTGTGCGCGCTTCATTGTTACACAGCGGGGAGTGGGAGGGGTTCATCACCCAATAGGCCGGCCATGGGCTAGACCCCACCCGCCAGCACCATGGTCCCGGCCTGTAACTCTCACCTGATTCCCGCAGAGGCGCCGGTCTTGACTGGGTGAATGCCGTATCTTCAAAGGTGATGTGTAACACACGGTTGGCTCTTTGGGCTGGACCTCTGTGCACTGTATGTCTGACTCGAAGAGTAAGATGCCTGCAGATAGAAAAAATGGGATTAATGAACTGGGGTTATTTGGTGCTTCTCTCCTCTTCCCTTTCTCTTCTCCTGTAGAACCCCAAAGGTTAACACCCTCACCTTAGGTAAGTGAACGCCGAGCTCTCCATCTGCCTCGGGGCAGGGTGCCGTAACCAGTTTCTTCACTGGATAAGGGTGCAGGCCTCTTGACCTCAGAGGACTGCTGTCTGTCGTTAACTGCACGAACGGTAAGTTCTGGGCACTTCAAATGTCTTAAAAGTCTTTTGTAATGATATCTCTTGTTTTGCAGGGTTCCGGCGATGGCGGATGGCGGGCTGATGAGAGTTGAGGATCGAACCCGCGTGAGGAATAGAAGCGCCTGGAAGCACGTAAGTAAGCGCTTGTAGCCTGCTTCACGATGCGCACTAACTGTCCCTTTTATCTTGCAGGAAGGAGTAATGGCACGTGAGTAATAAAGTTGCCCAATGTCTTTAAACGCACCTTCTTTTGTCTTTCAGATGCGGAATGCAGTGCGAAGACCTCCGGAGCATGCGAAGAGTAGGTAAGCCTTTGTCTTTCAGATGCCGGAATGCAGCGCGAGGCGTTGGTGACAGCCGATGGACCAGGTAAGAGATGCGCTGCCACTGAAGACCGTAGTGCTGACCTGTTCTTTCTTTGTCTTTACAGGTGCTGCTGAAGACTGGATTCCAGGATGGTAAGCCTTTGTTCCCTTAGGCCCAGGATCAGAAGCAGAAGACACGATGAGCGTTCTGCTGCAGAGAATGCAGAATAACGCAAAGCAAGATTCATCCATCGGGTGTGGTTTAAATAGCCTCCTGTAGTGCTTAGGTGTCTCCTTCCACAGCCACGCCTAGGTAAGAAAAGAGTTCCTGCTTTCCAGAAGAGTTCCAGTGTTCTGAACCTAGGGAGTGGCTCCTGCCCCAACCAACAGGAAAAGTAGTCCCAAACAGAAGAGGATCAGGGGTTCAACTGGCAGGTAAGTAAGCAGCATGGTCTGCTGCAGGTAAGTCCACCCAAGCATTATGAGCCCGGCGCTTCCAGCGCTTGGACTGGGCATCTTTATGAGCCTGGTGCCACTGGCGCCAGGACAGGGTCCAAAAGGTCCCAATTGGGACTGGCTGGCACTCGGAACCGGGGTTATGGGTCTGCTTCCAAGGGAGTCGGGCAAGTCCTGATCTTTTGGAAGCAGAGATCATGACAGGGCCCCTGAGTGACCATCACACGAGAGCTTGCGGGGAAATGGGTGGCAGACGCATAGTATATCACGCTGCTGTGTGAGGAGTCATGGCTCTCACCACGTGAAACACACTGGAATGTGGCAACAGTGAATCAGACCAAGAATATCCCTAAAACCGCAACCAGATGCTCCCACCAGCAGATTTGGAGAAGCTCAAGCCCCTGTGTCTAAAGCCAGGGCTTTAAGTAGACCGGGGCCTGCCTGGGCCGGGCACGGCAGTCTCTGAAATCTTGTTTTCAGGAGGGGCCCTGCTGGGGCCCACTAATCTGCCCTGACAGCCTCAGCCACTACACGAAAAGGCTTTTTTTCTAAAGCCTGAATCTCTCGCTCGCGTGCGAAAGCTTCAGGCTTCAGAAAAAAAATGCCATGATGATGGCGCCGCACCTGGGAGGCCTCCCTTCAAGCAGGAGATGCCCGTGTGCCGGCGCCACCATTATGGAGAAAACGTGAGGCCGCTGGAAGCAGAGGCCGTGTTTCCTAAATCCTGAAGGTCCCGCGCATTTGAGCGGAGTTTCAGTCTTCAGGAAACGGCCTCAGCTTCCAGCGGCCTCACCCTTTTAGCCTTAATGGTGACGCTGCCCCTCCCCAGCTGGCGAGGGCCAGCGCCACCATTAAGGCTGAATAGGTGAGGCGCTGTCCCCTGCCAGGCTAGCCTTTAGAAAATAAAGGCAGAGATCAGCACCCTCTGCCCTAGGGGGAGAGGCAGGCCTGGACTGAGCCACCGGGACTTTCCCCGCTAGGCCTCGAGACCTAGGGCCTCTTTTCTTAGGGGAAGGATACCTAAAATGCAGCATATCACCCAGTCCAGCTTGAGTCCGGCTGGGTGGTTCGCTGGCTAGTGGCTGCTGCCAGCCTCGTGACCTCTAATGACGGCAGGTTTCCAATGCAGCAGAGACTGGTGCAGGCTAGCAGCCTCACAGGATCTCAGCACAGTGCTGTAAGTGTGGTGAGAAATTGAGGAGTGGGGGCGCTCTGACAGGGTGTGTAGCGTAATTACAGAGGTGAGGATTACCTTATTGTAGATGTCAATAGGAGAGGCAGAGGCAGACACATTGCTTGGATTCATTTTGCTGTGCCCACCTCTCACTTGGTTTCCTTGTGGCAGCAACCCCAGCAGACAGGCTTAACACAGTTGTACGCATCTTTTTCTCCACCCCTAGACACCCAAGATAGACATAACTGCTTTCACATTAGAAGGCTGCCTGGAGGGGTCATGGCCACAGATAAACAAAAGGAGAGGTGGGTGCAGCATAAGCAATGATAAAAATGCTCCCGCTTCTACAACCGAGATGAACATTTTTCACAAAGGGTAGGGGTAAAATAGGCCTAGTGAGTGAGCCATGGCAGAGCCCCAACTCAAGGCCACTTTTCGGAGACTGACGGGCTCCGTCCAGCCTAGCATCACTGTTATTTAATTGCAGTAGGATAAATGATGTTTGAGTTTCGGGGGAACGCGTCGACCCCGGAAGCTGAAGATGCATTAATTAATTTGGTGAGCTATGCACACATTTGTGGATTAACCAGGATGTAATATGTAGACTTATGAACTTGTTATTTAAAATAAAGAGCTCTGTCCTTACAATGAACCGTGCTTCAGTAAGATAAGTTTTCAAACCTCCTAGGTCGATATTTACCAACTAACATGATCCAGTGACAGCGCTCCTGGGTCCTGGCCAAGACAGGATCATGTTGGGGGGGGAGTGGGGAATCACTCTCTGCAGAGGGGGCTGTGGCGAAACAGGGCCAAAGCCCCATCCTGACAACTGGCCGCCCTACATTATTCAATAGTGCCCTGTCTGCGATTTAGCTCTGAATAAACGGAGTGGAGTAGGACCGGACCTGGAAATAACACAAATAAAATATGTCTCATGCGCATTCTGCAGCAGTACCTGCGTTGCAATTGTGTGAAAATGTGCTTTTTGTAAAACTGCCCGGAGACTTTGGTGAAAGCCTCCAGCATGGCAGTGCATCAGTGAAACAAGCATTGGCAGAGAGAGCAGTTTTGGCGTTTGTGTAAGCACGGGGTATGCATTCGCCCGACACTGCCATAATGGTAGCAACTGGCCATGGAAACAGCTGAAAAATGGTATGAGTACCTAGGCATATGATAGCAGTGCCTGGCAAATGCCGATTGAATATATATCTATGCACAAGCCAAAACTGGTGCCTTTGCCGTTGTTTGTTTTTAATAAGACTTAAGTGCAAGTATATACGCACTACATATAAAACAAGTGGCTCAAGGCAGCTTCGTTAAGACTTTCCTATTACACCAGTTACACGATTACAGCTCCAATCAAGACAATAACTCAGAACACTGCTCTGAAATAACACTAGCAAGCACTTACTGCACAATGCGTGATGTTACTGGTAGGTAAAGTGTGCTTGAAGAGATCCTGGGAGGATCTGTTTTGAGTGGGGAGGGGTAGTAATTGGTGAGAATGGCCGGGTATATTAACATCGGCCTGACTGTACTCACATGCTATAGTTTTGAGTAGCCAAAGCTAAAAACTGCCCCACACTGGGCCAGTACAGAGTATTGTCGTGTGGGCTGCTATGGGTCTAGGATAGAGGTTATGATTCTATTTTTGCTTGGTGCCCTTCGTCCGAGGTTGACTGGCCTACAGGGAAGTCAAACTCCTGAATGGCCAGTGCCTCCGAAAGGCTGGTTCAGTTGTGGGGTTGAGGGAGGAAGAGGGTCAGCTATTTTATGTACAGTCATCAGGTGTGAACATCACATGTGAAAAGCCGAATCAGGCTCGTCTATGAAAATTGGAGGTCTTAGGCCAAAGAAAAATAAAAAATTGGGCATAGGTTCTTAGTCGAAAGGGCTGGGCCAGAATCATTCACATATTAGGCAATAATGTAGTATCTGTATTCCCCTCAACTCGGCTGCTCCACTCTGGAGCTCCCTCACAGTGACTATCTGGTTTACATCCAATCCAATGCCCGGGCCTTTTGAGAGGATATCTGCATTCTAATCTCTACTCCTATCATGGTGCTGATAAAATACCGCAAACGTCTTGGACGTCGTTCAGCCACAGATACCATTATGGCCCTTAATTGTAATATTGGCGCCAGCTTCCAGGTAGCTTTGGCAAATGTCAACAGATGATTTTGAATAAGCACGGATGCTGTAAGCCGAGCCCACTTCAGATACAATTGTGGTTGCTTCTCCTTTCTTTTTGTAGGCTGCTACTCACCTACTCAGGTAAGCAGACAAGTAATTTTTGTGAAGTGCTCTAGTTTGGCTGTGTGGTGCTCCTGATTTTGAAAAAAACATCATCTTGGGCTTTGAGTGTGCGTGAAAGGTCGAGAAGCCTTCTTACACCTCATAGAATTAGAAGGTGGCTGGCCTTAGTTCGGATGTTTAGATTAAGTAATTGGCAACATGTCATTCTATGCCAGCTCTGTGATTCGACTCTACTGTTGCCTGGGGTTGCGCAGTAGGCAAGGCACAAGGTGAGGCGCTGATGATAGGTAGGCGCAGTTGGGGTTAAATGATTAGGGCAGTCAAGCAGATTGATGAAATTGGCAATGCTGAGGAATGGGCGGTGGGATGTGAAAGGTTAAAGCAGTGCTGGAGAAAGCATCACGGTAGTGCTAGACGAGGTTAAAGTGAAATAGGCTGTATGGGAGGGGCAGTGTTGGAAGGGTACTTTTTGCGGACGAGAAATGCAGAGAAGACACTTTGACATAGGAGTAGTAGAAGAGCACTGGCAGTGAAGCTCTTGGTTTACTTTCATTTCTCCATGTAAATTGAAATTGCTTGCACACTGTGCTATGAACTCAGTATTTGGCCTTTTGTGCTAACCTACTTTGACATTAGATAGGTCACTGTTCAATATGGCACCGGAAGTTGCAGGGTTAATCATTACGAGAAACAATATGAGCAAAACCATCCTGACCCATTCATTGTAAAGACAAGTAGTAATAACAATTTAGGACATTTCAATTGCATTAAAAGGATACACAATTTCGCAATCCATTAAGTAGTGTTTGTAATTGTAAATCAATAAAAGTTACAAATAATGTTCAAGCTCTAGGAGCTCTGATCACTTCTCGGATGTTGTCCTTTTCCCAGTTGGAGGGTCCCGGATTAACACGGAAGAGATGCTGAAAGTCTTGAGTGCTGGTTGCACCAACAATGGACATATGTAAGGAACTTCGGACTCTGAATCAGGACCGTGATAGCGAGTTCCACTTGGAGAACCTGCACCAATCCTGTATAGCTCCTATAATAAGGAGCGACATGTGGGTCAAACTGGGTTCTTATTGGATGATGGCGCTGGATTGCTGCAGAGGCATTACTGGTCTGAGAACAGGAAGCAGTGGCCGGGGGGCGAAGGGGGAGCTTAGTGATGGCAACAGGAGAAGTGCACAGGGCCAGGTGTACTAACAAATGCTCTATGTGGTGTCCTGAGCACTGTTGTACCTGTTGGATGATGAGCAGCAAACAGACATTAGTTACAAACCAAAACCCCTTTTGCCTCTCCAGTGCAGAACACATAAGAAAAGGCAGTAAACATGCGATAATACAGGTATAAAATGTGAATAGTAATGATGCATTCAAGATCCTGACATAAACTAAAGGTTCACTCCACACAGAAAACTGGGGAAGAGTGAACAATATCTGCCATATCGGCCAAACCTTATGGGGTCCTGGCTTGTTTAACCCCCCATTAGCTTGACCCCATCAGCGATGGATGCACCATATGAGCTAAGGTGCAGCAAACTATTCAACTATTCATAGGGGCTACCCTCATTGGAGAACATGAATTCCTGGGGCTCCCTTAGGGGTTACGGATTGGTGCTTATGAGAATTTGTGACCTCCTCACCCCCCCACGTGCCAGAAGCAACTTTTCAGTAACTGAGTAATTCTGTTCAGAAGGCTGCACAGTGCAACAAATGCAGCACTGGGCTCTTTTGTCTTGTGTCAGGACTTAACCTGCCTCAAAACAGTTCCAGCAGTGTTCAGAAGCCGAACTATGCCCAGGTGCCATCAAGGTGAGCACTGATGTCGGGAGCTCACTGTCTTGAAGGGGGAAGATCATTTAACCCTGTTGGACCCCGCAAGCCAGATGGCAACGCATTAGAAAAAAATACATTTTTGTAAAAAACATTCTGCATGAAAATATTCAGGAAACCACCAAGTTTGGCATGAGTGAGTGCCAGATGAGTTGTTTGCCAGGTTTGGAGAACTTTCACAGACATGGTCAAATTTTAAAGAGGAAAACATTTTTCCCCTATATAAAGTGGTATGTAACCTTAACTAGGCTGCCGCTACTGAGGCTGTGCAATATTTTAAATATCACATGGCATCCTGCAATAACCATATGAAATCCCGTCAAGCTCAGTAGTGCATTTTTCTGTAAACCCTTTCTGGCAGTCAAGTTTCCCATCCATTCTCATATTTTAGTTTCAGCTCACCAAGGCAGTTATTATTTAATGGTTGCATTTAGCCTAAAATACGTTTTTCCTGTTTTTACTAAGCTCCTGCTTTGTTTTCACAGCTACATTAACATAATAAGTGCTGACTGTAATTTTTGTTTAAAAGTGCTGTAGCTTTGCTGAGCAGCAGGACCGAGTGTGTGAGAGGTGCCATTCGGGTGATGCGTATTCTGAAACCCAGGTCTTGGTGCGTCTTGGGTAGGTAGGGATCTTTTCAAAGTGCCAGGGTGATCTCTCTCTACTCACGAAAAGCCACTTTTTAATGTTTTCCTTCGAGTGGTTATATCCACTTTCTCTGTGTAGGGTTTTCCACGTAAAATGTTTCACATCTGTCAATTGAGGGCTGGATTGCAGTTGACATTAGAGTTCTTAGCCGATTTACTGCATCCTCCTCAATCTATGTATGGGGTTGTTCTTTTATAGAGCAAGCTGTCAACACCCTCTTTCCGCACTGCTGCAGGGCCACTCTGAAAGCAGAAAGTCAATCCTGCACTGAGTGAAGTTAGATGGATAATCATTTACATTATTCGGTCTGTGGGGCCTCCCCTTCAAAATTGGATTCCTCCTATCCTTATTTGCCCTCCCTGTGCTCCTATATGTACAGGTTGTCTTATAATATCACTGTCTCTTTAAAAAAAAAGAAATACAGAAAGAGTGACTACTTCCTCCTTGGCTGTTCTGCTCCTTTCCCCACACACAACACAGCCATAAAGACACACACATCACACCCCAGCTAGGTGAAACAATTCCCACAGACAACCTGGATCGGTTCTTGGGTAGGGCTAATGGGCTACCTAGGGTACCACTGAGATGGGTCCCTGGATTTGGCTGTATAAGCTGCAGAGGGTGTCACTCTGCCAGATGAACGGGTTGCCAAAAATGTATCCTAGATCAGGGTACTACAAATATTTGCCCCTCACTGCACCCAACACTACCACAAGTGAGAGTATGTCCCTACACTCAACCCTGCACCATTGTCTCTCTATCATTGAAGATCTATTTTTGTGAGATCATTAACTTATTAAAAACATGACTTTTTAATCTGTATATGTTTAAAACATGCTTTAGATGCACTAATTTTGACTAATTTTATTCAACATTTTCTTGGAGGATACTCCCAATCCCTTCATAGAAGGGTTGGTTCACACACAGTGCTCGATCATTCGGCGAAATACGGGGCCACTTTAAAAAAATGTCCAGGGCCACTTTTGGTTCCCAGTCCAGCCTGCAGTAAACGTTTCCGGTGCTAGCACACTGTTGCCCCGTTTCATGTTGGTTCTTACTTGTACTCTTATTGGGTTTGCAAAGTGGTGTTGCGTGTTTCTCAAAGTCAGTCTTGGGTGCTTCCAACAATAGCGTGTCTAATCTACGAGGTGCTAATTCAAGGAATTTTGGTACTAATCATGAGCACATCTAGCTGGTGTATTACACACATCTAGCTGGTGGATTACGCACATGTGTCTTTAGTACAGCAACTTGCAACCAGTCATTTTTAGACTCTGGCTTGAGAGATGGAACCATGGCACTTGCCTTAAACGTAGGGCTGTGTTTGTTTCTCTTTCCTCCTCGTATAGTCTCTTCGACATGCGACCCGCATTAATCACCATTTGTCATATTGCTTCATTCAGGCTTATCAGCCTGGAATATATCAAACTCAAACTGGTAAGAGCGGCAATAATTGAAACACACAATTAGTGTAATGATATACAATGTCTCAAGTAAGATTCAATGTGGGGAGTTACTCTTTCTTCTTGGGTGGGTATATGAGACTATATATGCCCATACACTGTATGTATGAGTATTTTCTAGCTAATCTTTCTGATGCTAATGTGTGTATTGTATTGTTTTTGAACTTGAAGATACCATTTTGATGAGTCTAATCCTTCCCATACTAATGTGTTTATTTTAATGTTTTTGAACTTGAGGATTTTATTTTGATGAACTTAACTGTTCTTTTCAATGTTTTGTTTCCTTTTCTTCCATTTCCTTCGGCACTGTATTGCACTGGTCTTGTTGGCAATTCCTATTTTCTTTGTTGAAGTGTATTTTACTCACTGAATCTCTACCTCAATGTTCTCTGGTAATTCATTGATTGTTGAAAACAATGCTATCATGTTTTGACATTACACTAATTCAATTATTTCAATAAGGATTTTGTTTTGTGTCTTGAGAAAGACCTATATGGTCGAAACACGTGTCAGCACTTGGCACTTATGTTCTATGGCATTCTTAACATAAAATCAGGCATTGGCACTTATGTTTGATTGCATTGTCATCATTTATTCAGGTTCCTCCTTATTTGACATGTATCAGCGCTTGTATGGTGACTCGCCCACTTGTTAATTCCAATTCACGTGCTAGGCAGTGGTATTGATATTGATATTTTATTTCTATCGCACTCGTACACAAATGTTTCAGAGCGCGACAAGGCAAGGGATGGGTACAAGGGAGAACAAAACAACGATCTTACTAGGCCCAGTGACATTGAGAACATGCAAGTGCATGGGAGAGGGGTGTTAGGGAGAATTCTCTGTTTAGGCTGAATTTCGGAACCTAGTGAGTCCCCCAGCAGCTTTGGTAATAGAACCATCTACTAGTCCATGGTCTAGCCCAGTTGTGTTAGTACCAGAGGCAGGGTCCAAAGACTTGAGATTCTGTGTGGACTATAGAGCACTTAATGCAGTCACCAAGACTGATGCCCACCCTTTACCAAGGACAGATGAGTTGGTGGATAAACTTGGTGCAGCCAAGTACCTCAGCACATTTGACCTTACGTCAGGCTATTGGCAAATAGCCTTGACAGCCCATGCCAAGGAGAAAACTGCATTTTCCAACCCAGTTGGCTTGTACCAGTTTAAGATCATGCCTTTCGGATTAAAAAATGCACCTGCTACATTCCAAAGGATGGTAAACCAAGTTCTAGCTGGGATGGAGGACTTCTGCATGGAATACTTGGACGACATTGGAGTCTTCAGCCACTCCTGGGAGAATCATGTGAACCACTGTCGTGATAAGCTGCTAGGCGCTTGCAGTAACCTGCATTTGCACTAACCCACTGAGCTATCTTGTGTGTATTAGAGCCTATTCGAAGTGTGGAGGAAAATGCTGACATCAACCAGGACTCTCGAACTCGGTGAGCCTGCATGCTTGCAAGGGGTTAATTGCGAAGGCCTTTTCTGAAGACATAAAACATCTAGCATTTGCAAGAGGCTCTATGCAGCCCTTGGGAGCCAGGCACAGCTTTGCTCATCTTCGCTCTGCGAGTCAGGTGCACTGATAAGGCAAGAATGTCTGATCTTTTCAAAACACAGTGCCCGAAGCCTGGGAGCCAAGACTGGCTGTTTCCAGTCTTGTAACTTTACAAGCAAAAAACATGTTTACGGCCGGGAAGGGAGAGCCTAGAAGCTTCTCGAAGAGCTGACACGTCATGATGATTGACGTGCAGCTCCTAATAAGAGAACTATACTTGGACCAGGGAAGGGGGGACTCATTCTGGGCTGTTGGAAAGACGCACGTATCAAGAAGAACAGTGCCTGGACGACCAGCTGTGCACTATCAGGGCCGAGACTCCTAACATCACATCCCCGCTCTGGTGTAGGACTGTGGGGGCTTGGTCAGTCCTACCCTCCTCTTCTGAGGAGTGCCGGGCACCTGTAGCGGCGAGGGTCCTGGGTGTGATCAGATCGTACCTTCATCTACATTTCATTAGGAGCGTAAGACCAAATAATTGCATATTCATCTGTGATTGATAATTGGCATTATATAGCTTGCACTTTCTATTTCCACATTATTATAAATTGCTGCTTAGTTTTCATTAGCCACTGTAGATAATAAATGCAAGCATCATATATTCTGTGTGATTGGCTTTTTTCCAGACTGAGATCATCGTGCATCTTAAACCTTGTTTGTGTGGGAAGGTTAGTAGGAGTAATTTACTTTGCACAAAGGGCTGGATCCCAGGGAGGTGCGGGTACTGCTTATCACTACAACCACCTAGGACATGTTTTGCAGGCTCTTGGACAGGCCAATTTGACTATCAAGGCAAGTAAATGCCAGATAGGTCAAAGTAAGGTGGTCTACCTTGGACATGAGCTAGGAGGTGGAGAAATAAGGCCTTTGCTCAGCAAAATTGAAGCTGTGCAAAATTGGACAACACCTACTACTCAAACCCAAGTGAGAGCCTTCCTAGGCCTCACTGGGTACTACAGGAATTTCATTGAGAAATATGGGACCATAGCTTCTCCTCTGAATGTAATCTCCTCTCCAAAATTCCCTAAGAAGGTCAAATGGAATGAGGAGTGCAATCAGGCCTTTGAAAAACTGAAGAAAGCTCTTTGCCAAGCTCCAGTATTGAGAGCTCCTGACTACCACCAAACTTTCATTGTACAAACTGATGCTTCCAATGTAGGTATAGGTGCAGTCCTCAGCCAACTGGATGAGAAGGGTAGGGAGCACCCCATTCGCTTCATCAGCTGTAAGCTGAAGGACCCTGAAACAAGGTGGGCAACATTAGAAAGAGAATGCTTTGCTATTGTGTGGGCACTGAAGAAGTTTAGGCCATACTTGTATGGTTCTACTTTTGTCATTCAGACTGACCACCAACCATTGAGATGGTTAATGCAAATGAAGGGAGAAAATCCCAAACTATTGAGATGGTCAATCTGCCTGCAAGGGTTTGATTTCACCATTGAGCACAGGTCAGGGTGTCACCATCAAAATGCTGATGGACTCTCTAGGATGTATGTCATCGACTAGAGGTATGAGGTTCATCCAGGAGTGGATTAAATCCTCCTGTCCCTTAGTCTGGGGGGGCGAGTGTTAGGGAGAATTCTCTGTTTAGGCTGAATTTCCTAACCTAGTGAGTCCCCCAGCAGCTTTGCTGGATTTTTGGGGTTTATTTTTTTTCTCCTGCCAAGAGTGAGACTCTTTTACCCTCACTCTTGGACATGATTTGAGAGTGTTTCTTTGAATCTAGATGTGCTTAATGGGCTATGGGGTCTTTTACTCCATAGGGTTTCATGTGTTTTTGTGATGTGTGTTACACAGCACCATCCGTGCAGTAACACAGGGGTGTCATAGTGACCCCCCAATATAGACTCCATACCCTGGGACTGACTACTGTCTCCCAGGGCATGTAAAGTCACCATTGACTTTACTAGTCTTAAATTCTGAACAGAACCAGTACAAACCATCATATTGTGGACGTACTGGCTGGGGCAATTCGATTGCCCCAGGGTCTGTTAGTCGAGGGGGCACGTCTCCGTCCCCCATGATCGAGTTTTGGCTGGTGGCAGTGGATACTACTTTTTATATTCAACCGCAAATATTTTCCTATGGGATTTCCCATTGTTTTAGGCTACTATCTTTATTTAATTATTCATGGTAGCCTCGAACATACCGCCGGTTTATTTAATTAATATTAATTCTCCGGTTGGTATTTTTTGCCAAAACTTGATTCTAAAATGGCGTTTGTGTTCCCTTCTGTGACTCCAACCCAAGTCAAGCCCTTTGTTCCACTTTTTGGCGGGCTTCTCCACAGAAGCCCTCCAAAGTGGTGCCACTATGTCTGGGGTACTTAGGAGGGGTGGAGGGGAATTTAGGCACCCTGGACTGAGTTGCCTAGGCAACTCAAGTCGCACTCCGTCCTGATTGGCCCAAGTGGTGAGCCGGCCAGCTCACCACTTAGCATGTTTGAGTGACAGCTAGGCTGAGTGAATGGGTGTTTGCTGCATAAAAGCAGGGCTTTGGGGACTGGAACTTTAGAAGTCGCCACAGGACCTAAGAATCCGACGAGGGAGAAGCTGAGCTGACCTGCCACGACACCACGACCGGTGGAGCCCTGCTGGACCGTCTCACCACTTTTTCCCAACGACAGAGGAGATCTCCTGCCTGAGAGTCTTCTTCCTTTGACTGGTGGGTATAACCAGTTTCACTGTCTTTTCGCTTTCCCGACGTATCTCGTGGCCGCCTTGCCCGTGCTAAGGACCCCGGCAACCGGATACCACGTTTTACCATGACCGCAAGACAAAGGTACCACCTTTAACCGGAAAACTCCGCGGCTGGTTTTTGCCCTGGTAGTGCAACGACCTTCATCTTTCCTCCAAGTCGAGATCTTCTCTTCCCCTGGACGACAACGCAACTTGCAACCACTACCAAGAACAACTGCCACCACTGGAGGATCCTTCCCACTTAAGGTACTGTGTCCCGCCTGGCTTCCCTAGCAACCGACTGTACGGGGTAGATTTAGCCCCCGGCTTTTGAACCTGGGTTAGCCTGGCACACCCTGGCTAAACTTTTCTAAGCCTCTCTAAACTCTTTTCTGAACCCTCTGTAAAACTTTCTAAGCCTAGTGTAACTGTGTGCTCTGCTCTCTCTAAGAGTGGGCCCAGCCTTTGGACTTTGGCTCATCAGTGACTTTTTGCTCTCTGCCTTGCTAACCGTGTTCTGGAATCATAGAGTGGTGTACCTCTTCATATTCTGTCTTTTTCCCTCCCTTTTTCACAAACTTATTAGAGTGAACTCTAGTTAAGCGCTCACCTCTGTATGAAAATAAGTGGTGTCTTACTGTGATTTTCTAATAGGGAAAAAGGGGTGTATATATCATAATAGTAACTGTGTTTAGAATATTTTACAATAAGAGTGCTGGAGTGTTTCAACTGTGTGTTTTTAAATAAATAATTATATACTTTGATACCAAAGCTCTGGTCAGTGTTTGCTTGTATTATTGTATCTGAGTACCTATTGAGTATACTTTGCATACTGCCTAACTCTTCTTGAGGGAAGTCTGACTGCTCAGCCACAGCTAATAGGTAAATCTGGGTGGTACAGACTGCTACCAAGTGGGTTTACTTCTAAAACCTGTAGTCTTAAATCTTTTGCAGTGGTCCCTAAGGGAACTGCACAGGTTTCTGCCTAACACTGGTGTACAGCGGTGGGATCTGTATTAAGTATACACTTTAGAGTGCTTGAAGATACCTTAGTACAACTAACCACAATGTAGATAACAGTTTAGAAATTGATTTTGATCCAAATGTTGATAATCTTGAGGAAGAGTCAGAAGAGGAGGGTGAGGCTGCTGTGACTGTCCCCCCTAGGCCTCTGTCTGCCCTACCTGCTGTACCTACTGGGCCTTTACCAAGTCCCACACTAAGTCCTCAATATCTCGAATTAGAGAAAATGAAACTTGAACTAGAGTTCAAGAAACTGAATACTCTGGCTGAACAGAGACATCAGGAAATTAATCAAGAACTAAGGCTAAGGGAAATCGAGCTCAAGCATGAGCTAGAAATGAAGAAATTGTCTGTCGAAATGCTTCTCTCTCTGGCTCCTCTAGAAGCTCCAGTCCTAAAAGACCCCGGATACCTAAATAATTGGTTGGTATGTATGAGCCTAAGTTGGATGTGTTGGATTGGTTGTCTCTGTTTGAATATGATCATGGGCTCCGGAACATCACAGGACATGACTTACTCACCTGGTTGTTCTCTAGGCTTCCCCCTGTTGCAACTGATGTGGTAATGGAGTTGGGGGACGAGGATAGGAAAGAGTATGAATGTGTAAAACTAGCTTTGATAGCTAGGTTTGGGAAGACCCCTTCCCAGTATCTTAAGAGGTTTAGAACCCTCAAAAAGCATGATGGTACCCCTTGGGCTACCTGGGTGAGTGAAGGGTTGAAAAACTTAGAGGGATGGATTAAGGGTTACAAAGTGAACACTTATGAAGGTATGAAGAATCTTGTTATGTTGGAGTCAATTTATGATGCCTGCTCTCCTGAGCTCAGACAGCACTTGGCTGATTCAAAGGAATTAGATTCCCGAAAACTAGCTAAGGCTGCTGACTTGTGGGTTGCCAACAGGGCCACTCACAAGGATTCTGGGGTAACTCAGAAAAAGGATGAGGGGAAACAGCCTAAAAAGGACTCCAAAGAGAATTCTAATACTGCAAATTCCAAAGAGGGCCCCAAACAAAACCAGAAGGGTAAGCCACCAGGGAAACCACAGCAGAATAGTGTCTCCTCTGGTGCTAAACCAGAGGGAGGTCAGAACAAGCCTCCATTCCAGAAGGCATTTGGTAAATGCTTTGTTTGTGGCTCTACTGACCATGTGAAAGGAGATCCCAGATGCAAGGGTAAACCTTCAGGGATCCAACTTGCCTCCTTAGCCTTCGCTCCAGAAGAGGAAGTCCCAATCGCAAGTGGAAACTTTCTACTGCTGGCTGATGAACCCATTGGAGTCTCAGCCAGTGTTTCTTTAGTCTCTCTGGGGTTGTGGGAACAACAGAATTTAGATGTGTATAATTCTATCCCAGATAATACTAAAGAGTATTATAAGGACAGTGTCCAGGTAAATGGTCAGGAAACTCCTGCCATTAGAGACACTGGGGCCAGCATAACTGTGGTGGATGAATCTCTTTTCAAGGCAGAGGATGTTGCTAAGGCACCCAAATGCCTCACCAAGTTAGCTGGAGGGCCTGTGCAGATGTGTCCCCAGTTAACAGTTCTCATCCAGTGTAATGACATGGCTGTAAAAATATCTGTCAGTGTACAATGTGAAGTGCCAGGTAGGGTTCTGTTGGGTAATGACCTGAAAGCTCTTGGAGCTCTGTCACATACCCCCAGACCACCTAGTAAAAGGTTACAGGAGCTCACAAAACCTGCAAGAGAGAAAACCCTGAGAGGGTTATCTCAGGAGATGATGACAGAGATCACTCCTTTGCCACTGGAGCAACTCACTGCAGTAACTACCAGATCAGGAGCAAAGGGGCAACCCAAGACTCCTAGGAAAAAGTCAGCAGCAAGCACTCCAGTGCTTCCAACAGTTATACCTGTAACTTCACCTCCAGCTGAGGCTGAGAGGGAGGTACAACCCTGTATGGTTGAACTAGACTCTGAAGAAGAGCTAGTGGGAGGCCAAGAACTTATTGGAGATCTAGACCCTGAGGACCATCCTGAGCTACAGTCTTTACTGGCAGAAGGTGGGCCCAGCAGGGCAGCTTTCCGTAAGGGACAAAGAGAATGTCCAACTCTGGAGGGTCTCCGCCAACAGGCAGCTGCTCAGGCTGATGGGCAAGAGCCTGGGAAGTATAGGTTGCACTGGGAAGATGGCCTCTTCTACACTGAACCAACTGAGTCTGAACCTGGAGACTACAAACGCCTTGTAGTACCTCAAGAAAACAGACAACAGTTCTTGCACTTAGCCCACGAGATCCCTTTGGCTGGTCACTTGAGTTTCAAGAAGACCAAGGAAAGGCTCTCACTCTACTTCTACTGGCCAAAAATGGGGGCAGAAGTAGATAAGTTCTGAAAGAGCTGCCATACCTGCCAAACGTCTGGTAAGGTTGGTGCCAAGAATGTGGCACCATTAGTGCCTCTCCCAGTTGTGGGAGTCCCATTTGAGAGGGTAGGGATTGACATTGTTGGTCCCCTTGATCCCCCTACCTCCTCAGGCAACAGGTTTATCCTTGTTGTAGTAGACCATGCTACTAGATATCCTGAGGCAATACCTATGAGAACTGTTACAGCTCCAGCTGTGGCTAAGGCCCTCCTTGGTATTTTTACCAGGGTTGGGTTTCCTAAGGAAGTAATCTCTGACAGGGGATCAAACTTTATGTCCCACTACATGAAAGCCATGTGGAAAACCTGTGGAGTTACTTACAAGTTCTCAACCGCCTACCACCCCCAAACCAATGGACTGGTAGAAAGATTTAACCGAACCATGAAGAGCATGATAGGTGCTTTAGAGGAACCCCTGAAAAGAAAATGAGACCTTCTACTGCCATGCCTTCTCTTTGCTTATAGAGAAGTCCCTCAGGAGGGAGTAGGTTATTCTCCCTTTGAACTTCTCTATGGCCATCCTGTCAGAGGTCCATTGGCCCTGACTAAGGGGGGGTTGGAAGGCGCTCCTCCCCTCAAGCCAGTCAGAGTGACTGACTATGTGATAGGTCTCCGAAGGAGAATGTCACACATGATGGCAGAAGCTAGTGATAACCTGAAAGCTGGACAAGCTTTGGTCAAGCATTGGCATGATCAAATGGCTAACATGGTTGAGTTCACTCAAGACCAGCTAGTTCTCGTTATGCTCCCAACAAGGCAGAGGGCCTTGCAAGACAAATGGATGGGACCCTTAAAAGTTGTGGGAAAACTTGGAGGGGTCAACTATCTGGTGGATCTGGGCAGACCCAGGGAAGCTCCTAGAGTCTTCCACACCAACCGACTGAAAGCGTACATCTCCAGACCTGAAGTAGGAGCCTTGCTTCTAGCTTCAGCAGCAGAGGAAGAAGAGAGTGAGTCTCTCCCTGATCTCCTCAGAGGTGTACCTTTGGATGAAAAAATTAAAGGAGTCAATCTCTTTTCAGATCTGACACCTGAGCAACAAGAGGAGTGCAAATCTATGTTAAATCAGTTTGCCTCCCTGTTCTCACTCTCACTAGGCTTGACCCCTTGGGGACAGCACGAGATACTCACTGGTGACTGTCTGCCAGTCAAAAGCAGATGATACCGAATGTCAGAAAATGTGAGAACCCATATCAAGGGGGAGGTCAAGAAGATGCTTGATCTCGGGGTAATTCGACCCTCTACTAGTCCATGGTCTAGCCCAGTTGTGTTAGTACCAAAGGCATGGTCCAAAGACTTGAGATTCTGTGTGGACTATAGAGCTCTTAATGCAGTCACCAAGACTGATGCCCACCCTTTACCAAGGACAGATGAGTTGGTGGATAAACTTGGTGCAGCCAAGTACCTCAGCACATTTGACCTTACGTCAGGGTATTGGCAAATAGCCTTGACAGACCATGCCAAGGAGAAAACTGCATTTTCCACCCCAGTTGGCATGTACCAGTTTAAGGTAATGCCTTTTGGATTAAAAAATGCACCTGCTATATTCCAAAGGATGGTAAACCAAGTTCTAGCTGGGATGGAGGACTTCTGCATGGCATACTTGGATGACATTGCAGTCTTCAGCCACTCCTAGGAGGATCATGTGAACCACCTAGGACATGTTTTTCAGGCTCTTGGACAGGCCAATTTGACTATCAAGTCAAGTAAATGCCAGATAGGTCAAAGTAAGGTGGTCTACCTTGGACATAAGGTAGGAGGTGGAGAAATAAGGCCTTTGCTCAGCAAAATGGAAGCTGTGCAAAATTGGACAACACCTACTACTCAAACCCAAGTGAGAGCCTTCCTAGGCCTCACTGGGTATTACAGGAATTTCATTGAGAACTATGGGACCATAGCTTCTCCACTGAATGTAATCTCCTCTCCAAAATTCCCTAAGAAGGTCAAATGGAATGAGGAGTGCAATCAGGCCTTTGAAAAACTGAAGAAAGCTCTTTGCCAAGCTCCAGTATTGAGAGCTCCTGACTACCACCAAACTTTCATTGTACAAACTGATGCTTCCAATGTAGGTATAGGTGCCGTCCTCAGCCAACTGGATGAGAAGGGTAGGGAGCACCCCATTTGCTTCATCAGCCGTAAACTGAAGGACCCTGAAACAAGGTGGGCAACAATAGAAAGAGAATGCTTTGCTATTGTGTGGGCACTGAAGAAGTTTAGGCCATACTTGTATGGTTCTACTTTTGTCATTCAGACTGACCACCAACCCTTGAGATGGTTAATGCAAATGAAGGGAGAAAATCCAAAACTATTGAGATGGTCAATCTGCCTGCAAGGGTTTGATTTCACCATTGAGCACAGGTCAGGGTGTCACCATCAGAATGCTGATGGACTCTCTAGGATGTATGTCATCGACTAGAGGTATGAGGTTCATCCAGGAGTGGATTAAATCCTCCTGTCCCTTAGTCTGGGGGGGCGAGTGTTAGGGAGAATTCTCTGTTTAGGCTGAATTTCCTAACCTAGTGAGTCCCCCAGCAGCTTTTGCTGGATTTTTGGGGTTTATTTTTTTTCTCCTGCCAAGAGTGAGACTCTTTTACCCTCACTCTTGGACATGATTTGAGAGTGTTTCTTTGAATCTAGATGTGCTTAATGGGCTATGGGGTCTTTTACTCCATAGGGTTTCATGTGTTTTTGTGATGTGTGTTACACAGCACCCTCCGTGCAGTAACACAGGGGTGTCATAGTGACCCCCCAGTATAGACTCCATACCCTGGGACTGACTACTGTCTCCCAGGGCATGTAAAGTCACCATTGACTTTACTAGTCTTAAATTCTGAACAGAACCAGTACAAACCATCATATTGTGGACGTACTGGCTGGGGCAGTTCGATTGCCCCAGGGTCTGTTAGTCGAGGGGGCACGTCTCCATCCCCCCTGATCGAGTTTTGGCTGGTGGCAGTGGATACTACTTTTTATATTCAACCGCGAATATTTTCCTATGGGATTTCCCATTGTTTTAGGCTACTATCTTTATTTAATTATGTATGGTAGCCTGGATCATACCGCCAGTTTATTTAATTCATATGAATTCTCCGGTTGGTATTTTTTGCCAAAACTTGATTCTAAAATGGCGTTTGTGTTCCCTCCTGTGACTCCAACCCAAGTCGAGTCCTTTGTTCAACTTTTTGGCGGCCTTCTCCACAGAAGCCCTCCAAAGTGGTGCCACTATGTCTGGGGTACATAGGAGGGGTGGAGGGGAATTTAGGCACCCTGGACTGAGTTGCCTAGGCAACTCAAGTCGCACTCCGTCCTGATTGGCCCAAGTGGTGAGCCTGCCGGCTCACCACTGAGCATGTTTGAGTGACAGCTAGGCTGAGTGAATGGGGGTTTGCTGCATAAAAGCAGGGCTTTGGGGACTGGAACTTCAGAAGTCGCCACAGGACCTAAGAATCCGACGTGGGAGAAGCTTAGCTGACCTGCCACGACACCACGACCGGTGGAGCCCTGCTGGACCGTCTCACCACTTTTTCCCAACGACAGAGGAGATCTCCCGCCGGACAGTCTTCTTCCTTTGACTGTTGGGGATAACCAGTTTCACTGTCTTTTCACTTTCCCGACATATCTCGTGGCCGCCTTGCCTGTGCTAAGCACCCCGGCAACCGGGATACCACGTTTTACCACGACCGTGAGACAAAGGTACCACCTTTAACCAGAAAACTCTGCGGCTGGTTTTTGCCGTGGTAGTGCAACGACCTTCATCTTTCCTCCAAGTCGAGATCTTCTCTTCCCCTGGACGACAACACAACTTGCAACCACTACCAGGAACAACTGCCACTGCTGGAGGATCCTTCCCACTTAAGGTACCGTGTCCCGCCTGGCTTCCCTTGCAACCAACTGTACGGGGTAGATTTAGCCCCCGGCTTTCGAACCTGGGTTAGCCTGGGACACCCTGGCTAAACTTTTCTAAGCCTCTCTAAACTCTTTTCTGAACCCTCTGCAAGACTTTCTAAGCCTAGTGTAACTGTGTGCTCTGCTCTCTCTAAGAGTGGGCCCAGCCTTTGGACTTTGGCTCATCAGTGACTTTTTGCTCTCTGCCTTGCTAACCGTGTTCTGGAATCATAGAGTGGTGTACCTCTTCATATTCTGTCTTTTTCCCTCCCTTTTTCACAAACTTATTAGAGTGCAATTTAGTTAAGCGCTCACCTCTGTATGAAAATAAGTGGTGTCTTACTGTGATTTTCTAATAGGGAAAAAGGGGTGTATATATCATAATAGTAACTGTGTTTAGAATATTTTACAATAAGAGTGCTGGAGTGTTTCAACTGTGTGTTTTTAAATAAATAATTGTATACTTTGATACCAAAGCTCTGGTCAGTGTTTGCTTGTATTATTGTATCTGAGTACCTATTGAGTATACTTTGCATACTGCCTAACGCTTCTTGAGGGAAGTCTGACTGCTCAGCCACAGCTACCAGGTAAATCTGGGTGGTACAGACTGCTACCAAGTGGGTTTACTGCTAACACCTGTAGTCTTAAATCTTTTGCAGTGGTCCCTAAGGGAACTGCACAGGTTTCTGCCTACCAAAGGGGAGGGGAAAAGTGCATGGAAGTGGGAGAAGTGGAAAGTAAAAAGTGCAAAGCAGAGGAGAAACAGATAAATAACAATAAATAAATAATAAAGGCAACAAACAGTGGTAGTGCAGCCAGCAATTTGCAAGTGCTAGGTTTAAGGCAGCAGACAGGGTAGGTCTGATAAGTGCAGGAAGAAAAAGGGGGGTTGTATGGGTACAGATGCAGACCCCAGTGCAAGGGGTGGCCCGGAGGCAGTGCGGGAGGGTGGTCGGGTGAGCAGGTACCTGGGCCCGGAGGACAGAGGGTGACCAGGTGCACAGTGCCAAGAGAGAACAGATCAGCAGTGTTATAGTGCTTTCATCTGCTTTGAAAGCATCTTCGTAGGATTCATAGATATCTAGTAACTCTTCTTCTTTTTTCCATAGTTTAAAAAGTTGTAGCAGGGACATGTAATATAGTTCTTTATGTTGAGGAGTTTTTAATGACAATTTGATATGATATGATATGATATGGCATTTGTAACGTGCCTTTACACAAGTGTTTCAAGGCGTGAAGAGGCAAGGGGGGGACTAGGGGAGACAGACAACAATCCTACTAGGTCAGGTGTCATTCAGATTGTGCAAGTGCAAGGGTAGAGGGGAAGGGAAAAGTGCAGTACGGGGTTAGTAGAATACAAGAATACAAGATAAATAATAGGTCCAACTGGTGGCAAGTGCAAGGTAAGTGCCGGGAGGAGGGGCTGTAGGATACAGAGACAGTCCCGTAGTGCAGTCAGGTAGTGCAGGAAGAGTGGCTGGGCCAAGGACCGAGATCGGTGAGTGGCCCAGTTGCAGATTCAGTGGTTTTAGCAGGGGAGAGAGGGAGAGAAAGTGGAGGCAAAGAGGAAGGTTTTGAGGTGCTTCCGGAACCGGCGATGGTTCTCCTCAAGTTTCAGATGGGGCAGGGAGGCTGGTCCAGAGGGAGGCCCCTGCTGCAGAGAGAGATCTACCCCCAACTCGTTGCTTGGAGAAGCGGCTGACCCTGAGGGAGTTGGAGGTGGATGAGCGAAGAGCTCGAGAAGGAAGATATTTAGGAAGAGAGAGTTGAAGGTATTTGGGCCCAAGGCCCCAGAAGGCCTTGTGGACAATGCAGTTGGTTTTGAACTTAATCCTCGCAGCCACTGGGAGCCAGTGTAATGATTTCAGTCCTGGAGAGATACCGTCCCTGGGCTTGAGGCCAAGGACAAGTCTCGCAGTCCTGTTCTGGATGAGTTGCAAAGGGTGGAGAGTAGAGGCAGGCAGATTTAGATAGAGGCTGTTACAGTAGTCCAGCTTTGAGAGAACCAGGGCTCTAGAGACAGTGAGCTTCTGGGGGAAGGAGAGGAAAGGAAGTATGATTAATTAAGCTTGGTTTGGTAAGTTTCACTAAGCTGCCTTCACAATTTGCCACTCTGTATTTACCTTTGGTTTCATCTGTTTTTATATTATTTGTGTATGTGAAGTTTTGGGCTATGTGGTATAGATACATGGTTTCCAAAGTGTTTGGGTATTTTGGGTAGTATGTGTCGAGTAAATTGTTTTTCAAAATGTCTTGGCTGTTGGGATCATTTTTGGCTATTGTTTTTATGTCCTCATATGATTTTAGAACTCTTTTTCTAGTTTTAGCAGGACCAAGACTGAGCCATACTATATTTTCAGATTTTCCATACAAAGCAGTACTGGTTAAACGGTCTGCAGCTTCATAGCAGCCACATTCTCTATGAGAGAACATGTTTATGCCTAAGCTGTACAATTTCTGAGACAGTGTTGTATCTGATGATAGGTCAACCCAGAGGTTTTGAAGCTCTGTTTTTTCTGCTTTGGTTAAGTAGGCTATTTTTTTTTTTTTTTTTTTTTATTTGTAATTGAGAAAGAGATTTCGTTATTTCAGTGTTAAAATTTTGTTTTTATTGGGTTGTTTTCATATAGAAATTGTGTTAATGCTTTGTGCTACTTTTATAATTTTAATGAGATGTTCTGTATTCTGTTTGGTCTTTTGAATTTTTTTTTTCTGCATTAATGTGCTATTTTGTAAAGGTTCTTTGAACTATAAACAAATAAAAAAAAAATAAGTAGGCTATAACATATTGTGCAACTGCAATGGAATTGTCTGCAATGTACTGCACATCTATGTTTGCATTCCATAAGAGGGCAATGATTGCATTGTAATCATTGATGTATTGTGCTTCTTCTGTTCTTTTTATGTAATATGTGTTCTTAGGTGATTTACCTTTAACACTATGTCTAACTGAAGAAATGAAGTTGTTTATTTGACCTGTTGCTGAAACTGGTCTAGGGAAACCAAAGCAGCATTTGGTGCAGTATTTCCCTTTGTTTTTGTATTTGCGAAGGCAATATTTCCCACATTTATGTCTTTGAAATTGTAAAATGTGTGCATGAAGATCACTATTTGTTGTTTGTGAAGGAATGGCACAAGTGACATATTTTTCGATAAACTGTAAAACAGTGGCATCACTGCCTTGACCAAATTTAAGAGCATCTTTAATCCACAAAAGCATGTTGTTATGTTGTGCTTCTCTGGCTTGGTATTCTTTTCTCCAAAAGAAAGTGTAGCATAGCAATGAAGAGAAATATCTTGAAACATTAACAGGATCTAGAGAGCAAAGTTCTCCAGGGGTTAGTATACCTATGTTTGCTTTGTTTTTGTTTGATATGCGTAGGAAATCATGTAAATCTTCCCATGAATATTCTGCACAACTTAATGTAACAAACCAAGTGGATGGGCCAAGTTTTCTTAGCACACAACGTAAATCTCTGTGTCGTCGGAACCAGTATTCTTTAGTACCACGCATGTTTGCTAACAGATTTGTAATGCTTGATTGTAGAACCTCATCTTTTCATGCACTTTTTGTACTAATCGCGTAGCTGACATATTTTGAAAATGGGTACCTGATTTCAATGTGTGTGCAACTCCGTAGCATAGAGTTGCTAGTTCACTTTCAAAGAGTAGGTGGAATATGTATTCCACATTTTGTCTAACTCTGGGATCTTCAGAATACATTCGTAATCAGCGGTATTCTGATGCTACTATCTGAGTGGGTCTATCATCGTACCTTCCTCCTTTCCCAGTAGGAAAGAGTAGAGAAAAAGCATGTGCTTCTATACTGTATTCCCATATGCTGAATGGTGATCCTTTGGTTTTTCTCATTTGGTACGTTTCCAGTGTATCATCGATGATGTCTTTAGAGTGTAATGGGTGAATTGTATAATGGTCTTAAATATTGGATTCTGTAGCAGGATCTAGAACTTGAAATTGACCCTTTTTTGATGAGTCTTGAATTATTTCAGTGGTTTCCCTCAGGTTTTCTTCAATATCAATTTCTTTGTAGTATTCATTGTTGTCTATTAGATATTGTAGGGCTTGTCTAACTTTATGTAAGTCCACAAGTTGTTGCCAAATCTTTTTGTCTTTTGTAAGTATTCCTTTTACTAAGATAATTAAAGATTGATCTATTGGACATTGCACTCCCAGAGTGTGTACATTTTCTTTCAGATCTAATGGTAAATAAACTACTTTGCCACAAATGCCTTTCACTAATTCAGAGGGAGGTAATTTTGGTTGAAGGCGTATTATTGCTTGAAATGGATGCACTGTTTAATTATGATGCTCTCATATAAATTGAGTTGTTGCAAGGGTTTTTGTAGTGGGAATAATTCCAAGTTATTTGTGATAGCACGTGAAGGAGTTTGGTTGTTGTCAAGTTTTGCAGTGCAGTAACTGCAAAGTATTAAGGGGTCATTTATTTTGTATTTGTTTTCTGCTATAAGGTAGATAATTAATTCAAACCATTTGGAATCTTTGTTGTCTTCTATGTTGTATGTTATGTCTACAGTTTGTGTACTACTTTTATAAAATAGTTCTGTGGCAACACATACACACGTGGGTTGGTACTTCAGTGGATGCACTTTTAAATTTTAGTATTTCTTTTCTGTATGTATGTAGTAGAAGGTTGCCATTTGTAGAAGTGTTCCTAGTCTGTTGTAAAGCTATTGCATTCTGTAAGTGGCTTTCACTTCCAACATATTTTCTCTGTATTTGCTCTATTTCTTCAAGTAGGTATTTGGCTGTACCATGTAGAAGATTGTTATTTAAATGGCCTAATGCTAAAGCTGGACTTTTAGCATAGTACAGTTTATGGACTAAATTTCTTATAGTTGGATGATGTGTTGATATCATTTTGATATGATGGAAGGTGCTTTTGCAATTAGGTCCTGAAATGCAGGCTAATGAATGTCCTTGTAGTCCTGTGTATTTGTGCACCGGACAGGTATCCATATTTTGTAGTAGTTGCATTTGAAATTGTCTTTGCCTTTCACATACAGATTGAGGAACTGGCGTAAACATTTGAAAGATTTTTTGTCAATGTTACACATTGTCTTGCACGACGATTTGTACACTGGACGTTTTGGTTCAGTCTGATGGAGAAGTGATACTGAGTTTTCTGGGGCTATTTTTGTAAGCAGCATTTCTTGTTCCATTATGGCATTATTAAGTGTTTCATACCCTCGTCCACTGCTATGTATGGCAATTGTGTGTGTTTGCTTTTGTTTGTATGCTTCTTCATTGAAATATGTTTCTGTGCTCGTGGTGTGAGTCCATTCACCTCCACAGATATTAAAGAAGTTATTTTTGTTGACATTCCGTTCATTGAGAAGCCTTTTTTGTAGTTTAGTAGTTTGTTTTGTTCATGGTTTCAATCTGTTTAACACTAAAATAAATAACTTCCTTTTGAGAAGGATTGCACTGTCTATGATAGCTTCTAAGATTAATTTTCTACGGTAGGTTTTAAGGGTTGTGCATGATTTCTCTGCTGTTTTTATAAGATTCTGAAGGACTCTGTGGCAGAACATTTTTTGTAAAATACTTTTTTTGGTATGGTTTCTTGCAACTACATCAAGATTTATAGGAGCAGTGTTAGCAGTAGCGGTAGCTGAATTCTTGTTCACTTCTGTTTCGTTTTACATTTTGAAAGAGGAGTCAAAGTTTTTGTACTGGAAGCTTGTTTTGTTTAGCTTAATGACTCTATTAGATCTTTTGTTTGAACTTTTTGTACAAATTCTGCTAGAGATGGATGCTTATTTTGGACACTTTTATTTTCATATGCTCTACTTCTGTGTTGCTTTCTACAGACTTGCTTTTTTGTAGGCATTCTTTGGGGTCTGTTGGAAAAAAAAGAAGGTATGGTTTGGGCTGTTCTGCAATGTATGTGTGCTGTGTGCATGAGTGTCTGAGTATGATGGTAAGGATGTATGTGGAGGTGTGTGATTGTGCAATGGGCAGCTACAACTAATTGGGAAGGCTATTCTTGTATTTGTGCGTTACTATACTGGGGTTCAGATGACAATACAAAGTAAGCTGGTGGTGAAGAGTAGCACTAATACTAAATCTAATGGCATACAATTAAAACAGTTCTTTGTTCTGCAATACTAACATTCTAGGGGCTTTGAGCCGAACAACAGGGATTTGTGTGCTATTCTGCCCATAATTCTTTGTTTAACAAATGGGGATTTTTTGGGCAGAATGGTGCACAAATCACTGTTTTTCAGTGCACAAATTCCATGAATCAACCCCACAGTGTGTTTGAGTAATAGTTAGAACATTATGGTAGTATTGTACTTACTTTTTTTGTTTGGAATGAGCAGGTTTCTTCTGAGTTGTTGTTTGTACTTCAGATGCTGCTGCTTTTCAGGAGAGTGGTCTTCATTGCAATTGTAAAAGAAAGAAGTTAGTAATTGTGTGTGTTTATAGCACCGTTGTTAATTTAGACGTTGATTTTTATGTTTTTGTAGTAGTATTGTTGTTTGATAACTGAACATAATGTATGCATGCAGTTTCCTTTGACCTTTATATTTTACTTACAATCTGTTAGTTCAACATGCTTTGCAAATGAGTATAATAGTAAGCTTATGAAACTCACTTGGTTTCTTAAGGCTGTGTTATTGGATGTTAGGAGATAGAAGAAACAATCATATACTTATTTTGCTATTTTTATAGGGTAAATGGCAGAAACTGTATAGAAAGCATGGAATGTATGCATTTGTGAAGGTGTGGGTATTAAAACAGAAGGATTTCATGTACAGGCAGTGGTGTTATTTCATCCGGGAGCGTTTTAATGATACTATCTATCTGTGTGAGTGTATAAAGATGCATGAACTCATCCTGGCAGCGTGTAATTTTAAAACAAACTAGAAAGTGTTTTTCTACAATTATAGTGTTATTTCTCCCATCTTTTAATATGAAATTACACTTTTTTAGATAGCTGTGTGTGTAAGAAAAGAATTTAGTTAGCAGAGAGGTTTGGAAGTGACAGTTGATTATAGCAGATGGGAAAAATAACAGCAAGTTCATTTTATAGGTTATACAGGTTAAGTGGCAGCTACCCTGTCTATATGCATTTATAAGAGTTGTACATGTACTGTGCAGAATATATGCATACCTGCAGTTTGTATTCATGCATGTGGATATGCATGCAGCTGCAAGTAGAAATCATGGAGACTTGTACAGTAGTTTCTGTAGTAGGTGCTTTCCAATGACATGAGAGTTGTACTCAGAGTGATCAAAAGTACATTTGAAGTGCTGAACTATGATGATGGAGATGGAGTTAGATGTAGAGGTCTTGGATGTGATTGATGGATGCTTGTGACTGCTTAGCTGTATCCAATGTGGGAATGGGGCAGAGAGTGAAGTGGAAAGGGTAGAAGGGCTGACTAAGTTACACGCACCGCGGACACCGCAGCTGTCCGCGGACAGGGCATGCCACATCCTGGGTTTTTCAGCAAATCCAGCATGGAAAGGGGACTGTAGGGATTAGCCAATCAAGTGTTGAGGTTGTGGATTTGTGTTGAAAGAGGCTGTGTGTAGTGAAGATGGCACAGGTGGAGAAAGTCAGGGTGTTGGTGGTTGGAAATATGTTTGTGCATGGTTTAGAGCAGTATTATAAATGCAGGTATGTGGCAAACAATTTTGATGTTAAAGGAGTGGAGGTGGTGTGGAACACTGTGCCTGATTGCAATGTACAGGGAATTGTACAAGTTTGTGAAGCTATGGGCAGCATGAATAGACCCCATCTGGTAATTTCTGCACTGTGGTGCTTTGCATTTGGCCTATGTCAGTGCCCCTACTTTGATGGCAGATTTGGAACACTTGGTTCAAGCAGTAATGAACATCCTTCCAAATGCCAAGGTTATTTTTTCTGCTTTAGTACCTAGGGCAATATGAGACAATAGTTCTGTTTATTGTCCTCAGCAAAACATTTCTAGGTGTGCAATCAACCGAAGCATGTTTGCTTTCATGCTTAGAGCTGATATGTTCTTTTGTAATAATGAGAATATTGATTCCAGTAATGATGTTTATTTTAAAGAAGATGGTATTTCTTTATCTTTTATGGGAAATGCCATGCTGTTTTGGAATGTAAGGGTTGCTTTGGAGAAGCTTATGTGAAGATTTTAGGAGTAAAGTAAGGGAAAAAAACATACAAAATAACAGGTGTCTGTCAAGCATCTGCAAAAAAAAACAAAAAAACGTCTTTTTCAGAGCCAACCTCAAAGGGGAAATTGGGTACACTTTTTAAATTTAAATTCATCACGCTCAGATTTTCGATATGTCCGCAGACATGGCGGTTGTGCGCGGACAGCGCGTATTACATATGGGGATTTTGGGGTGGAGAGGCATGCAAATGAGAGAGTAGAGCAAGGGATTGGTCAATACAGTTTACAAAGACACAAAGGATTGAATTAAAAGACACATAATATTTTTTTTTATTATATACCGATACACAATTTATGAAAGAGAGGGGGAAGCAGAAACTGATACAAATACAGAGGAGTTAGGGGTTTGGAGAGGATATATGGGAGGGAATTAACAAATGGAAGTCTCATCAATACGTTTTTCTTGGTGTTGTGTAAGGAGGGAGTTTGTCAGAAAGTCTTTTTCCTGAGAGAAGAACAGATAGCTATGGCTGTGTGTTTTAGAAAACAGATGATTTTGGGAGACTCATGGATACATGGGTTGGAGGTGCATGCAGAACGCAGTGGAGTAGCTGCAGATCTTGGATTCTCTCATGTGGAAGTGCACTGGCATGGAGTGCATGGACCGAAGTGGCTGGAATTGGTACCTCTATGTGCTACGTTGGAGACACAGCATCATCCAGACATAATTATAATTCATTGTGGAGGGAACAGTTTAGGACATGTGTCTGGAATTTATTTGGAATTTGCAATCAAAGAAGGACTTGGGAAGGCCATGGATATGGTTCCAAATTCCCAAGTATTTTTTTTCTCGTATTGCGCAGAGACAAATGTGGCTACATTCTTCTTCATTTGGTCCACAAATGGAGAAAGTGAGGCGCAATGTCAATAAGGTTGTTTGTGCCTTTTTAAGAGATGTTGTCATGTCCTCTTTTCACAAGGAAAATATTATGTTTCGTAGCACATACATTTTTCGCATAGATGGTGTCCATTTTACTTATGCTGGCAATCAGATTTTGCATGAGAAATAAACAAAATACATTGCAACCTTTTTTGGAATTACAGCCATCCATTTTGCAGAAGTTGTTGACCATTTGAAGTTTTTCAAACACAAAAAAACCACCAAAAGGCTCTTTTCAGAGCCACCACTTCCTCCCATAGAAAAGTGCAATGGTTATGATAGGGCAGCACCCCAAAAAAACAAATGTCCGTGAACTGTCCGCAGACCTCTAAAAAATGGACAGGGCCCTGCACTATTTATTTGTCACTTCTATTTTTAAACTGTGAAAGGTGGCTATTGTTTTTTTGTTTTTTTAAACACGACACACAAGGAAAGGAGGGGAAAGGAGGGTAAGGAAGGGACACCAACCACGGGTATAAGAAATGGCAAGTGGAGAGAGGAAGATGTAGGGTGGGCCTTATTTAGGTAGTGGGCAGACCTTCTTGTGAGCCTTGACTGCAGTCTCGAAAGCACTCCGAAGATTCTCCCCCCTGCAGAGTACTGCATCGCAGTAAATACACAATATTGTGACCCTTGAAAGGTAAGGGTCAACAGCATCATGAATGGCCTGTGAGGCAACTGGAGCGATGTGCTGTCCCACACGAGGGTCTCTTGTGGTGACAGGAGCAGAAACAGAGGATGTTGTAGAGGAACTCAACCTACAATGTTTATCACAAGGTACAACCTTGCGAATAACTCCACCGTCAAACGACCTTAGGCGTTGCTTCATTGATGTCATACCAAAGCTGTACGAACCAGGCCTCCTATGACTCAGCACCATGTGGCACTGATTGCAGGTGACCTTATTCGCATGTGCTTTTGGCACTCCTCCAAGAGTGGTAAACAACCGCCACACCCAAGACTCACGGCGAGTGCTGGTAGTAGGGACTTCCGCTACCTCATCCTCTTCATCCTCGTTCTCTACATCCTCACGCCTGTTCCCCTCTGCAGGCCCTTGGGGAGGTGGTGGTGGTGGAGGGTTTGGGGGTGGTGCTGAGGCAGATGTAGCAACAGCAGCCATGGATGCCATCAGGGTTGATGAGATAATTACACCAAGACCAGCAAAGGCAGCAAAAGTCAATCTGCAATAGCCATAAGGACAATGAAGATCAGCTCTGGGGTGTGGCCTTGTATAGGGGTGGAGGGGTGCGCTTCACGGACAGATCGAACACCTCAAAAAGGTTTCAAAAGTTCCAAAAAGTATGTGGAAAGCCAGGGTTATTGTCTGCGACATGTGCAATGGTGAATTTTTACTGGAAAATAATTTGGATTGGCTGAAAAAGTTATTTTAAAATGTTGGGGAACCGGACAGTGTCCGCAAATTAGGACACACGCTCAGCATGGGTGCGTTCACATGATTACGTCAGGAACACGTCCGCAAAAGGAACGGGTGTCCGCAGGACACCAAATGCACAGGAACGGTCGTGCGCAGGTTTTCTACAGACATTGTTCAGGTCCTCAAACAAATTAAAAGTGAGACACAAGTGAAACGGACAGTTACAGACTGACGCAATATTCGCAGGAGTTATGGATGTGGTGCACATGTGCATTGATGTTCTGCAGACTGTACGCACAGGTATAGTGTCCTTAGGACACCTCCATTTTATTTGACTACGGACATCCTGGACACCGCGTGTGTTCTTAGGAGAGTTTCAACTTGCCTGCGCACGGTACGGACAGGTATAGTGTCCTTAGGATACCTCAATTTTGTTCACTTACGGACATCCCGGACACCGGGTGTGTTCTAAGAACAGTTCCATCTTGGTTGCAAACGGTACGGACAGTTATAGTGTCCTTAGGACACCCCCATTTTGTTATTTTACAGACATCCCGGTCACCAGGTGTGTTCTAAGAACAGTTCCATCTTGGTTGTGAAGGGTACTGACAGGTATACAATCCTTAGGACACCCCCATTTTGTTAATTACGGACATTCCGGACAGGCGCGCTGTCCACGGACACCCCAACTGAGTTTTAAAAAAAATAAGACACAAAGGATTGAATAAAAAGATACAATATTTTTTAAAAATTTATATACAGATACACAATTTATGAAAGAGAGGGGGAAGCATAAACTGATACAAATACAGGGGAAATAGGCGTTTGGAGAGGATATATGGGAGGGAATGAACAAATGGAAGTCTCATCAAAACGTTTTTCTTGGTGTTGAGGGTTTGGGGATAGTTGACTGGGATATGGAGAGGGGGAACAGGTACATGTGGGACAATGGTATTTATTTTTTTCTTTTATGTGGTCCTCCACAAAATGTTTCAAAAGATTGAAATTTTCCATGAGCATGTCCATTTTGTGTTCCATGCGCTACAGCGTATATTCCAATGTGTCTTTTGGTGTATTATTTTCAATGTTTGTATTGTCTGTTAAAAAGAAAATATATGTTAAGTGCACATAAAGAAATTATTTTTATTTTGCTTATAAAGAGAAGTGTCTACCATTAGTATTACTGTCTTCAGACATTTCCTCCCGTGGGAAATTTTCCTCAAGCCATTCCAAAGTACTGCACATTTCTGTGTAAAAAACAAAACTATATTAATTTTAGTGTACCTAATACAAAAAGTTTAGAAATATATAAGAAAAATTAAGTTTACTTACTAGTTTCTGGTAAATTGTATTCTTACTGTTGTGTAGGTTTACTGTTGCTCCAAGCTGTGCAGTTTCTGTGAGGTAATTATGTTGGAGGCATATCTTTTTTGTTTTGGTATATTCCATTTGAGTATATATTGTATTTAAATGGATGGTTGATGTGTTAGATATATAGGTTCCACTTCTTATTTATTATTACACATAATGTGTTTATGTGCTGCTTTTTGAATTTGTGCAGTCTTTATATGGCATGATAGAACATTTTAAGATACCTCCTGAGTGTTTAGGTAGTGTTGATGTTGTCCGCATCCTTTTGCGGACATACGCACAGTCCGCGGACATCAAAATCATTAGCAGACGGTTCAGTATGTTCTATGTTACATGTATATAAAGTAAGGGAATCCTAGTAAACATCTATCAAATTCATACTCTGAAAATGTATATTCACCAAAAAAACTTGATAAAGGGAGGTTATGGTTAAGTTGTACTACTAAAAACCTATGAAATTCAGTAAAAAAACTTTGTTAAAGGAACGTTATGGTTCCAAGTAAAACTGAAAAACCCTGAAATTCGGCAGTTATGGGAAGCTAAGCAACCATAACTCGTGCCACCACTGTGCACTGCTAAGACTAACACCCAGGACATCAAAGATGAGACCACCAATGTCATTGAGGACATCACTGATAACATCACATGTGTATTTACTTTTCATGAAAACGCTGTACAAGGGATTTTTATTATAATGTTTACAGAAAAAGTGTGAAGGATAATTGGAATAGATATCCTGAGCTATGTAATGCATTAAGCAATGCATTGATATAAATAGCATGCTATTATAAAGCTCTTTACAGTATACTAAGCTTCTCAAGTATAAATATGAGCATTGTGTGCAGCATACATCATGGAGGTGCAATATTCATAATCTTACCATGTTGAATAGTGAAATGAAATGATAAATGCGTTCTTAATAGAGGTTTGTGTACTGTGCAACATGTAATAAGTAGCTAATAAAACCACTTACTACATAATTTCATTATTACATACAAAACACAAAGAAACAACAACACATACAAATATGAGTATATATAGAGAAAGTGAAGTATGCAAAAAAGCAGCATTAGAAGCAGAAAGTGTTCACAACCTAACTGATTATCTTTATGCACAGAAAGGGTTGCTCTGCTTCAAACCTACTATTTGCCTATGTACAAATATCGCATGATGTGACTGCACCCTAAAGAAACTAATGCAAATACAAATATCAGCACATCCAGAGAAAGTACAGTAATAAAAAAAAGCAAAACAATAAGAAAGTGTTGATAACCTTAATGTTTGTGTATTTTTCCTATGTATATGTTTTATATGTTGTGAGTGGACCCTAAGTGAATTATTGTAAGAACATATTTAAAGTATAAGTCTACAAATATAGTACTTTTTGATTTTTTTTGTTCCAAACAATTACGGTCTTAGATATATCACTAAAGAAAAAAACAAAAGTCAGTCAAGTGATATCCGTGATGTCATCAATGACATTTGTGATGTCACCTTTGATGTCCTGTGTGTTAGTCTTAGCAATGCACAGGGGTGGTGCGAGTTATGGTTGCTTAGCTTACCATAACTGCCGAATTTCAGGGGGTTTTCGGTTTTACTTGGAACCATAACGTCCCTTTAACAACGTTTTTTTACTGAATTTCATAGGTTTTTAGTAGCGCAACTTAACCATAACGTCCCTTTAACAATGTTGTTTTACTGAATATATATATATATATATATATATATATATATATATATATATATATATATATATGAAACTTGAAAGGGACATTATGGTTAAGTTGCGCTACCAAAAACCTGTGAAATTCAGTAAAAAAACTTTATTGGTAAAGTCTACTAATCTAGTACTTTTTCTTTTTTTAATTCCTGACTGACAGTGAAGAAAGCCACCTGGCTTAAATATGTCAGTGACCAAAAAAAGAGGGAGCTAGACATGTAATGTCATCAGTGATGTCATCAATGACATTTGTGATGTCATCTTTGATGTCCTGGTTGTTATTCTTAGCACTGCACGGTGGTGGCGTGAGTTATGGTTGCTTAGCTTACCATAACTGGCGAATTTCAGGGGTTTTCGGTTTTACTTGGAATTTCACAGGTTTTTAAAAGTGCAACTTTACCATAACGTCCCTTTAACAAAGTTTTTTTTACTGAATTTCACAGGTTTTTAGTAGAGCAACTTAACCATACCGTCCCTTTAACAATTTTTTTTTGCTAAAGGTCATCGTTTTGTAGTAGTGGCACGTAACCATAATGTAAAGTAGCTTCTGACTTAATTGCACACCTTGCAGAGAATGCCACATGACCATATGCTGGCGTACAGACGGTGACATTTCCGAGAATCCGTACACACTTAACATTAAGATGTATGCCTCGTGGACACTGTGGAAATACATTTTATATTGATGCAAGAACGTCCACCTTCATCATTTCCATTGCACAGCTCCAACACTTATTCGTAGTCAGTCTTTAGCAATGTAATACACATTACATACTTTTAGCAAAATTTCTAGTTATCTGAAAACGACATGAGCTAAACCCATCCCTCCTCCACAAAAAACAGAACCACTGCTGTAATGAAGGAGCATGAGAAACACTGCCCCTACCTTACAAATAACAAACGCACTACATTTTCCCCCCTCCACCTACCCCACCATATCATTGTTCGGATCACTGTTCGGTGCCTCTTTCCTCATTTCCGTTTGCAAATTTCCTTATTAGCAGTTCTTTAAAAAAAAAAATCTGTAAACAAACTGTGCACAGCCAAATAAGTCCAATAATTATTCCTTAATATTATATACATTGGTAAACATTAAAGTATGTTGAAAAAGTCCATTGAAAGTGTTGCTGTTTGGTTTATTCTTAAATTCAGCCTTGTCCTAGTATTCCTCTTTTGTCACAGATATTTTCCTTCATCATAGAACGTATTCTTTGTCACAGTTCTTCTCGTTCATCACATTCTTTCATCCCAGTACTCCTTCATCAAAGTCCTTCATCACCATACTCCTTGTCACAGTCCTCAATAAACGATGTCACAGTCCTTCTATGCCATAATGCTCATTCTCTTTGTCACATTCCTTCTCCATCATCGCAGTCCTTTCTTGTTTTAGTCATTAATCATGGTCCATCTCCTCTGTCATATTCCTTCATCACAGTCCCTCTATTTTGTCACTGTCGTTCATCACAATCCTTAACCATAGCTATTCTCTTCTGTTACAGCCCTTGTCTTTCATCACAGCAATTCCTCATCACAAGATGTAATCTTGTCAATCCTTCATTGATTCATTTCAGTCTTCCTCCTTCATCACAGTCTTTTGTTTCATCTGAGACCTTATTCTTCCTCATGCTCTTCCTGTGTCACTCTCGTCCATCTCCTTTGTCATAAAGTTTAATTGCAGTAATTTTCCTTTGTCACAGTCCTGCAATATTATTGTTCATCAGTCCATCTCCTTCATCAGATTTGTTCTGTATTATCACAGACTTTTACCGTCATCAGAGTCCTTTGTCACAAACGTTCAGAATTTCTTTCATCCCTGTCATTCTTCTTCATCACAGTCTTTCATGATCCTTCTACTCCACCACAGTCCTTTATCAGTACATCTCATCTTGCTGGCACATTTCATCTCCATTGTCTCAGTCTTTAATCACAGACCTTCACCTTCATTACATTTCTTCACCGCAAAACATTTATTTTGTCACAATCTGTTTACTTCTTTTGCCTCTGTCATAGACCTATGCCTTCCTCAAAGTCCTTCTCCTTTATCACAGTCCTCTCATTTAACACTGACCTTTGTCACAGTATTTGGTTCCTTTATGTCAGTCGTTTCTTTATCCTCACATTCTTTCCCCAAACTCCTTCTTCATTATTCCTTCATCAAAGTCCTTTTCTTTGTCATAGTCCTTCTTGTTTGTCAGTCTTTCACCTTCATCACAGTCCTCCACATTGATCACAGTCTTTCCCCTTTACCACAATCCTCTCTCATCAGAACTCCTTCATCATGGGGCCTTTCCTTCATTACAGCCCTCCTTCATTACAGTGTTCCATCATCAGTACTTCTCCTTTGTTGCAGTCCTTTCTCATAACTCTTCTCCTTTGTCATAGTCCTTTGTCACAGACCTTCTCTTTCATCACAGTCCTTAACCCTTTGCACAGTCTTTGGGCCTCATTACACGGTAGGAGGTAACCATGCCGCTATTAGCGGCATGGCTACTCCCTTACCGCATACCGGGTCCGGGTAGGCGGTATGGGGACTTACCGGGTTATTCCGACCCTGGAGGACCCGGTAAATCCCCATTCCAAATACCATTCCCATTCCCATTTGAGCCCCCATAGGGCTCAATGGGAATGGGGAAGGAGCTGATAACAGTACCGCAATTTACGGTACCATTATTAGCTCTGAAGTCCCTCAGCGGATCCCGTCCTTAACGCCTGGTCAGACCAGGCGTTAAAGACAGGACCCACTGAGGGACCTCGTAGTAGGGCGCTGAGGGATTACTGGCACCGGTGACCTTATCGGTGCCAGTAATCCCTTAGCGGCTACCATGTAATGAGGCCCCTTGTCTTTTATCAGTCCTTCATCACAATTATTCTTGCATCAATCCTCCATAATAGTCCTTCTTCTTTGTCAAAGTCGTATGTCCGCATCACAATAAATCTTTGTCAGTATCCTTCTTCATCACAGTTCTTTTCTTTAGGCAAAGTTAATTTCTTTCTTCACAGGTCTTTGGATGGTTCATCGTCTTTTGTCAAAGTCGTAATTTTTTACAGTCCTTGTCCTTCTACTTCATCAGTTTTTCTACTTTATCACAGTCCGTTGACAAAGTCTTTCTCCTTCAACATCAACTTTCTCTGTCGTATTTCTCCTTTGACACAGTCTTTCACCAAAGTCTTTCTCTTTCATAGCAGTACTGCAAGACTAAATCTGTGCCATCATATTCCTTTTCCATATTCACAGTCCTTCTTTGTCACCGTTTATCATAACAATACTTCTTCAGCACAGTCATTCTCCTTCTTCACAGTCCTCATTTGTCAAACTTATCAACATAGTTCTTCTCCTTTGGAATAGTCCTCCTACTTCATCTCAGTCCTTCATAACAGCTCTACTCCTTCATCAGCAACCTTTGCACAGTCCTTCACCTTTTTCAGAGTCTTTCATTGCAGTCCTTCTCCTTTGTCACAGACCTTCATCAACGTAATTCATCAATCCATATCTTCATTAATTTCTTTGTCCGTTGCCACTGTTCTTGCCACAGTCCTTTTCCTGTGTCAGTCTTTCATCACAGTCCTTCTCCTTCATATTAGTATCACCTTCATCAAAGTACTTCATCACAATCCTTTTCCTTTGTGAAAGTCATTTGCTGCTGGCTTTGTCCTTAATTATTATCTTTCATTATAGCCTCACTCCCTCCTTACAGCCTTCATCACCGCCCTTCTCGTTCATCACAGTCATTCATAAGTTAATCTCCTCTGTCCCTTTCCTTATCAGTTTTTTACAGACCTTCATCACAGTCCTTCCTCATCACAGACCTTTGTCTTCACAGTTCATCATCACAGTCCTCTTTATCAGAGCCCTCTAATTTATCACTGACCTTTATCATGGTGATTAGTGTTGCTAATGTTCTCTTTTATCAAGGTCTTTTCAAAGCATCATACTTCTTTTCCTTTACCACAGTTCTTTTTCATCACATCATTTGATTTTCTTTTTACAATGCTTCATCACAGTTCTTCTCCATAACATTCCTCCATCACCGTCCTCCTCCCTCAAATAATTTATCTTTCACCACAGTCCATCACAATCCTCCTTCATCATGGTTCTTTATGGAGCTTGCGCTTTGCCACAGAGTTTCTCTTTCATCACAGCCCTTCTCCTTCATCATAGTTCATCATCACAGTACTAGTTTTCACATTGCTTCTTTATCAAAGTGATCCTCCTTCATCACAGTCCTTCTATTTCATCACATTTCTTCTGAATTATTAAAGCTGCATCCTTCATCACTGTCCCTCATTGTCACATGTGTTGACACATTCCTTCTCCTAGCCCTCCTTCATCTATTTATCTTATTATCAATGTCATTGCCTTTTTGTGTAGCAACATGCATTACAATATAGCACAATGATGTGTAATCATAGAAATAGGCACTTAAATTGAAATGTGTGAACCAACATCCATACAAAAGGATTTAAACCTAGATAGAAATGGGAATTATAAATGACAAATTACATAATACAATCCCCTATAACCCATTCTCAAAGCTCCCCACATCACTGTCATAGAAAGGCCTGCAATTCCAGGGATGAAGGGTCCTTTTTCATTTTGTGCGAGGTTGTAGTGAAATAGCATGCCATTACTTCTCATCTTTCTCATCATTAATCCCTCTCATCTTGTATAGAAGTGCAGTACTTCACAGCCACCTTACAAGTGTGTGTGCTGTGCTCTACCTGTGATATTTCACCATACAACTAAAATGTGCAGCAAAAATATTATGATCACATTCACAGAACCTTGCTCTAGGCACCCAGCTCCACTTAGTAGTTAGATAACTCAGAGGGAGGCATCCCAACCTAATCTGCATAAATAGCTTTGCAGCCCCCTATGTCCACAACCGTGTTTGCAAAGTTACTTCCCCTTAGTTCAGGTTGTATCGTGCTCCTTGCTTTCTGGTGCTGACCAATAGGCAGATGAATAAGCAATACAGTGCCTCATGGGGAGGCGATGGGCTGAAACGGGGTAGGTCTGTTTGCTCTAATCATGTCTAACTAATTCATGCCTAGCTATAGCGGTAAGACATAGCTTAACCTGTAAGCTTCTTGGGAACCAAGAAGATGCAAAGTCTGAAGCACAACTGTTTCTAATTGTACAGACATTGTATTAGCGGAATACAACTACTGTTTGTTGTGAGCCAGTTTGTCAGCTCTCATCAATCATATCTGTTTCACTGTGCTGTTTGATTTGTGCTCGCCCAGCTGTAATAAACAATGTTACATCTTGCCAGGTGTGTGCTCCTTTCTGGACTACAGGCAGTAACTTACTATTTGCGAGCCCTGGAGGACCCCTAATACACAAGTCTGGAAACCATCTTGGACACTCTGGCTCCCATAGAGTGGTTTGACCACATCACGTGAATGTCATTTTCATGTTGATATCTGCTTTGGACATCCTGCGTTACCGGAGGCTCATGTGTGTCACATGAGTGCTCTGTCTCAAAAACAAGGTTCGCTGAGCCTACGACACCCATGACTCTGCCAGCATTTGACCTGAAAGGCTTGGAGCCATCTTGAGCACTTTGATTGGCTCCCAAAGGGTCCACATCATGTGACTGGAATTTCATTTTAAAATAATTTCCACATCATGTATTCCCATAGGATCCTGTGCACCATCTGAGGGTTTATTTATTTATTTATTGCATTTGTTACACACCCGGACCCTTAGATATCACGGCGAGGTAACAGACAGCTTATTAAGACATTCATAAGAGGGGCTGATCGGGCACAGTTAGAGTATAGTTTAAAACAGACGAGGACAAAGGATATATACAGTTGTGGTGAAACTGGGGAGTTAAGAACCAGACAGATAGGAAATCATACATAGGCATATTTATTTACAACAATCAGAGGTAATGCACAAGTGTACTCCTATTTCCAAGTAGCATAGAAGTGCTTGTTATTGGAATTGGTTGAATAGCCAGGTTTTAAAGATTTCTTGAATCCTGTGAAAGTTTCCTCGTTTTTGATGAAGAGAGGGAGAGTGTTCCAAGGTTTAGGGGCTAGATATTGTAAGCTACAGGCCGTCTGCTCTCACATTTTGGTACCAGGGAGTGTGTGGTTCTTGGATCTTAGGGATCTCGCATATTCTTTTTTGGCTAGAGCGTGTTTTAGGTAAATGGGTCCATTTGTGTTGAGGCATTTAAAGGAAATACAGAGGGTTTTTAAGATTTATTTATTTTCTTTATTTTTTATTTATTTACTTTTTTAAAGTGCTCACGCAGCCCACAGGCATCGAGGCGCTGTTACAGGAATTGTTATTTTTTTAGTTGTGTTATTGGTTTTTTTTGTTTTTTGTCTTAGTTGTGTATTTATAATGCGCTTAAATACCCAGAGGTTTCTAAGCGTGGACCCAGGGATTGACCTGTGTTGCTTTGTGTCATCTTGCTTCCAAGGTCAACACGTTGCTGCTGAGCTATCCTCCCGTGAAACTAGCTTAAATGGGCAGCCAGTGATGGTCTCTTCTGATCTTTGAGATATGGTCGCATTTTCTTATTCCGAGGGCGGCTCGTAGAGCTTTATTTTGTATTAGCTGGAGTTTATTAAGGTTGGAACCTACAAAATGTAGCTACCTGGGCCTACAACACTGATTAGCCTGTCTGTATCCTGCCTGAAAGTATGGAAGACATCTTGAGAAAGCTTATTGGCACAAAGAGGGTCTTGTGACCAAATCATGTGAATTTAATTAAAAAATCATTTTCTCCCATATCCTTTGTTCCACGATGATCCAGCATAACATCTTAGTGTCCTGTCTCAAAAGCTAAGTCTCCTTGGCCTACTACATCTACGCTATGTCTGTTTCCTGCCTGCAATATGGAAGCAATCTAACCACTTTGATTGGCTCCCAGAGGGTCATTTGATACGCAACTTCCATTTTGATTGAGACTCCCATGGGAATCCAGCCAGGGCATCTGCACCCAAGAGCCAAATGTATCAAAGAATAAATCCATGTTTAAGCCTCATAGGGCCAGAAAGGGCTTAAGGCCAGAGATCCTGCTCATACCAAGACTTTGCTGTGCTTGCCATTTGCCTGATTCCTTCTTACATACATAGGGGTCCTTCACACCAGCAACTCTACATTCTCTGCAGGGCTGCTGTTACCTCAAAGACAATGGAACATTACTGTTTTCAACCTGTTACCTCTTCTTTGGTTACCAATGGCCCAACTCAGAACTTACAATTATTGCTGTCCCCGAAACCTGGATCTCCACTCATAATTCTTCTTACACTAGTGTCTCTCCACACTGACTGTGCTACCTTCTCCTGATTTCCCCTACCGGATCAGAAGGGATGGTGTAATTATCAATGAGGCCATCACACATGCCACCCTCTGACATCAAATATTTCTGTTTTGAATATGCCACTATTGGAATTCTTCCCCCTACTGCTCCCACTATTCTGGCTGTCTTTTTACCCCCAGATCCTCTCAGCTCCTTCTTCCCTGGGCTGAAGGGGTATCAATTTACATTGTCCCTGTATATAATGTCACCATACATATAGTCGCCTGGAAACGGCAGAGGCAACATTGTGTATGCAGACATATATGGGGTGAAAAAAAGGCAGGGATTGTGGGGGTGTCCCCCGCAGGTTCCTAATGATAATGTTGCAGCAAGAAAACATTGTATTTCTTGCATGGCATCATTTTTGCGGGACATTATCACATGGAACCACTGAACATTCTAGTTGAGTCAACTTAATCTAACTCCCTCCTACTTGACTACTTCCTCTACTCCTTCCGTAACCAGCCTATCCACTCATGTGTTTCCCTCTACTTTGCTCTCATTCTTTGACCTCTACATTGACCCCTTTCTCGTGGATCGGTTTATTGCTCACTTTATCATCTCGGTTCCTCCTCCCTTTACTACCACTCTTCCCTCTTCAATGACCAAGAGAACATTCAAGTAGGACTCTCTTGCTCCCTTATATTGATGGTGTGAAAACCCCCTTCATGCCTCTAGCCCCATTCATATCTCTACTATTTACCATGCTTCTCTGACTTTCATCATGCACTTATGACCCCCTTTTACCAACACTATCCTGAACATACATACACACCTTCCCGTCCTCAGACCTGGTTCACCTCTGATATTCAGATCTTCAAAACAAAAATGCCTTGTGACCAACAACACTGGTGCAAATCATGGACCTCCATCCTACTCCTGGCCTACAAAACTCTTGCTAGACTCGCCTATGCACTGGACTCTGACAAATCCTCCTACTTCGCATAGGAGGATTTGTCTCCCTTCACAATCACCACAAAAACCTTCATAGAGCCTTCAAGCTTTTCTTACACCTCCCAAGCCAATACACATTACCTCATCCTTCTCTGCTATTGACTTTGCTCACTACTGTTCCTCTGAAATCTATAAAATCACTGTCTCACAGTCCACCTATCTCCCTCCCTCACCCTGCTGCTATCCACCACCTCTACCCCTACACATTCTACTCTCAACTACGTCTCCCCTACCTCTCCCATGGAATCAAAAGTCACACAGTTGCAGTTATCTATCGGATCTCATTAACCTATCTCGCTACTACAACTTTTGAAGAAAACCTCTCCTGACCTAATTGTCCTGGCAAACTATCACCCAGTTTCTCTCCTTCACAATTATTCAAAGGTGGGTGGTCTCCAATAAGATTACTAAATAGCTTCTGGATATTGACCTTGGCAATTCACTTCAGTCTGGTTTCTTCAATGAGACCAACAATGCACATATTCATATCTCCAACTTTTTCTCTGATGCTCAACACATCACACTCCTTTCTGTACTCATGCTTTAGCACCACTCTGCTGAATTTGAAACTGTTGAAGAGTGTCACTACTGCTCACTCTCCAGGACCTTGGGTTTCACAAATCTCTTCTTGCTCTGATAGCCTCCTACTGAGACCGACACTTAAAAAAAAATCTCCTGGACCTGAAAATCCTATAACCTCCCCCTCCTCCTTTTGGCTTAGCATAAGGATCAATTATTCTGCTCTTCAGCCTTTATACCTCTACCATAAGAAGACATATCTTGTCTGTTGACTTCTACTATCACCTATCTTGCTCTCTTTTCCTCCATCAACCAAATCATATATGATCAGGTTACTAAATGTTTAATTGTAATCCTTCACATATGGCTGTACGCTGATTCTTTCTGAACTCTACTAAAATGGGAGTCATCTTTCTCTTGGCTTCCAACTCGATCCCTCCCCTCTCCTGTCTCCAGCAGACTAGACCTTGCTGCTCCCTTGCTCAAGGATCACAACTTCAGGGTCTTCTTTGATAGAGACCTCCAAATGCAACAATGTATGGCTACCACCAACTTTGCTGCTTGTATTAACCTTCTCAACATTCAGAAAATGTATCCACTTTTTAGTCAACACTCTTTGAAAACTCTGATCTCCACCCTTGTGCTCCGCAAACTACACTTCTGCTTACTCCTTGGTCTTCTTCTCTACTCCTTCCTCCTTCTAAACAAAGTCCCTTGTTTGGCCTTAGTCTAGGTCCCATTCTGTTCACACCCTCATTGGCTGGCTCACCACTTGTTATCCTCTTAGTGCTATCGTATAGGCACCCTACTGGCAATTGTCCCCACCATCAGTAAATATGTTTTCGTGAGAAGTTTTAATCAAAATGTGCATCCTCTTATGTTGTATAAATACAAATTTACAAACAAATACAAGTTGACAAATACCTTCCCTCCTCAGTTACTCTGAAAATAACTCCCTAGTCAAAAGCCACATTCAGATCAACACAGCTCTTTCTCTCTCTATCAAAGGGAATGTGGTGAAGACGGCATGGACATACTGCAAGGGTGGGCTACTTCAAATGCTCTATATGTAAATGGTAAGGCATAAATACTGCTCACATTTTTCTCAGCTGGACATGGGTCTTCCTTACCTCGGATATTACTAGCTTGCTTTCAAATTCTTAATTGTTCTTTTATAACACGCTTATTACCAGGAGACCAGTTTCTAAGCACAGGAACGGGATTCAAACCTGTGTTGCTATGCGTTGTTTTGCTTCCAGGACAAACACGTCGCCCCTGAGCTATCCTCCCAGCCCCACATTAACAATATGTCAACACTGATGCAAGCCTCACTCGCACAGAACAAGTGATGCATGGGCCACAGCAGTACAAGTACCACTTACATAGTGTTACAGCATGGATGACAGCAGAACAAGCTTACATCACACAAAACGGGTACAGCATGAACACAACAAGGCAGTTTTCACTCATGCAGAACAGGTAAAGAATCGGTCACAGCAAGGCACATTTTCTTCAAACAGATTGGGTCAGCAAGGGTCACAGTAGTGCAAGCTTTGCTCACACAAAACAAGTAAAACAAGCGCCCACAGAAGGGCAAGCTTTAACCACACAGAAGGGGAAGGGCATGAGCCACATCAAAGTAAGCTACCCTCACACAGACTGGTTACAGCCTGGGCCACTAGAGATTGAGATGTTATGGCACAGAAATGGTAAAACGCATGTCACCGAAGGGCAAGCTTCACTCAAACTGAATAGACAATGAAAGGGTCAGATAAAGGCATGCTTCTCTCACAAGTAACCGGTACACGCTTCATTTAGCATGGGCCATAGCAGTGAAATGGTGGCCCACACAGAAGTAGTTCAGCGCAGGGGCCTCTGCATTGAAAGCTTCACTCAGAGAGTGGTGGATATGGTCCTCAGCAGTGAAAGCATGACTCACAATGAACAGGTACAGCATGGACCACAACAGGGCAAGCATCACTCACATGGAACTGGTACAGAAAGGGTCACAGCAGGGAAAGCATATAACACACAAAACGGGTACAGCACGAGCCACAACAGTGGAAGCTTTACTTACAGAGGGTGTTGTGTCCGACAGCAGAGCAATACCCCTAAATTTTACCTTCTGTATTTACTAAGTCAGGCTTTAAACAGCAGTGCTATCCCCCTAAATTGCATATCCTGGGGCCCATGCAGGGTCTGCATGTCAGAAGAAGGGAGAACATGCACAGGCAAAAGGAACACATTGTACTGAAGAGTTATGAGTGAAAATGGAAACAACGAGAGGACAGATACATATCACCCTTAGGTATAACATGTCAAGACAAAAGGGGGAACGTTTACTGAAGAGGTGAGGGAAAAGTATTGAAGTGGTGTGGAGACTGTAGGGTATTTTGTGGAGATTTGGGGCCTGACGGTATTTTCTTACCGCCGAAAAATAACTTAGCAACAATCACTCCTTGTATTCAGATTGGGCCATGTACAACAATAATACAGTGGACATGCATTATTTCAGCACCCAGACATGCATATTTGGTATGCGTGGTTGGTATGCGTGGTTGGTGGTATTTTGGTGAGCATAATTCCCTTGTTTTATTTGTGGCCCCAATGTCCAGAATCCCTTATCTTTGCTTAGATGTTTCGTGTAATCACTAGAGAGACCTCAGGCCTACATTTCAGGAATACCACATTTTCAGTGTTAGTGTTAGTGTGCCACCATGGGCGATCTCACTGACTTATTTACGACAGAGAGCTGTATGTGGTAATTTTGTGGTAATTTCCACTACCTTATATACGGTAGGGAACTATGTCCAGAGAGTCCCTCTTCCCGTTGGCTCATGTACCTCCAACGAGCTATGCTACAAACAGTCACTCACAACTGTCCATACTGAATATGATCATGCACACATCTGTCTTAAAATGACAATTGCACTGTTTAAAAATCTCCCCACATCATCAGCACTGTATTGGTAAATATAAAACACACCACCCGTCTGCTTTCAAATATTTTTCTGTATTATAAAAGTTGCATTTAAACACTATCTCACTCTTTACAGAAATAAATAAAATAGCACAGTAACAGCATTGTCTGTGATACACTGAAAAGAGAGTGGCGGAGAAAAGAACTCGATTTGCAACATTAACATGTGATTAAATCACAGGAATCTCCTTTCCTACACTGACTGAATATTCTCGTACACACTCAGCCCCCACACTTATGTAATTACCTTATCTGTTCAGCCCGAGTTTTCTTCAGCTGTTCTCTTTCTGAATGTGGCTCCCTTGAAGATTAACCCCAGTGAAAACGAGCGCCTTTCGTTCTCAAACCGGGGTTATTATCTGGAATTCTCAGCTTTTGCAGATAGGAATGCTTCAGCCAGGAAACAGGTCCTTCTCCCAGCTCTGCCAAATCTCGACTGTTCTCCCTCTCTCTTCAAACTCCCCCCAGCAAAACCCTCATCACTGCCTCTAGCATGATACTTGCTATGACGCTGCTCCAATCAGAAATTAATCATGCCACATCCTCCCTCTCTACACAATGGCTCCTTTTTACAGTAACCATTTGTAACCAACTGATTTCCTGTACCTTCGCCCTTGGCTTCCTGAGTTATGTGGACAGAGCAGCAGAGAAAAAGAAAAAAAAATGAATGTGCGTTTAAAAGTTCACTTTCAGAGTAGGCCTATTTCTGCAGTGGAGACACATTTTTATTAGTGGGTTATGTTAAATGAATTTTTATTAGTCAGGTTGTTTATTAATAATGTTAGTTATTAATTTTCAAATGTGTCTCTTGCACCATAGGCATTTCAGGTGAAAAATAGTGTGCATTTTTGAATGTGCACGTGTGCTTTTAACTGTAAAAATAGATTTGCATCTTATATGTTAAAATCGTTTTTGACTGAATAGCCTGTCTTTCCATGTTAATCTGGTAACACATATAGCAATGCACCGCACCCATGTGGTGGTGCTGCATAAAAAAAATTGCTACCTGTGCAGTAGTGCTGTACTCTGTGCTGTAACACGCCAAATATCCTTACATACCCTCCTTTTGTTTTTAGAACTTGGCTACAATCCAAGCCAATTCCTAAAAACAACTTGTTCTTTCTTTTTTCTTTTAAAATGCATGTGTATTGGGATATCTTTCTCTTCCTGACGTAGCTAGTAAAATCAGTAACATTTTCATTTTTACTGATAGCACAATCAACCATCCACCCATGATTAGCACCAGGACAGCCAAACCCACTATTGAGCGTTCCCCCCAGGTTCCCCAATTAAATCTTTCCACTTCTATTATCCCCAGATTACTAATTGTAATATTGTTTTTTTCTCAAATTCATTTTTATAACATATCTTTCTTTGTGATTCAATAAATATTCCACATCCGGGTCTATTGGAAAAGTATCCCTTTGAAAAAAATCGATATTTTCCACTTGGCTTTCCCAAACATCATTTGTTACATGAAACAATGTTAACCCCCCAATTGACACAATTGTATCCTTTGGAACCTGTAAATAAAAAACATTATATTTCACCTGTTTAACCACGTATGTTCCATGGTTTAAATGTACTACCATCATGTTCTTTAAACAGGCGCTGATCAACCATTTACCTCTGACCATCTTAGCCTGTGCCATTTCTTCACTCCCCATATTGCTAATAATCACTTCACATCCCTCTGATATACTTGGGTCAGATTTCAAACCACAAATAGCATCTGTGGCATCAGGAACAAACGGTTTACCTGGACACATATAATTTTGTTCTTTAAATTTTACACATGTTTCCAGGCTTGGTATTAAATAAACTTCAGGTTCCCATGACTGAAATGCCACCACTTCTGGAGTCTTAATCTTAATAAATTGGTCCTCTTGCCAAAATCCCACGTTGTGTACCCACTTCGTTTGATAAATAAGTTCAGGGGCTACATATGGGATGCATAGCAAAAATCCGATCTCTAGTTTTTCCAAGTCCACATATAACGGCATTGCATTACCCATTTCGAATGCAATTTTTACCTGTATTATATCAATTTCCCTCCTGGTCAATCTTTCTATCATTTGACGAATAATATCCTGCGAAACAAAATACAAGGGGATATGTCCTTGAATCAATTGTGAAACTGCAGTTTGAACTTCTCTCATATAATTCGTTAATAGTCTATCAACAGGACTCATTATGTTCAATATTTAATTCAAAGTTCTGTCATGCTTAAGTATTATTTTAGTCACCCGTTGCATTACATCCGCTTGTTCATTTAGAATGATTGCAGTTTCATTTATGAATCTTACTTGTTCATCCAGTCCCCCTCTAATTCCATCTAATGTTTTTTGTATTATTTCTAGGTCAATACTCAGTTGTTGCGCTTTAGTACTCAGTGTTCCTACCGAAATAGAATTGGCTGTTGATATTGTGGTACCTATTATGGCTCCAACTATAGACATTACCATTGATATCGCGAGCATCACCGCACCTCTTGTCGTGATAAGCTGCTAGGCGCTTGCAGTAACCTGCATTTGCACTAACCCACTGAGCTATCTTGTGTGTACTAGAGCCTATTCGAAGCGTGGAGGAAAATGCTGACATCAACCAGGACTCTCGAACTGGGTGAGCCTGCATGCTTGCAAGGGGTTAATTGCAAAGGCCTTTTCTGAAGACATAAAACATCTAGCACAAGAGGCTCTGTGCAGCCCTTGGGAGTCAGGCATAGCTTTGCTCGTCTTCGCTCTGCGAGTCAGGTGCACTGATAAGGCAAGAATGCAAAACACAGTGCCCGAAGCCTGGGAGCCAAGACTGGCTGTTTCCAGTCTTGTAACTTTCCAAGCAAAAAACATGTTTACTGCCAGGAGGGGAGAGCCTAGAAGCTTCTCGAAGAGCTGACACGTCATGATGATTGAGGTGCAGCTCCTAATAAGAGAACTATACTTGGACCAGGGAGGGGGGACTCATCCTGGACTGTTGGGAAGACGCGCGTATCAAGGACAGTGCCTGGACAACCAGCTGTGCGCTATCTGGGCAGAGACTTCTAACATCACATCCCGCTCTGGTGTAGGACTGTGGGGGCTTGGCCAGTCCTCCCCTCCTCTGCTGAGGAGTACCGGGCACCTGTAGCGGCGAGGGTCCTGTGTGTGATCAGATCGTACCTTCATCTACATTTCATTAGGAGCGTAAGACCAAATAATTGCATATTCATCTGTGATTGATAATTGGCATTATATAGCTTGCACTCTCTATTTCCATATTATTATAAATTGCTGCTTAGTTTTCATTAGTCATTGTAGATAATAAAAGCAAGCATCATATTCTGTGTGATTGGCTTTTTTCCAGACTGAGTTTGTCGTGCTTCTTAAACCTTATTTGTCTGGTAAGGTAATTAGGAGTGATTTACTTTGCACAAAGGGCTGGATCCCAGGGAGGTGCGGGTACTGTTTATCACTACATTTGGCGCTGTGAGCAGGGTTTACGAGCACGATGCCCTTCTGGAAAAAACATGCAAAAGATGAATGCAATGGGGAAGATAGTGCACTCTGTCACATTCCAGGATGGCCGGCATCAAATGCTTGGTCGGGTGTGGCAGATATTTTGCATCGGTACTCGGCACCGAGGGCATGGGACATGCTTGAAAATGATGTTTCCCCGGCGGTAATTAGTAAGTGCTTGGAGAGTTTACCGCTTGAGAAATGCAGAAAGGAGCTAAAGGCAGCAGGAAACATAGGCTGGTTATTCCTGCAGGCGCTCAGAAAGGTGCATGAGAATGAATTGCTTAAAGATGCTCAGATTCGTAAATTAACAGACGAGATATCCCTGCTCCAACAGCAACAAATTATTATGAGAGAGACCCTTGAATCGTCCGTTAAACGGGCTGATCAGATGGAGGACAGGTGTGCCTCTTTAGCTGTGCATGTAGCCACGCACAAGCGCAGACAGCGGCGGGGCAATCCGTCAAAGATAAGGATTTGCGCGCTAATTAGGAAAGATAACTGGGACCCAAATTTATGGTCGGGTGAAGTCAGTGATAGTGAAACTGAGCAAGCACATGACTGGAATGAGTCTGTTGAAATTAGACTTGCTGAATTAAATTGGTCTGATGAAGAGGAGCTGGAATGTGCTCCAAAGAAATGTGTTTATCCAGCACGGCCGTTAATCACTAACAAATCAAAAGGCCAAGCTGGTGGTGCAAATATTCAAAATACAAGGATTGTCCGTGATTATACACAGACAGAGCTTTTAGAGATTGCTAAGTTATTTAGACAGAAGCTACGTGAAGCACTTTTGACTTGGTTCCTTCGCATCTGGGACACGGGTGCCGATAGTATCTTCTTAACCCCAGAGGAACTGTTAAAGATGGGTTCACTCACTACTAATGTGATGTTGGGACAGATAGTGCGCGGTGCGCTCGGACAGCAAGGTTCTCATTCCTTGTTTAATTGGCTTCAGACTGCCCTAATGAATCTGTATGGGAGTCCAATGGATATGGAAGAGAGTTGGGGCTGTTGGCAATCACTAACTGAAGCAACAAGTCAGCTTAGAGAGATGGGTTTGCAGTGTGCACTGTACAGTGCAAATTTTGCAGGGCCTGACATGGAGTTGTTTACAGCTGGCATGCGCGCACGTTTGTTAAGAAATGCACCGAGTCACATGAAGGGCGCATTGCTTTCATTGCTGGGTCCAGCGCAGGGCAAAGCCATTGGTGAAGTGGCACTTCTGTTAGGGCAACTAGAAGGGCTGGATGTACGCAAAGCAGCGAGTCTAGTGGCTGCAAACAATGATTCAGAAAAAAAGCGTGGTAAAAATGTAAAGTCTAAAGAGTAAGCTTATACTGTTGAGATTACACGCAAACAAATGTGGGTGGACCTGCTAAAAGCAGGAATTCCAAGGGAAGAGATAGATGGTAAACCCACATCTGAGCTGCTTGAGAAATGGAAGAAATTAAAAAGACTTGGACGGGAAAAAAATAAGCCCTCTGCACCCTCTGAAGAGGAGGTGTTGAAGCCTAAAGTGCGAGCAAAAGGTTACCCTGATTTGGCAAAGAACAAGTGGGAGGTCCCAGACTCCATTTTTGATTGAAGGGCTGGCTCTGTCTTTGAGGTACGGTTAATAAAGAGAACTAGTCCCAGAGACAGACGCCCTTTTGTGCCACTTACCTTGTACTTGGATGAGAAAGTAAAACATGGTTTGGCTCTATTAGACACAGGAGCTGAGGTAACCATTCTGAATGGCAATCCCAGTAAATTGTCTGGTCCCAGAGTTTTGGTCAATGGTTATGGGGGAGCAGAAACTGTTGCAAAAGCCTTTAATGTAAAAATGTCAATTGGCGAGGGATTGCCTTTCACAGCAAATGTTTTGATTGCAGATATACCGGAGTACATCCTTGGCATGGATGTGTTGTTGGGCAAAAGTGTGACTACAGATTTAGGCGAATTTGTTTTTGGCAATCGAAAAATCCATGTGAGAGTTATTAACCCTGTTGTGGTTGGGCATGCCAAATGGTCCCCCTTGCATTTACCTCCTCCTGCTGACCCAGTGTGTGTGAAACAGTACCGGTTGCCAGGAGGACATAAAGAGATTGGTGAAACTATTGAGTCATTGGTGAAAGCTGGCATAATGAGGCCGGCAGTCAGTCCATTCAACTCGCCGATCTGGCCTGTCCGCCGCCCGGATGGGGCATGGCGTCTGACAATTGATTACCGCATTTTGAACAAGAAGGTGCCGCCCTTAGCTGCGGCAGTGCCAGACATCATCACCCTGATTGAAAACCTTACGAGAGAAGTGGGTGAATGGCATGTGGTCCTTGACCTGGCCAATGCATTTTTCTCCATTGATATTGACACTGAATCACAAGACCAATTTGCTATCACTTGGGGAGACAGACAATTTACCTTTACTAAATTGCCCCAGGGGTATGTGCATAGTCCCACTCTGTGTCATGGATTGATTGCCAGAGACTTAAAGATGGTGCAATTGGATAATGTATTTATTGCTCATTACATTGATGACATCATGCTGACCAGTGTTGAGAAAGAACATGTAGAAAACGCTGCTGAAAAGTTGATCACACACATGCAAAATCGGGGGTGGGCCATAAATCCCAAAAAGGTACAGGGGCCTGCTCAAGAGGTGAAATTTCTAGGTGCAATCTGGTCTGGGTCAGTTAAGAAAATTCCCGACCCGGTAATTGATATGGTTCAGCAGATGGCTCCACCAGCAGATAAAAAAGAGGCACAAAGATTCATTGGGTTAATGGGGTTTTGGAGAAATCACATACCTCATTTAAGCCTGATACTGAAACCCATTTACAAAGTCACCAGAAAGAAACATGACTTTACATGGGGCCTAGAGCAACAGACTTCCTTCCAACAGGCTAAAGACGCATTGCAAAATTACATCACGCTGGGGCCCCTGACAAAAACTGATCCTTTTGAATTGGAAATTCTTGTCTACAATGACGTGGCTGTGTGGAGCTTGTGGCAAAAGCAAGGACATAAAAGAGTGCCACAGGGGTTCTGGTCAAGGAAACTCACAGATCCTATGACAAGATACACTCCGTTTGAGAAAAAAGTTGCTGCAGTGTACTGGGCTCTAGTTGAAACTGAAAGAATCACAGGCGAGCAACCAGTGACAATTTGCACGGAAATTCCAATCATGGGCTGGGTGCGTGACACTGCTGCAAATGGGAAAAGTGGCAGAGCACAAGACGCCACTCATGTCAAATGGAAATGGTATTTACAGCAACGTGCGAAAGCTGGCCGCACAGGGGTTTCCAGACTGCAAGAACAAATGCTGGAGGCGGTAGATCTGGAAGCGATGCCTGAACCAAACACCCCTGTGGCGTTGCCAGAATCTCCCTTCAAAGTCGCACCCGCCTATGATACATTGACAGAAGAAGAACAAAAGTCTGCATGGTTCACGGACGGCACGGCAAAGTATGATAAAGGACAAAGACACTGGCAAGCTGTCGCATTCCAGCCCCATCGAGAAACACTGCTAATGAGAGGAGGTGTGGGA